>NW_020884900.1:6853912-7250118 GCF_003945725.1 Corapipo altera | reverse complement strand
TGCCGCCGCGGGTGTGGGGCGCCGGCTCAGGCGGGCTCCCGGCGCCCCATGGGCAGCGCCCGCCGCGCTCCCCGCCCCGCGGCCGCTCGGTCCCGCTCCCGGGGCCGCCGAGGACGCCGAGCGACCGCTCCGGAGGTCGGCGAGGCGGGAGCGGTGTGGGCTGTGTGTCGCCGAGGCGCTTCACAGGTGGCGGCGAGGCGGTGCCCGGCCGCGCCGGGGAGCTGCCGGTCCAACAAGTCCCGCCGGCCCCGGCGCGTCCATCGCCGCCGCGCTCTCCGCGCTCTCCGCAGCCGCGGTGGGGCGGGGGCAGGCGGCGGCGGCCCCCCCGCGCCGGCCGTGCGCGGGGCCGGTTCGGAGGATGTCATGACGCAGCGGCCAACGCACGGCGCTGTCACGGCCCCGGCCCCCGCCGGGCCCCCGCGCACATCTCCCGCATCCCATCTCCCGCATCCCATCTCCCGCATCCCTCCCCCGCTGCGATGGGCGAGCGCCGGGACCCCTCCACAGCCCGGCCGGAACGGCGCCTTCGGGGCCGGGGCTGCAGCCGCGGGGCAGGGAAAGGGAGCAGGGGGGACAGGGGGGCGCGCTCGGGGCCCGCGGGAGGAGGTTGAGCTGCAGCAGCAGGTGCCCGGGGATGTGCACGGCGGGGGAGGGAGGGGGGCTGGCATGGAAACGCGGTAAGGGAGCGTGAAATAAACATCGGGGAACCGTGGCGTGGGGGTTTTTTCCGCTAAAAGCATTCGTGGATTATCTTTAAGTGACACGGGGAAGTACTGCGAACGCGCTCCGCAAACGCAAACCGTAAATTGCCGCGCATCCCAAGAACATTCCTGAAATTAACCCTTATAAATATAAATAGCAATTTAAAATTACACGCTTGGGGAGGGAGGGGAGAGGGTAAGCCAGCAAGAAAATCTGACTAGTTGTCTCCTACCTTTTTTTCGGATTCACGTTGAAAAGCCGAGGAATTTATATGTCTGTAGATGTATTTTTTTATATATAAATTAAAATCTCTATTTGGCACATGGTCTGCTCACTGAGTACAAAGTATTATGCAGATCCTCTTGACAGCTTTCCAAGGGTAAAATACAGCAGCCTTTGTGTGCGTGACATTCCCCCATCTTATCTAGTCACTACACCAGCAGAGAGCCACCATTATGAAATAGTAATCTCTTAACCTTTACTACTAATAGTTTCTGTTTCTGCATCTGTCCGGGGTTTGTTTTTGTTTTCTGCTTAAGTGATGGTAATGAGTTTTTATAACTTCCCAAAGCTTTTTATGGGGCTCTCTAGCCTTCTCACCCTCAATTTTTTCGTGCAATAACACCACCATTTGTCTAGCTCCATGAGTTTATCATAATGTCTCACTCCAGTCTGTTCCTTCAAGAGAAGGCTTCTTTTTTCAGGAGGGGTTTAATAGAGGCCTCTGAATAGAGAAAGATAATAATATAGAAGTGTATACAAGTGAGAAAAATACTATATTACTCTGTCCTGGAGGAAAACATATAGTCAATTTAAGATTTCTAGATGCAGAAAACAAGTCAGATTGAAAAGAAACTGCATGTCACAGCTGCCACATGCAACTCCAGACTGCACTGCCACAGCTGATACCCCCTCACATGTCTTTTCATTACCAACCCTCTCCACAGCTAGAAAGCCACCTGGGCCAAAAGTAGTGTTCTGACAGTATCACACACCTTGGGTCCTGGGCTCAGAACCTAGTCCTGATGGTCATTTGTTCGACATTCCTGGGTTGGTGTTCAAGCAGCACCCTTTTCACAGCTGCACACATACCTACGAATCCTTTTATCCATCAGCAAACATCAGGAGTGGAACAAGGGCAGGAGCATCGTAACACAGCCACTTGATGTCTGATCTTCAGAAGCGCCAGGTACTTACAGGCACTCTTACAGCTAATAGAAACCACAAACCCTGTGCACTTTGAAAGACTGGGACAATGGAGAGCAGCTGCACAGCATATCCCAGGGAAGGCTTTTGCATGATGAAATTTCTTATATATTCTGATCTGGCAGATAACAAGGGATGAGTCTCTGAAGCCACAGACATATGACATATATCTTCACTTGCTGTTGTTTGAGACGGCCCAGAAGATTTGACAGAGGTGCTGCAGTCCAAAAATATGTTTTCTTGCTTTATGCATTCAGAAGGTATGAGTTTAAAGGTATTTATTTGACTCTGTGTACTGCTGCAGCTCAGTGCTGCAGACACCGGTTTGAAGAGCAGTCCAGATGTGAACAGGATCATTAGGCACTTCTAAAATATCATCCCCATAACACTGTACCCACAAAGGACAGTCCTAAAGAAAAATTCAGACTAAAGCAAAGCAAGAACACTACAGAATGTAGTCTGTATATTAAAATAATTTGATTTGAACGTGTTCACACAAAATTTACACACAGACTTAGACAGGGTAGGAGATTTATTGTGATCACTTGTAAAAAGCTCTTTTAAGTTCTGGTGGTTAAAAACTATTCATAAACCAACAGACACATACATTACATATACTATGTATATGCTATATACACACTATATATCCAGGGGAAAACCTTTTCTGTTCTCTATATAAACAAAAATTTTATTTACATAAATATGGCTCAGTTCTCCAAATATTTATGATGAAACTCACACTAAAAAGTAAATATTGATATCAACTGGTGAGACTTACCTTGCCAGTGAAAAGTTTGCTTAAGAGGAATTACCTGTGAAAGACAAAGCAAAGTAGGTAACTTTGTATTTTGTTCACCTATTCATAGACACAAATGATCCTTGAATGAATATCCCTCACAATATCCCATTTGAGCTTACTCCTTTATGAATCAGGAAAGGCCTGCTTTCTAGTGTAGGTTTTATAAAGCAGAATTTGAGAAAGCCTGCTTCATTTATTGAGGCAACAATGGCATTTCATGTTGCCTTCAGACTAAACAGGATTTTCCAGCTCTGTTTCCTGGAGAGATCTATTCCAAGCAAACAGAAAACTTTCACTTATTAGTTTTCAGATTAGTTGTCTACCTAATATTTCAACACAAGAGCTCGAAATTTATTTAACAGTACTATTTACAGAACATAACAAACACTGTGCTTACCTGTATTTTTCCTGTTGCTACCATATAGCATAGTCAAGGACACAATCATGCCAACTCAACATAATTCTGGAGGGTTTGGTTCCAGAAAACAGTGTTTTAGCAGCAAGGAAATTGCTCCTCTCTATGTAAAACAGTTCCCTCTTGTGGATATTCTGTGTACAGTATCACTGGCAAAGTATTTAAAATATTCATCAAACCTGGATCTTTGCAATTAAAACCCCCACCTCTATTCATCAATGATTCCAACACCTGGGACATTCTTGGTATGAGGAAGAACAAGCTATTGCATTTTATTATAATACAACTTGCAAGATTACTCATTATCAATAACAAATTATTTAATTAAGTGTAATAAACACAACAAAGCTAAATAAAGTTGCATAACTGTATTTATACGAGTCAGGTATAAATCACAGTGGGGTTTTTATTTTTCTTATATGAGAAAACTTTCTGTGTGTTCCATTAAAGGAAACCATGATTTAAAAAGAAGGAAAGCATAAACTATATAAAGGAGACAATAACAGCAAAACACTCAGGGTTTCCAAGGATGCATGTACGGAAGACAAAGAAACTCTGCAATGATAAATCTTTCAATTAAAACTAAAGAGTCCAAGCAAGTAAGTGGCACAGCTTCACTGGTGACACAATATTGCACCAGGGATTAATTTGGCATGGCAGTTTGGAAAAAAACCCCTATGAATGGAATAACAGTGTAAGATTTATGTGTTCTCTAAATGATGACTACATTATACAAAGAACAATTTTTTTTCTTAAGTGAAATGTGAGAGAATAAATGTGTACTCCCCAGTTTTGGCTAAAGGCATTTGGTCTGGGTCTGGGGAAATGATAGAAAATAATTGCATGTTATTATCTAGAGGGAAATTATATTAAAAAAGGCTAAAAGTTTTTATGTACCAATATACCATATACTTGTTTACCACAACTTTTTTGTTTAATGGTTATATAAAACCTTCCTGTTTGATTAAAGGTACAGAGTAAATGTTAAACAAGCGGCTTAAGGTTCTCTAAAGGTAAATACTTTCCAATGTAAAAAGCCAAAGTTCTAACAATTAAGTATGCATTTATTCTCTGCAACACCAGTCTTCAGGTGAACAATCCCATATAGGATGTGCTGTTGTTACCTTATGCAGATGTAACCAGCATTATATAATGACTGTTTGTGACCAACAGCCTCCTTCGGATTTGTGTTGTCCCTGTAGAACACGCTGTTGGCTTTTATGTAATGTTAGTGGCTGTGGCAGGGCAAGCACTTACACCCAGAAATACCATAAAATAAAAAGTCAAAGATTCTACTAGTCAAGAGGCTATATGTCTGTTCCTGAGGTCAGTGGGGCACTTGGTCTTGACTTCAAATACTAGAGACACAATATCAACCAGACTTTACATATAAGCACAGATGTATTGCACATATAAGAACAGATGTATTGCACATGTAAGCACAGATGTATTGCTTTAACTCTGAGCCTCACTTTAATACTATTCTTCACTCTTCCTACTTTGCCCTGGGAGCAGAGTGAAAAATAATACATTGTAGTGATTAGGTAGATACTGGAAACAAAATAGTATCATGAAATAATTCTGAGAGATTTTTGTTGTAATGCAAAATGTTTGCTCTCTGAGATGCTGAGGAAGAACCCCTGGTGATGTAAAACACACCTAAGGTTGGATCTGGTGTCCTTGTCTTAAAGACTCTGAAGAGGAAATATTAACAGGAGATGATACTAATATGCATATAACAATATATTTGCATATGGCAAATAATTATCTTTAGCGATTGTTCCTTTCATAGAATTTAGACAAGCTATTTCAGTGCATGTTAATTGAAAATTCTGTTTAGCTTACTTTGCATCTGCCCAATCCCTGTTCAAAGATTGAGGTACATATTTAGCATGATAATATATTGTACACTGCAACACCTTCTTATCAAAGTACTTTGCAAATACGAATATATTCAACCTCATCACATCTCTCTGTAACCATATACGTGAACACTATTCTTGGCAGTGAGGTTACGTAACAATTTCCTTGAATTAGTTAAAACTTTCGTATTGAGATCTATTTTGGCACTTAACCCTGGCAAAATCCTCCAGCTGGCAGGACAAAGACATACCTCAGCAGAATGCTTTAATGGGTCACCCAGTCATTCCAAGTGATCACCTCCAGAGTACTGGAACCTTTGCACTCAATCCAGCCAAATAAAATATTAAAGAAAAGGCCTTGTTCACGCTAATCCATATGGTATGAATAGGAATTTAATACAAATGAATATTGCAAACACAGAGCATTTTCTTTGGCCTTTTTTTTTATTTTAATAAAGCAAGTCATGAATATCCTTGTATTTTATTTAAGAGTTGGACCTAAGTGTAGTTCTTCATCCTCATTTTCTTCTTTCCAGGTTAACCAAATCACATTATATTTGATTAGATATTTCTTGCCAGTAAAACCACTTATTATTGCAAAATGTGTATGGTTTATGCATTAGTGGAATGTTAACACATGGCTGGCATCTGAAAAAATGTGACAGCAGAAATTATGACCTCAGGAGTGATATTAATTAAGCCATATTATATCCTCTGAGGTCTGTAAGTGCATTTAATAAATATCAATCCACACACTTAAAAGTACTCTTGACTCCTGTGAATCAGAACCTGTTTATTACTGTTGGTACTAACGATTTTTCCTTCCAATCAGGGATTTTGCCACAGGGAAGAAGAAATTAGATATCAGGATATTCTGAAGACGGAATAGTAGCAACCACTATTAAGCACAGGTAGACTAACAAAGAGAGATACAGAAACAGCAGTTAATGCATCAACAATACCTAAAACAAAACACATGAAGAAAAAGACCTTTACAACGTCTCTCTTAAGCCATTAGTTCCCCTTTTTCTGAGTGGGCCCTGATGACCAAACCATAGAGGGAAGCAGTAAACTCTTCACCCTGTACTAAATGATGATAACAGAACAACAGAGAAATAAGTGGTGTGCAAAGAATAGCTGCAGGTACAAGTAAGAAGAAGCAGGGTAAATTTTTTCTGACACTGCTTTCTGTTGGTTTTGTTGTGTTGTATCAAATCAAGACAGCAACATCACCCTGAAAACGTATCAGGGCAATGCCAGGACATCTTTCTGCACACCTTTTGTTTTGTGGAAGCTGTCTCATTCTTTGTATAAATATTGGCACTCATTGGGCTTTCCAGATACGCCCCGAAACTTCAAATGGAGCAATACAGAAACTGTTAAGTAGTACAGGAAATACATAAGTTCTGTACGTGCCATAATTATGAAAACACACAGCAGTATGAGTGTCCCCCATACCTTTGTGCAGTTTCCAACAGCAGTGTTCACTCTGTGACTATGACTGCTAGCTATAAACCAAGAATTCCAGAACTGCTCAGGTATTGCCATAATAGTGATCACATAGACCGATATAATTTTTTTCTAATGAATTTAATTTGGAGAACTAAATGTTTATTGCCTCACCTTTTAGCATTTTTCTATTCACTTTACCTGATATCTTGCATATTGGAATTGTGTAGGCCAGGTAGCTTTATTTATTTGTTTCTAGGAACCATTTAGCTTTGACTCTAGCCCTTCTAAGAAATGACTAAAAGGGAATGGAGGGTAAAAAGTGTAATTGTAAAATATAAACCTAAAGATGCCTGTTTTCTTTGGGCAATTCACTTTTAAGTCCAGCAGCCAACTTTGCAACATGGCACTTGCAGAGAGGCATTGCTGGTAGAATCAGAGCCCCTACAGTGGAAGCTCTACGAGTCATTCCTGAAACCAGTTGCCAGCCTTAACATACTGTAGGCCTCCAAAATCTGTTGTGTACAATTTAAATTACTTGGGGAGCAAAGTAATAGTAGCAGAACAGTAGTGCTGCTCTACTCCAAATAGGCCAATGGAAATTTTCATAAAAGCCAGCTAAAAGAGAAAAACAAACAAAAATGTGAATATGTATGTGTACTGAAACCAGCCACTGAGAACAGCTCTGAACACTAGCTAGCTTGATGTCCATGAGGTGTAAATCTGCTTAACACTGAAAAATCAGACACCAGGAATACTAAAACCATAAAGGGGAGACCATATGTTTACAAGCAGCCACTCAATTTTTTTGCAGCTCATTATGACACTTACACTTTGCTCTCCCCAGGATATATTCACATTTAGGAACTTGGTGTTTATTTTTGACAATAGCCTCAACTTAATTCAGGAAGAGCAGCATTTGCAATGACCTGCTTTGCTTTCTTGTCTCTCACGGCAGTCTGGAGCTCAACAGCTGAGAACTGGCAATTTGCAACTGAAACTAAATTAGAATAAAATAAATCATTCATTATCAAACATCAGCCCTTACAGTAAGGTTTGAAAAGTTGAATCTCAACATAATCAGAAGATGCTCTTTCTCCTCCCACTACATAAGCATATATCCACCAAAGTGTTTTTCTAATAGGAGGATGAGGTAAAACCCAGTTAGCATGCAATCCTGCAAAATGCTGAACATTACTGCTTTGATCCAGCAAAGCATTTAAACAGGTGTCTAATGTTATGCACAAGTAATCTCACAGAATCCTGTAACCGAGTCACATGTTTAAAATTAAGCATGTGGTTTAGGTCCACAGTGACAAGGCTCGACACCTTGTATGATTAAGTGACTAGTAAGCTGAAGAGGTTGTGTAGGAGTCATGTCCTTAATTGCTTGCTGACTTCATCAGCACTTACTTCTTACTGAGGTTGTATTTGCCAGCGTGCAATATAAAGGTGACCTTTAATTTCAGAATTAATACAGTTTAGTATTTTCCTTTCTGTTTGGAACTATATGTTTTTCAATTAACAAAATAACAAAAAAATAATACCCAACTTAGTCACAATTTTTGAAGGAATCAGTGATTCCTGATATAAGATTAATCTTTGAAATAGTATTCTAAAGACATAATATTCTGTTTTCTCACTGATAGATCCAAATATGTCCTCTCACAAGTCAATGGTGCTGCTAAGGATCAAATATATAGCAGTAGTCACAGCTAAGTGTCAAATGTCAGAGCTCTGCTAATGCAGCAGTCTTATATGCAGTACTAAGTCTGCAGCAAGCTATAAAACAAAATATCCTCAGGTTGAATTAAAAATCATTGAATTCAAGGCCAAAATGAATGCTGACTTAAAAAGGAAGTATTTTCCAACAGCACATATAATTTTTTATTTTTGCTAAATTCAGTGGAATGTTGGGATACCTAATGGCAACCAACAAAATAAAGTCTGGGTTTGACCCTCAGCTGCAGCCTGTGGGCAATGTAACAATGGTAGAATGAAGCTTTATTAACTGAGTAGTCTCATATGCTGCATCTACTCATATTCATGGCTTTAATTTAATCTGATCTGCAGGCAGATGTTAATTTCTGTTTCGTCTCATAAGCTAATTATAATTCAACCTATGGTCAGAACTAAGTTATTTGAGAAAAGGCATAGATTCTTTCTGTCTTCTGCAGTGGGTGCAGTTTTGCTTTTGAATACAAGTCTGTAGCTGCATCAATGAAGCATATATAGTAATATCTAGTAATAATATCTATAGTGGATATCTAGTAATAATTTACATGTGCATATCTAATAATAGTTAGACACAGGCTAATTTTTAATCGGAGCAATATTTTTGAGGAAAAGCATAATAAAGCATTTATTTTCATAAATGTTCACAGGTGGATATTCTGAAGATAATTTTTAATTATTAATTAACATGCAGGTTTAGGCAATGGAATACTAAACAGTATTTAAATGTGAGACATATTAATCACAAACCTTCCACCTATTCACCATCTCAGTCAAGTCCCAGTCAAAATCTCTGACAATAAACTCGTGTATTATATTACTTTATCTCGCACATCAGGTTTTCCCAGCATCTCCTCTACTAAAAGGAAGTTCACTGCTATACATGTGATAATACATTATTGCTCAACTACCCTTAGTATATGAGAAACTGATATATAAAGTCTATTGCCAACTGCAATGGTTAGAATATTTTTAATATTTACATAGGTTCATGGTACTTGATCTGTTTTTCATTAATCGTGCCTATTGTTAAAAGTGTATTATAAAGTATCACTTAGTATTATCAACTTTACTAAGCTTGTTATCAAGACTTTTTTCTTCCTCTGAATTTCGACAGTGTCATATTTCCAGTGTTTTCTTTTTGTATCAAGAAGTGAGTAACCTAGAACTTTTTAGACTGGTGAAGAGATGAAGTTCTATGATCATTCTATGTCTTTTAGGATCAAGGCAGGTGAAAAAGAAAAGCCATGTGATGTGTTTATCACCCAAAATTAAAAAGTTATCATTTGAAGTGCTAGAGGAACCTACAGCCATATTAAGATTCTATAACATGAAATAATCAGTACTTCAGTGGTCTTAGTGTGGTCCCAGAGAAGCTCTGGCAGTACAGCATTCAGTCTGTGTTAAAACAAGAAAAGTTACATTAGAATTTCAGGGGTACTTACACTCACTCCCACAGACAAAGCCAGCTCACTACTACATTGCTTTCCTGGAAGAAAACCCACCCTCCTTATCTAAAAAAAAGTTTATAAAACACTTCCTCTTTTGTTTGCGGAAAGATTCAGCCATTTAGAGACAAGTGGTCATGAGTAAATTATTAACTAACTGCAACAGAGCAATAGGACAATGAAAGTTTATCAAGGGCGGGTTACCATTAATATAAATAAATATTATTACAATAGACAGTATTTAGGCAATACACTTTGTTCGTTGTGCATCAGCTTATTGCCCTTTCAGTGACAGGCACTGGCAACTAATTAGGAGGTGACTGATGTGTCAATGCAACACACTTCCGCATGTATTACAAGAATCACAAAGTAATACATTTACCAGGTTTTTATCACTATCAATAAAGACATAACCTAGATTATGTTAACTTTTTTTCTTAAAAAAAGAGTATTTCCACTGCCTTTTCTCCTGGATGGTACACTAACTGCTTTCTAACACCAACTGAAACATACAACCAACCTTCTTCAGTGTTTTACTTTCCTTTTTGCGAAAGAATTCCTGCCTCTGACACTCTAATAAATTCAGTATTAGCCATTTTTAAATATGGAGCGTCATCTCTCCAGTCTTCTCTGGATTACTATCAGGTTTCAGAAAATACTATGAGTAAAGCTATTTGTTCTTTGGACACAGAACTGTTTTGCTTTACCTTCTTCAGCTTGCACTAACCAGTGTTACCTGGATCTCACCTTAGACCAGTACTTCCACAGTACAGAAACATCTTTTCTTATCAACTCAGTCTAATAATAATAAAAATATCCCAGTTCTGTAGCTTATTAAACTCTCCTAGATGAAAGATGAGATCCTTATGAACTCAAGATATGGAGGATAAAATGTCCCACACTGAGGATAAAGCTGTACATTAGGAATCAGTGCTTTTCAGTTCTTCTACAGTGTGACAGAAGACAGTCCTAGCCTTAGCCCTACTGAGAGGGAACAAAACAGGTAACATTCAAACAGGGTCTCCATGATGGAAATGACCACTGAAGGCAAAAGAGTATTCAGGTCTGAAATAAGGTTTTCAAGTAGCTGGTTACAGAGGAAATGCATGGTGCAGTTTCAGTTATATTCAGATTTTTTTTTTTCCAGTTAATGATTTCAATATTCAGACTGGCTTCGTATTAAACTGAGATCTGTTGGATGTGGGTCAATGCACACACATTTCCTGTTATATTTTCCCCACAATGCCTAATATCTCTTGTGTAATGTGTGCATGTTCTTGAAAACTAGACAGAGGCGTTTAAATCTCTTCTAAACCAGGCAATGTAACTATTAGTAGAAAGTACTACAGATGGCTGACTAATTGAACCATGGAAAGCATTATCACACCATTTCTCAATTTAGATCTCATTATTCATTTGAGTTCAATCTCATTTCATTACTGTTATAATTCCATATAAAATTAAAGTGAGTTTTAAACTTACACACCTTGATGAGGTTATTTTACAGTCTTCTGAACTACACCTCATTTCCAGCCAGTTCTACCAGACCACTGAAAATTACTATGGGGGTTTTTTTGCTTATTTTCTGAGGGTTTGGGATTATAATTTAGTTATTAGAGCAGAATCCCTAAGCGACAATACACTTGTAACCTTTGCTCTGTGACCTTGAGAAGTCACTTGTATTTCATGGGTTTCATGTTTACTTCTGTATTATGGGGGTTAATGTTTCTACAGCACTTTTAGAGTGTTAGATGAAAGGCACCGTAAAAGCCCAAAGTATGACTTATTAATTTTATATATATATATATATATATATACACACACATATCTTTTCCAGTTCATGTCTTAGGTGTCCAGCATGGGGATTTGTATTTGTGCAAAGCTGAAGGTCTTCTGCAATAAAACAGACTAGAGCAGCTACTTATTTAAAGTTCTTTTGCACCAGATTAACTGAATGCCTGAGAGAATGATACTAGGTCACCTTCTTAAAATGGCCTGAATACCAGCAGAAGATTAAGAAATGGTGGGAGTGACTATATTTTGTTACACTGAAAGCATTACAAGCAAAGTCTACATGAGCAAAGTGACATTCACTGACAGATTGAATTGCATTATGATAAACTAAAAATGGCAGAGAGGCTCAGACCTTTGGAATAATAACTCTTGAAGATTTTCCATTTTGATAATCAGCTGATTGACAGAGGGTACAGTGAGAAAATGACTATGACTTTTGGAAAACAGCCGCTTTGTGATCTGCGCTTCACCCTTACAACAGTGGTGTTACAATCTTCATCTCTCCTAGTTTTCATGAGTCCCAGGTCATTCTTTTAAAAATTGCCAAATCCTCAGTTTTCCCAGCAGTTACACAGCAGCAGCTGTAACCAAACACTCATCACACCAGATCATACGTGATGCGGGAACACAAGCTACCTTTCATCTGGCCAGCATACTTACAGAACCACCCTATAATTAACTACTGCTGTCACTTTATTTAAGATCATCTGTGTTAAAATACAGTTGGAGTTTTGAGGTTTTCAAGACCTTAATACTGTCCATTTATGCAGCTTGACTTTCCTCATGGAGTATTATAATGCAGAACATAAGCACGTGGGTTACTTTAATGGCATTTATAGAAATATGCTTATGTGTGTGTATTTTATGATTTTTTTAATGAAAGACATGAATGCAATTATATCTTCACTTAATATGTTGCAGTTTTAATATACTACAGGATAAATTTCCGGCATTATATTTCACACAGCTTTTTAATTTTTTTCTAATTTATCTGTCGTGAAAGAAAAGTGAGGGGTGAGAATAAACTTTCTAACTGGCCAATGTCAACATAGAAAGAGAAATACTTTTTTTCTCCAGGCTAGTAACATCCAGCTGAGAATGAAATCTACTTTGTCAGTATACCATGAGCTAAGCCAGTCAGTCACTGGCAGCAAGAAACCAGGTCATAGTGGTCTACAGCTATCCTGCTGTTGGATTGTACTCTCTAATGAGAAGAATGTACATGGACAAAGGTACAAATTGCATCAGCAGCAACAGCTGGGTGAAATAAGATTTAACTGCTTATAGGAACCAGATGGTGGGCTATTAGAAATAGTCTAAAGCTGCCCTGGAGTAGCAGGAACAGGCTTGAGTTCCTGCAGCAGGCAGGAACTGAAAGCATTAGTGTAAAGACTTTGTCAGATGGACATGTTGAGGCACTCATTCCTAATGTCTCCCTACTTCTATTATAAATTTTAAGGGCCATAAGCAGGGGAGAAAGATACAAATTATGGAAACAGATGGAGAGTCAGTGAGGCATAGAAATACAGGTGCTATACGAACAGATGGAGTGAGGGGGATAAAAGGAAAGGAAGAGCGCTAAGTCTGAGAGGTGCACAAAATTCTGCAGGTGTATAACAGTTCAGTCTTGTAGGGGGATTTGGAAATTAATTACATCACTTCTTTCAGATAGCTCACTCCTTCCCACAAGGGACACTAGTTTGTTCCCTCCTCACATGGATTAAAACAAATTGACTTGTCCTTGAATACATCCGACTGCCAGAATTTTTTTAAAAAGTTATCTTGTGACAGGGCAGAACTAAATCAAACTCACTAACTAAGAGCCCTTAATAATAAGATCCTTAATATCATGGCAATTCTTTTTTCCCAGCCACACTAATTTACAGATCCATGTTAAAAAAAATGGCAAAGCTGGATTGCTCTTGCTTTCGATCTCAAAGCAAATAGTATCACTGTTCAAAAAGATGGTGCCAGTAGAGGTGTTTAATTTGATTAACCATCTGATAAACTTAGACTGCATTCACCAAATGTCAAATCCAGTATCACCTTCCCATTACACAGCAAAGCACAATCTCACTGTCTGACATGAATTACACCAATTTCCCTTTTGTAATAAAAAAACACTCAGTGGCTCATATTTGTCCCCTAGAGAGTTGTTTGATGACTTAGAAAACTCAGAAAACTTAAATTCAAAATTACAGTACATTGCCTTTGCTGATGTCACTGAGTGACAACATTCTGTAGCAGAACTGGCTCTGAGGAACCTTCAGGGTTTAGCCTAACAGGAGTCCTTGCTGGTAACAGTCTGAGTTCAGGAAGTAGGTTGGCTGAAAGTCTTCTGATTGACAGATTCAAAAGTCATACACACTGTGCCCAGGCTTAGCTGGGGGAACAGCTTCTCAGCAGCAGATGAGCTCAATTGGTTAGAGCATGGTGCTAATAACACCAAGACTGGGGGTTTGATCCCTGTATGGGCCATTTACTTAAGAGGGGACTTGATGATCCTTGTAGGTCCCTTCCCACTCAGAATATTCTGTGATTTTAAAATGCACATGTGCCTGCTATCCTGAAGGCTTACATTTGAAATACCCTTTTTGGAGGAATTTACATTTGTAAGCAAGGCATGTCAGTTCCTTTCATTTATCACTATGCTTTCTTCCTTTACCTTCTGGAAATCTAGGACTTAATATTCCAGGCATTACTTTCTGGACATTATTGATCACAAAGCTCTCATCCTCTCTATTCTTGTAGAGAATCTCTGGTTCTTTCCTGCAATAGCACGTCTATTTGAAAAATAGCATAGCTAGGAAAGATTATTAATCATTTTCTCATCAAATCCAAAAGCTAGAAGGGAAAATATCTGTTAGGTCCACTAGTCTGTTCTCCCTTTCTCATGTTTTACAATGTAAGCTTTGCAGATAATGCATACTTTGGTTTGTTCCCTCCTCTGTGGGAGGAATGGGTTCCATTTTGAAGTATTACTTCTAGTGCTGCAATAAAGACATTTGAGTCAGGGTTCATAATTTCAACTTCCATGTCTTGACCACATAAACACTTTGTGCAAACTCAAGATACCATTGTGAACTGTGACATTAAACAATGTCAATGCTCAATCCTTTCCTGGCCTGTGATCAGAACAAACGTGAACACAAAAGCAGCAGAATAGGCTGGGATCCCAAAGTGGCATTCCCATGGCTGCCATCACATTATTTTTCTGCATGTTTTTTGAGTCACTCTATACAAACCTTTGCTTGGCCTTTGATTCTTATGTTCAGTTTTGTTATTCAGTTTAGCTAGCTTTAGTTAGCATTGCTTTACATCAGTGTTTCATCATAAAATCAGAATGACATCACAAAGGCCTGCCAGCTGGCTGAGAAACAAAGTTGAATGCTTATTAGACTTTGAAGGCAATATGCAATAGACTACCATTTGGTAGATTTATGCAAGTCATGTAGCCCTACTACAGTAAGATGTCTCATAAACCATTAGCTTTGGGAGCACTGCAGGATAAGGCATACATTAAGCAGATTAAAAACAAATACGAGGTGGCAAAAGACAATAAAAGCCATTAAAGAAAGGATCACAAGATCTGTTGGACAGAGTCAATACTCTTAATAGGGAATCACTCTTGCACAAAATTGAGTGTTTAAGTCTGCTGCAGTGATACTCAGAGCAGCAGTGAAAAGAAAACTGTCACTGACTACCTTGTGAACCAAGGAATAATTCAGTGCAAGCAACCACCAGTACCACAGTCACTCTTGTCCTCAAGAAGTATTTCTAGAAAAGTATCTGAAAGATATTTGTATACCCAGATAGAAAAAAAACAGGTCCTGAAAATCTGCACAATTTTTGTTTTTACAGTTTCAAAATCCTTATTTTACTTAGCTACTATATTTAAATGAATTTATTCATTGACTTATCCAATACATGCAACACCTGAAGTCTTAGACCAAAAAAAATTGACTTTCAATATTAACTCGATTATCAGAAAATATTCCTGTAGGAAGGAAAAAAGAGACTTTGCCATTTGATTCCAGTTGCTGGGTTTTATATAATACAAGGGAAGCAGGCTCACAGAAAAAAAAGAAATCAGAAATTTTTTGTACTTGTGAGCAAATACACAAAAGAAAATGTATCAAGTCTTATGGTCACGAGCATGACAGATGCACCCAAGGTCTTGCTGACATTGGCAGCCTTACAGGGGCAATCTGTATATAAGGACAACATGCTCTTGAGCAATTCCTCCTAATGAGGAAGGCATAGAGATTAGTTCCTTTAATATCTCTGGCATGAAATTTTGTCTTTTTTGCTTATGAACTGAGCACTGCAGAATCACTGGAGAACTATAATAATAATAATAATAATAATAATAATAATAATAATAATATCATTGAGCACTGCAGAATCATTAGAGGATAATAATAATAATAATAATAATAATAATAATAATAATAATAATAATGGCAGTAATTTTCCTGTACATGTAATATGGAACATATATTTTTTTCCCCTGACTGGAGACAAAGCAGCTTAATAAAAGGCTCAAAAGAGTCCATATCATAAGCATTTTACCATTTTCCATGAGAATGAAATTGCACAAGGGAAATCATACAGACTGTAAAAAGTAATCTAAAAACTAAGGTAATTTAAACATGCCATATATAATACTGAAATATGCATCTACTACTTTTAGGAAGGGATGTTCACTATAAAAACTTATTTAATTTCAGGCCTGCTCCTTCTTTACATGTGTAATCCAAGGACATGGTGGTTTTGTTTTAGGAGGTAAAAATCAATAATATACTGTAATACATGAAAGCAGGACACACTAAACATCCTTCATTTACTTAGGAACTGGTTGAATGCATCAAAGCTAGTATGTCATCAGAAAAAATACAATCCTGTATTAAAGGTTGTGGGGCAAATAGCCTCTATTATGGTGCTATGACAGTAGTGTGAACTGTAAGTCCTGTTGAATAACCTCGAGAGGAAGAGCCAAGCAATATGAAAGAAATTACTCTTGAATATCACCTACCCTGTTCCTTATAGTGGTAGAATGAACCAGGCTCATGGGAAGCTCTGGCTACTAATTCAAGGAAAGATGGGGAAATTTTTCCCCTATAAAAGACCTAAAATGCTTTCTGTATCAAGATTAACCTGTCCTTCATCCATAGGGTGCTTACACATGCTTCTTATCTCTGTTTTTGTGAGTGGAACAGTTACCCGAGAAAATAACACCTGTTTCTCTCTTCTCTTCCCTTTGTCTCAAAAGCTCCTGTTAACCTTAGCAACTCTTTACCCTATCAATACATAGCTGAAATCTTTCCAGACTGAATATTGGATTGTTATAGTTTTAGGAACAAACACTGCACTTTTCTGGCCAAGTGAATTCATGCTGTGTGAATTCCTGGCATGAAAGGTGCTGTTTCATACTTAATTGTATTAATTGCCTTTAAAACAAGAAGTTTGGGGTTGTTTGTTTTTTTCATAAAAGGTAATTCAGTGCTTCCCTTATGGCCTGAGAGTGTACATCCCTGATACTAAAGGATATAGGTGAGGATTTCTTCCTAGAATCTTGATTGGAAAGATGCATTAAATATACCTATATAGATAAGTGCATCTAGATCTGTTATCCATTTGTATTACTTGGATGTCCTAATCAGGATCAGTCTCACTGAACCGGGTACTGTAAACTTTTGTAACTACCATCCACCCAAAAAGCTCTGTTTTGCGTCTCCTTTCTTCTCACAAGGTTACTTAATAAAGTGGATACTTTAAAAATAGTGCTTGATGGACTTGATGAAGTACAGTCCTGTAGGTTTGCAACTGTACTGTTTTCTGTGATTCTTGTCATTGTGGTATTGGAGACTTTCATAAACAGTTAAGATACAAACTCTAATTTGTCTGCAGTGTTTGTAATCATTAGCATACCGACAATGAGTTTACAATGAACTTGATATGGTGGCATTCTCACTATTGGCAATAAAAGTTACACCTGTAAAAGGCAGTTTTGCTTCATCTAGCCTTCTAAATAATTAATTGAATAAGGAAGAATAACCATACCCATTGCATAGACCAAGGACTCAGCCAGAGATATGAGGTTACACGTCCAAAGCCTCCCCGTAAGGCAAAATGGAAACCAGAAACAGAACAAATGAGCCTATGTACAACTGCAATGCCTGTGCAATTCTGTTCAAACAGTCTGGAGATCAGCCACAGAAGGAAAAGACTGGCACACTTGGCCAACAACTTTCTGCAACACAATTCCACCTAAAAAATATGTACTGTAGTACTCCAGTGCATCTTCTGTATTTTGGCACAAAAACAGGACGTGGAGACCTCAGGTCAGGCTTTTTGTTTTCAGAGATCCTGTGTAGATCTAGAAAAGTGTAGCTCAATTATGAGTAAATTGATGGACAATTTTTTAACTTCCTTTTTTTTATTTTGGTAATTTTACTTTCTAATAACAGTGCAGACAATGGTTATCTTCCAGCAGAATAAAACTTGGCAGTTCTCTTCATAATGTACAGAAGAATTAGCTGAGCTCTATTAAGGTTATTCTTTCCAGAACTCATGAATCAGCCATTCATATTTTCATTGTCATATGAATTAAAATATCATCATTTCAGTCACCATTTTTAGCAGCTATTTCCTTTAATACTTATTGCATTCAGTTCAAAACTTCACCACAACAGTTTCTCTGCAGACAGTTCTTCCATATGTGTCCTTCCACTTAATAATTGTTTTAGTTTGATCCTTCAACCATATTTCCGAATAAACAGGAAAGCTCCTATTGGGATGACCCATGTAAACGCTGCAATGGTTTAAATTGTGTAATTCATACACTTCCTGGCATTAAGAGAGGCATTACCATGTGCTTGGGGCAATCATATGGGTAACAAGATCAACTAGGTATTTCAATTTATGTGACATGAATAGGCTTCACCAAAATGAGAGAAATGCCAGAGTTATAAAAGGCAGAGCATAGATTTCATGTTTATTTTGTGCTTGGGGCTCATGAGCTCTAATTATCTGTCAAGCCAATTAGCCTGAACAGACATGCCAAAATCCTTGCTGTAAGACCAGCTCAAGTATGTGAGCCCAGGACTGAGAAACTCCACAGCCTCTCTGTGCTGCTGGTCCCATTGCCCTCCTCTTCCTACTGTTCAGGAACAGCAACCTGAACACCCATTTTGCAAATGGAAGAGTAAAGGGTTCAGCACTCAGCAATAACAACTTGCACATCATGTAATACAGAGAGAGCCCTTGCTGAGTCAGCCTCAATGATCTGCAAATTGCTGTATACTGCATTTCCCTTTATAACCTCCTAGTTATTGCAAGACATCCCAGTAGCTACAGGGAAGGGAGAGATTTTTCCCTGCATTTATTCTTCAGCTGAGAACCAGCACAGGGTTTATGTTTCCCTTAAACCCTCAAAACAAGGATTAAGTGTGACTTGACTGCTGTTGGCCTAGCTGGTTCTGTTAGAGAGGTGTGAAATTCATCTAGACTGATCATAGCAGAAATATTTTAGTCTCCTTTTCCAACTGGTATTAAAACTAACTTCTGCAGAATGAATCTTTTGCAGGAACAGCTGCAGTAGCAATAGATAGGGAGAGAGGAAGAGAACGCTTAAATTTTACAATTTTAAGTTCTATGAGGCTTTGAACTGTTTTAGGGTGATCACGTTTGTCCCATTTTAAAAGCTTCTCAGGTTTTTGGTCTATATTAGATTTTTGTGCATTTTATTATATTTATATGTATCATGACTGTATTTCAATTATAATCCCCTTCTTGAAAGAATAAAATTCAAAATTCAAAATTATTAACTCTGTACTATTATGTTGGTTTTTTAAATAAGATTGTCATACCTGGTTATTTATCATATCACAGTAGAAGCAGCTAATAATATCTCTTGCAGTGCATGAGCATACAAATATGCTTTTTTAGATGGTGTTCGTTTATTCCCTAAAGCTAAGGCTCATTTAATATTTCAGGTAAAATCAGAACAGTAACATAGGTAGCCTGAGGTTGAACAGTAACCACCTAAAGATGACTCAAGGGGAAGTTGCTATGACAATGGCTTCTGAACAGAGTCAAAAATAAAATTTGAAAAAACCCCACCACTTGCTTGTCAGAAGAAAAGTATCATACAGAAGTTGAGGTCATCCTGAAATTAGACCCCCTGCTTTTAGTAATGCTCTAACAGAGTTTTCATGAATCCAATCCTCTGTGTGACACCCGACATCTGTAGAAAAGTATAAGAAATATTCCCAGTTGGAAAATAATGAGACAGCAAAGGAACAGAACCAATCCAAGCTAAGCAGTTAAGAATACCAATTCTCAATTCCATTTAGACAGCCAATTGCAACATCTTTCTATGCACTGCATAGGCATTGAAGAGGTATACACATGCTGTCCTACATGGCTAGTAAGGAAACTAGCCATGTCAGGGCTCCTCTAACATCTTCCCAGCTCGACATGCCTGGCGTGCATCACTCGGAACATGTGAGCTGTTAATTACCACAGTGCAAGATTTCCCTTGGAGGAGAATTCCCATGGTGAGATTTGTCTGCAGAGCCCATTCTGTGCTACTTAAGGGACAGCTGTTACAGCAGATGAAAAAATCTGAACACAAATTGAGACAAGCATGGTTTTGATATCTGGAACTGCTCTTTTAGAAATGCCAAGAGGTTTGCATTACAGCATGGCTGCTTGGGGTAGAGTTCCTGCTATAACTGCAGGTCTGCGTTTGGTGCACACAGTGCACGGTAACTCAAGGAGATACAGCCGAGAGGAGGTGGCTGTTTGGATGTAAAACCTACACAACAGATATGTTTTTAACAAAGGTAAGCTGTGTCACCAAGAATATCAGTTTATGAAGGTAAACAACATGCTGTCTTTGGACATCCTCTGAAGTGAGGCAGAGACTCTACAGGTCTAACATTAACGATTAGCATAAGGTTTCCCAGAGTGACTTGTGATGTCTTCACTTCAGGATGCCAAATCTGAGACACTGACAGAGACAATTTCTCCTCCAGTAAATTCTTCTGAAATCAATTCCAGGGATCTCATACTAGATGCTCAAAATAAGATGCAGCCCAACTGATTGGTCACTTCTAGATTTCTGGACTTTTATCATCACTGATTTGTGCATTTTCTATTTGGGTAAAGAAACATCACCACATTTCTACAAGAAACGATATCCAGTTGAGGCACTAGGCCACCAGCATGTTCCCTACTGGCAAGATCTTCTGTCTGCTTCAGTCATATAGAATTAAATTTTGTACTAATAAGCATAAAGACAGTAATATATCTTAGCTGATTGAGTAAAAAAAAAAATTGAAATGACATGTCATTCCAAGAAAGCGAGAGTATCATATTACAGCCTACCTGCCTGAAAAATATAAATTCATGAAGTAAAAGACAGTCTATCCCATAAAAGCCGTTTATAATCATTAAATTATACCATGGTATTTATAAAATAAAGTTTGTGCTTAATTTGTAATCAATCCTTTGTTGCAACATATTTTTATTTTTTATATAGATGTTCAAATATGGCTAAACATAAATGAAGATACATGTTAATATATTTTAAATATGTCTCAATTAATAACTATATTTAGCTACTGAAAGGTTCTCTCCATGGCCACCATTTAAAGTAATTTAAAATGGCACATGGTGAATATTCACCTTTGTACCAAGTACTTTCTAACAACTGAATAATTTTTTAGACATTTTAGTAAGAAAATATAGCATTTGCTATTGTAATTTCTATAGATCAATTGATTTTGACAGCAAATTTGTTGTTCCATAGGTTTTGCTCAGCTCAAAAGATAGGTACTTGGCAGAAGTTTTGAATATTGCCAACAATATATTATTTTATCTTTCATCTAAGCAAAAAGTTAGAGGTTTGGCTGTAAAGGCTGTATTTTTCTGGGTGGTTGTCTATGCTTCAGCGTATGGAAACACTGCTTTAAATAACCATTCACTATGCACTTGAACCGTGTCTGTTAGTCTTTACTATAAAGCACACTAGCATCTTGAAATAGAAAAAAAATGCAATATTTTGTAATATTTTTTGCACATACCTTTTAGAAAAAAACAAAAACACATGCATAAAAGAAGCCAAACAAACCCCACAGTTATCCACTAGCAGAATTTTATAGACTTACATATTTTTTTCTACACTGAATACTTTTTACACTGAAGATATTTTTTTCCTAGATACCTCTCATCTCATGCCAACCTCCTCAGGAACCAGATGATGTTCTTGCAGGTTCCTATGTAATAAAATAATATCATTAATATATTCAATATAATAAATAATCATTATATATGTGTAACATATATGTAATATAATTCTGTGAGTTTTTCTCAGATTTCATTTTTTTAATTAATAATGGAAGAGTCATAAGTGATATTAACCATTTAAATGGGGAATACCTAAAAAGAATTCTAATTTTTTTGTAGATGGCATCAGAAAACAGAAATGTTTCTCTAAATAGCATGTTATTCCCCTGATGCCCTTAAACAACATTACAACTTGTTGTTTCACCATGTGTGGTTGTCTCTGGAACTCCTGGTCATCTTAGAGTTGGCTCCAAATGCAGAAAATAAGTAATTTATACTCTTTAAGATCTCACAGGTTTGATTTACCACTTCTAAATAGACAAAAAATAGTTAATGAGTAAGACAAATATTGATGCTTCTTGCAAGTGGGCTTTAAGATTTGTTATGTTTTCACTAGTGATTTCTTTAAGAAAATGAGACTGTAAACTGTCTTCATCCCAACCTTTTAGAAGCTCAGTCAAGATGAAAAGAAAAAATTTTCAACAGAGCTCAGACTTTAGCATCTCCCATGAAGTCTAGTCTCAATTACAGGAGAATAATTTTTTTGTTTAGATCTCCAAATAACTTCATAATTTGTATGAATTGAATACCTTGAGCTCTGGTATTAATCAAATGCAGATACAGACAGCAAAATTGTTATTTCAAGTTGTGGAATTGAATATTTGTCTAAAATATATTCTGTAAATGACAATCAATCTTTATAGTGGTATAATGGTTTTAAACCCTAACAGCAAGGGATCATTTCTCTTGCAGTATCTAGCATATTTTAGTCTCAAATGCAAGCAACTGAATAACACTAATGCTAACACAAGAAAGAAAATATATTAACAAGCTATTTAGCCCTTGGTTCTTTAAGCTGTGCAAAACTATCCTGTCTTTTTCATGAGAAGACAGAATGTTTTTCGTTTTTCATAGCTGCATAATGCTGACAAGTGAAACAGACATTTGCCTATTTATTTCTAAATTCAGTTTTGATATGAGTGTATTTTTGTCTCTAAACTCCCCAAAACTAAAAAAAAAAAAATTAAAAAAAATTACAGAGAGTCTTAGAAAAGCTCTTAGACTAATATACATTTTGGCATTGCTTTAGATTGAAACAAATGTTAAAAAAAAAGAAAATGGTATTTTGCATTTAAGAGGTAACTGTCTTTGTGGACCCATCCATCAGACTAGAATCAGCTTGTGCCAAATGAAAATGCCAAACAAGGCTTGCGATATCCAGAGAATAAGACTCAATGCAGTCCAAAAGAGAGTCCTTAGTTAGCTAGACTGTGCTCACAGTGGTCTTACCAGCCTACACGTAAAAAATGCTTTTGATAATTTTAGACAGATCTTGATCCATTAGTTTAACATCCTTTAAACACTGATTAATTTCACTGCTAACAGGAATGGAAATCCCATTCTGGATTCTTCTTCTGGCTTTCAAATTTTGCCAGCCTGGTGCTCTATATCTTTGGTACAGGATGGATTTCGCTGTTGATTCAGCTCATGCGATTTCACAGTCAAGACAAAACCAGCTTTTTATGACTTACATTTGGTGTATAACTTTAATCTAATCCATGCAGGTTTAGGGATTGCATTTCCCTGCTAATCCTTGTGTGTTAAGTAGTAGGTGGTAGATGGGCTGTTAACACTAGGCATAAGTGGTTGTAACAGGTCTGTTCACAACAGAGAATCTCAGACTTTTCCTCTCCACTAGTGCATCACTCTGCCCCGTGAGCAAGGCTCTAGGTGGGAACAGCAGGCCTCCACACACATTGGTGTCATTTAGTGTCTCTTCAGCTGCTACATTCAGGGAAAAAAGGTAGCATGTACATGGTACAGTGGCAGGAGATAAAGAAAAGTAGTCCCAGCCTGGCTGTGGCTGGCCAGAGTCACCACAAGCTCTCAAGCGAAGATCTTGCCCCTGGCTACTTCATCTCTGGCTCTCTGCAGTCTGCTCCCCCCTCCCTCAGTGCCTTTAACCAAAGGAGAGACAATATTTCTGTGCCAGACAGGCAATTACGGCTTTCAGCCACATGGCTTTCTCCCAGCTATTGACTGCATTACCTTGGAAACAGGATAGTGCCAGAAAATGTATGGCCCAAGTTTAGGCTCAGTCTTCCATTTACAACACAGGTCGTACCCACCAGAGAGCCATCCCAGCCAGAGAGCACGTCTCAGGTTAGACAAAGAGCTCCACTTAGAGCAATTGCTCAATATATGCTCCTGAGGACTTTATCTGACAGCCTATATCACAAAATTAGACTATTTATCTTAATTGCTGCCTAGAAAGAATGTTTCCCTACTGGAAATATAAAGCATTTCCCTCTTTCTTCAGGGGAATTTGTGAGTGAATCCTCTCTTAGCTCCATTCCTTCCATAATGGATGTTACTATCCAAAGCAGACAAATTATATTAGTTTTCTTAATTTTCTCAACTCATTGTCAAGAAAAGATGTTCTCAGCTGGTGATGTAAGAAAAACATTCCTGTGTCTAGAAGACACAATATAACCAGATGGTAGACAGAAGGTACTGCTTTTTAAAGGACCCTGCTCCTCAAAAGACATTTCAACAGTTTAATGCTTTAAACATCTCAGTAATGCAGCAATGTTTGACCTATGTGATTCCCATTACTTGACACAACACAGTATAAAACATAATAGTAAAGGATGAAGCATATTGCTGAGTAGAAAAGACAACCCATGTTCTGTGGGGAGAGTCTGGAGCATTTTGGCTGACTCAGTTAACTCCATCCTATCATAAGCTTTTTAACCAGGGACCAGTTGTTACAAAAGCAAAATGTGCATGGAGTCAGATAGACACTTTCTACTAACTGACCAAAACCCCCAACTTACAAGCTTGAAGTGATCTAATACATGATAAGTTCTCATATTGATGTCAGTAGGTATAATGTTGTCCAGCCATACAGATTTTTTTAAGAACAATGTGGACATTGTTAGCATTACTGGTATGAATGTTTTAATTTATGCCTTTCTTATTATTTTAAATATTACTGTAGTATAGAAAAAAACCTTCTGAAATGCAGTTTGCAAGCAAATCTCTTTCTCAAGCAACTTGCAACAAATCTGAACATGCTGTTTGATATCTGTAGTACTTGAGTTCTTTTGTTTAACCACTAAGAATATGTGGCACTGATACCCCTGGAGGGATACTCCCTGCAAAAGAAAAAAATTTCTAAGACCATTTCAACCAAAGTCTTGTTTTGAGATAGGCAAAAAAGATTGCTATTTTTTGCTTTTTGTTTGTTGGTTGGTTGGTTGTTTTTTGGCTTTTTTCTATCATTAGGAAATAAACTTTAACCACAACATCATCTCAGAGAGGACCTCAGACTCTAAATTACTAAGTCAATGATGTCAAATCTTCAGAAATAACAGTTAGACCAGAGTTGAAGCAATGATTGAGAGTGACAGTTTCTACATCCCATCACTCCCATCACTAGATCCCTTCAGGTCAGAGATGTGAGCTTATGTCCTGAACCATCTGCTGCCGGAAAAAAAGCCTGCTCACAAGTCTCACTCACTATCCTGCTCAGAAGGAAAGAGGACACCTGAAGATGAGTCTTAACAGCCAGCACAGCACTTTGCTGGAAAAGCTACAAAACCTCATTTTCACACAGAAGATGATGAGATAGGAAAGCTGCCTCTCCAGCTGCAGCAGCAGGAACTGGGTGCCAGGGTTGTGCCCAGGCTTGAGTTTGTACTACATACTTGCAGAGGACAGTTCAGCACTGATGCACTGCCTACTCTTCCAGAAGGGAAGACTGTAATCCTATTATCCCATGGAGCCAGCTACTTTCTGGCAAGAGTCATTACAGAGTTATCTGTGATTAGCAACCTCCTTTTCTGAGCCAGCCTACTCTCCCTAGAGCAAAACAAAGACTTTCAGGGTTTCTCGTGTCATGAAAAAAAGAGCTACAAACACCATCCTCAGGCCCTCAGTCATTTTGTACAGTTGAGTAGTATTCTGTGTGGTGTGTTTGAGCTCTTTGCACAATGCAATTTCAAACTCAGACATCTGTTTCTCAAGTAATGGATCTAATTTAAAACCACAAGTTTCTCCTTTAATCTTTATGAGGACATATGAGTGCATTCTTCCTCTAGAAAACAGAAGTTAATGGTTCTCTCTTTTCAGAGCTACACTTGATTATTCATTTTACATGTTTGAAAAGAGTTGTGTGCATAGTCTAGATGTAATATCTGATTTCTAGGCCTCTGTCAGAAACAGTAGTTAACATAATTAGACATTTTCATTCAATAAAGAAGGCTAAAAAGGGATAGCCCTAATGGACATCCTGTCACATCTTATCCATCTTAAAATATGTCTCTCATAGTAAACAAATACAACAGGATGCCTCAGTGCCCTTAGCTTTCCTTTCAGCTGAGCAAACCAAAGTCATTCAGATTCTATAGACACTATTCACAGTACCTTAAAAAGTGAAATCCCAGCCTCAGAGCACCTGCCAAGAGAAGAGAACAAAATAATACAAGGGAAGACTGTAAAGGGATTCAAAAGCCTCAAATCCCTAAGAGAGCTATTATTAGCTGACAGATTTAGATTTCACTTCTGCTAGAAAAAAATCCAGACATTAGGGATGCTTCATCATTAGCAACAGAGCAAAAAATAAAATGTAGTGACTCTTACCATATATCCCATTTGAAACAAAATAGATATTTTAACCAAAAACTGAAACTATGAATCAATATAGTCAAGATAGATTATTTGAGAGTTTGCCAGTTCATGACTTGGAGGAAAAGTAAAAATTTTGGCCTTTCTTAATATAGTCATTTCTCAGGAAGAAGCTAGGTTGGCCAAGAAAGTCTCCTGAAATTAAATGACTTGAACCATGAGAGGAGACAGACCATGATATTACTACAGGTTCTTCAGCAAATGACTGGAACACTTTTTGAGGGGAATATTTCAATGGAAGTGGTAGAAAGTAAGAAATTAACATCGGGGGTTTTTTTCTGTTTCTTTTCACCCTTTCTACTTATTTAATCTTTCCCCTCTTAGAGAACAAGCATGGCTGAAAAGAAAGAAAACAGCTTTAAAAATGCCAAAAATGTTTCAGTTCTAAATAACTGAAAACAGTTTCATGGAAAAAAAAATCAGGGTTTGAGAAAAATTATGTCCCCTCTGTGCCTCTACTTATATGGAATCCAGCAATATTTTCTAGCGATAACAGTGACTGCTCACGTGAAAAGCACCTACAGCATTTGCTTTCTTTCTCACTAATAAGCCATCTAAATGGAGTTAATGGGAATAACAGGAGGAGGGTGAGGATAGGGGAGTAGTTCCATGGGTACCAGCAATGGCAAAGCTTTATATTGCAGATTTCTCATTCAATCAGAGCACTAGCAGAATCTCCCCTCTTTTTCTAGCCTGATATTTTTTGCTTGATCTCTAGAAATTTCATTTTAATTTTCATTTCCTTTTATTTTTCATTTTTGTCAAATGAGGATGAAATAAAACAGTTGTTTAAAAGTGATTTGAGAGAGACAGCAATTGCAGGAAATGGACAGATAGCACATGAGGTTGTCTTTCTTTAGGAAAACAGACTATAAAAAACTAGGTGGATGGTAAATGAATGACAGGACATTTTCTGCAAACCAGGAGGCTGTGAGACACCAATAACTACTTCCATGTGGAGCTTGAAAATGAAAAGGCACAAGGAAAAGCTTGAAGGCTAATGAAACATTTTCCAAAATACATACAAAGAGTGTTATAAGAGTTCACATTGTTCTGATGCTCCGTCTTGCTGGCAGCAGCTTTAAATTGAATAGATGGAAAAAAAGTAATTTCCTTGTTTAACAGCAACTATCCAGTGGCCAGAAGCAAGGAGGACACGCATGAAAGGGAAGGAGCTACAAGGGTCATAGTCTCAGGCTTGTCTTTTCTTCCTGGCCTTGACATTGTCCTGTAGCAAGTTCTTCAACAAACAGCACTTTGTATGGTTCTTTCTCAGTATCTGTTAATCTTCTTCACAGTTACAGGCAAACATATTTGCTGTTTTTCATACTTCTTTCTAATTAGATAAGCTTTTTAACATTTACATTACTGTAAATCTCAAAGTCCTCCTTAGATTTCCATGTTTTAGTGAAAAAATATTAAAAGGCTTAAAGACTGCAAATAGTTATTTTGCATGAAAGTAAAAATGATAAATAATTCAAAAGCAGAATCCAAGCAATGGTCATACGCTGGATGCACTCAGCAATTACTGGGAATAACAGTAATCAGCAAGGGTCTTGAAAATGCCTGTAGATTTTTTCTCCTTCAATCCTAAAAAGCTTACATTTATATTTTATTTTCTATTCTTTGTATTCTACTTCTTTGTTTTTCACATGCATCATTATACAAAAAAGAAAGAGAAGAGTTTTCTTATTTTTTTTTCCTCTTTAATGAAAAAAAAGGACAAAATAGGGGGCAGAAATGGGTTTTTATTTGCTTTGGACATGTTTCTCTGGCCTTCTGCTTGTAGGGTGCATCTTAAGGAAATAACAGTATTTTTTCTTCAGGTTTTCATTTGTAAGGTATTCCTCAAGATTTACCTGATATTATTTTTTTCTGTCTAAAAAATTTTCTTCAATTTTCTTCCCTTCTCTGCCCTTCTCACAGAGAGAGGGAAAGATGCTGATTTATTCTGAAACAGTTATCAAAGAGCACCAAACCTATGCATCAGTACAGTGAAACTGGATAAAAAAAGCTATAGTGTACTTTAAAAGGGAGACATGAGCTGAATGGTAATGAAGGATACTTCATTGGTAATAAGAAACCCACTCTGGGGACCTCATGCATATAACAAAAGACCAGCTAAAGAATAGAGTGCTCTATAATGGATGGATATATAGGACAGGACTACAGGATGAGTCAGTCTCTGATGTGTCACCTTAATCAAATCTGACTTAAGAAAATAAACGCTTAAATGCCTCCACAAATGTTGCTAGTATCATGGAATAAAAAGAAGAGAGGTTTTGAAAATAGAGGCTATGGAAAGGCCTGGTTGAGTAAAATAGCCAGGCCACAGCAACTCAAGGCAGGATGCCAAGCTGGGGTGAGACCCTTTCCTACAAAGCTTTGTACCAGTCATATCACCAGCTGTCAATGAAGAAAAAAAGAAAGAAACAGCTCCTAAAATAAAAGCCACTTTTGTGGCTAAGATCCTCTATGATATAACATTTTTGCTCTCCCTTTCAGCTTGATTTGCTAAATAAATGAATAATTGGATTGTGAAACATGGCAGAAGAATATTAAAGGCTATTAGCATGTGAAATGAGCTGTCTGCTGGTGTAGTTCTAACCCTGTGTAGTGCAAAT
Source organism: Corapipo altera (assembly GCF_003945725.1). Classification (NCBI taxonomy): domain Eukaryota; kingdom Metazoa; phylum Chordata; class Aves; order Passeriformes; family Pipridae; genus Corapipo; species Corapipo altera. The sequence goes on along the minus strand of NW_020884900.1, from coordinate 7,221,043 downwards.
CTATGTAATTCATATGGGACTGATGGATAATTAGCCCTCAGCGCTGCCAGAAGTCTCTGATGTGTGAAAAATTAGACAAACTTTCAATAAGCTTTCTTCTGCCACTTCCTCCCCAGTCACACCAGTATGTTCCAGTTACACACATAGATGTGTCTCAAGGTTGAAAGCCAGTTCAAAGGCAGACATAAGTAAGGCAGCAATCCAAGCAGCTTCCTGTATTGCTGGCTATTAGCCTCCCTCTGGCCTGAGCTCCACTTTCTACATTCTGTTGGGAAAAGCTCTGGAGATCTGTGAACAGATTGTGCTGCATCAGCTTATCCAGATAAAACATAGAAAAGTTAAAGTTCGCACTTTGTCTGTGCTGCTTGGCATAAGTCTAGCAAAGCTTACCCTTTCACACTCAGCCACTGCAGCTGAGTTTAGTTTGGAGATGAAGCTAAGACTCACACAATGAAGTAGAATAAGAAACATCATGGTAGAGCCCTTTCACAGCTCTGAATGTGTCAAGGTATGGGAGCCATGCCTGGACCCAAGGGTATCCAGACTCAAAATCTTCACTTTGACTTGGTTTCTTGTTGCCAGGTTCACCTTTTTCTTCCTTTCATACTGAGGCCAAGGCAGGCAGGAAGCCAGTGATGCCCCACAAAATCTGGATAGCACCTTGTGCTTTTGTATAACAACTGTTTTAGTGCTTCATAAAGTTCTGTACAGATTTTAAAAAAATTGCAAAATTTATTACCAAATAAAACATCTTTTCTTTTTCATATAGAAATATTTTTTCTCTAGCTTCTTTAGACTAGGGAAGCTAGTGCCAAAGGACACAGACTCTTCAACTCCAGTTCTTTACTGTGAGAATAATACTTATTCAGACTAAAATAAAAGTTTCCATTTTCTAGACTGTGGCAAAATCTGTGTGACAAATGTTCCTGCTGATAGATTCTGTTGCTATGCCATCTAAGGAGACCACACTACACCTCTTCACATTCTACCATCTCCCAACAATACTTTCAACTATGCTCTTATTGCAATAGAAAGAGCTCTTGGGTCTCTACAGAGCAGAGTTGATAAGAAGACATTCAGATGTACACGCTGTTCCCAAACTCCCACTTTTCCCTGCAGTACAAATACATAATCTAGTACTGCCTGAAGTCCCTTGGAATCCATAAACTACTCACTGTATAGACAGTGCTGTTTTATCTTTTTCTGGGTTAGTATTTTGCATTCTACTTAAGTTTTCAAGAATTCAGTGTGTAAAAGCAATAAAACACAAACTGCTTACAGAGAAAACAGGGTGGCAAATTCAAACAGGTGCAATTTACGTGAACCAAAAGCACCTTGCAAAATATTCATTGATCAAGAAGGAGACCATGGCAAATTACAAAGGTTCTAGAGAAACTGAAAATCAAAGAGGAAGACAATTTACTCTGTAAAGTAAGATAAAGAGCTACCAGAATGGCTGGTTTCTCATTGACCTCCCTGGCTTCTATTTCACATTTTTTTGTTGATATATGCGCGTGTATATATACATATATACATATGCATACATCAGCAAAGAAGCTGAAATTTTCCAGATTCAGAGGGACAATGTTCATTTATTTTATTCTTCTAATCTCTTGCACTGTGTAAACATTTGCTATTGGAATATCTGGAAGAAAAATCTCCAACAAGACAGTAATATGACAAAGTCACAGGAAACTTTTTAATCCCTAACATTGGTATATATTTTGTGGTTAATCTAAGGATTCTTTCTCATCTTACATGAACTTTTTACTTATCTGAGCTTGAAGAAAATGAGAAGAAATAAGAGAGCAACAAAGGAATGAGAAAGGTTTCAACTGCATTTGCAGCCCATTGGGAGATCCTAATTGCCCTAAGGGCTGCTCTGCTGGTCCCTTCCTCTTGGCATTGGTATTCAAATGGTTGCATGGGTCATGGTGTGTTTGATAGCTACCCAGCACTGTACTGCTGCCACACTTTAAGATTTATGGAGTCTGCCACCATCTACAAGTTAATTATCCCTTTTTATTTGGATGCACTGGGCTCTTTTCATTAGAGATGATATATTTTAACACTCGTGATAGTAGTAGGTAGCTTTATATTTCTTTCTTCCTGGAATACAGCTGCTTTGGGAGTTAGTTTCTTTGCCTGAAGTTGTAAGATTTAGTACAATTCATGTTCTCAACATTTTGTTGGGCATATAAGTTATGAATCTGATCCCGTACATGACAGAAATACAGGTTTGCTGAGCTACAGAGTAGATCAAAAGCTGCACCATTCCACCAACCTATCATTTTGCTTTAGTCCCTTTAGTTTGGTTGAAAGTTATTCTTTTCCACTTTTAACTCACAAGGCTAGTATACAGTAAATTACTGGAGAACAGCTTACAGGAGGGAATATCTCTGAGCATCCAACACTCTTGTGCTTGTGCCAGTCATCTTGTTTTACATTCCCTGCAGCTCGTTTTCAAGCATTAGGCTAGTACTGTAGGTTAATGCACACATTCACCCAGCTGAGTTCTAGCCATGTAGCTGCTGCAGACCAATTCAGCTAGAAAACATGCCCAGGAAGCTAAATCAATATTCAGGCAGTGAGCCCACACTGAGCTCCAGTCTGCCACAGCTCTGCTGATAGCCGTATTTCACTTGTCAAGTTTAAAGGCAGCTTCTTAGCCTGTGTGTTAGGTGCAGTGGTGGCAGTGCTGAAATATTCTCAGGGACATACTGAGCACAGAAGGACAGGGCTGTATGACAGGTAGCCTGTGCCTGACCAAAGCCAGGACTCCCAGTTTCAGGTAACCATGCAAGAGATATCCACATCCTTCAGAAGGAGTCACACAACATCTATTCCTTACCTATGGCACAGGTCACAGAACAGCACCATGAAGGTACTGTAGTAGGAATGTTTTAATCATAATGTGCCTTAGGAAGGGAACAGGAGGGGTCAAGAGAAATCATACCTAGAACTTAATGAGTAAAACTTGTAAATTACCTTAGGTAGTGATTGTCCAGACAGGGAGGGGGAAACCTACAGTGGAACTTAGCAACCTCATCTGGGACCTCCCCACCTTGATTGAATAAAATTGGACTCTCACCTAAAAATGAGAATACAGGTTACTATGAAAGAAATTTGAGTTTGATGTCTAGCTTCTTAGTTCCTGGGGCTGAGAGTGTTTGACAATTTTCTGGGAAATTGCATCCACAGCTCTCTGCCAAGATGATTTGGAATGGAGCAAAACCTTGATGAGACCCAGGACCCCCATTTATTCCAGTTTTGACACACTTATATTTAGCATAGATATGCTATCTTAAAAATAATAACCAAAAAAAATTCTAAACTACTTGCCAAATAAAGTTTGTGCCCATATATGTGATTCTGTGTCATAACAGCTCAGGCTCTGCTCCGTGTCTTAAATGGAGCTCATGTGATATCAGTTATAAATGGGAACTGCGAGAGCAAGTGACATAGTGTATCTGAGAAGGAGTTATAAAAAAATATGCTAATTCTTGGAAGATTCTTGGAAGAAAATTTGAGTATGTTGATGGAACTCTACAGAAAATAACATATTCCTCCACAAAGACCTCCCTGTTGCCAAGAGCCTCTTTTTACCCACCTTAAATGATTACTTTATGTAAATGCAGAACTGGTATGTGTTTTTACAAAAGAAAGAAAATTCTATCTTAGCTGCTGCACAAGCTCTTGGGGATGCAGAATCTTTAATCAGCCATTGTGTTATACAGCTTTTCAGATGTCTCTTTATCTCCCAAATTCTGATGACTGAAACATGTTTAGAACAAGAACAGCTATAATTGTAAAGACTTGTGCCTTTTTGAAAAGTCATGGCTAATGATAGTTTTTTAAAATGAGCTTCGCAGTACTCTGTATCCTCTAGAGGGCTGGTGGGAGGAAGGGATTATATGCGTTCATGGTTGCTCTTGCTAGTTCCTCATTCTGCTTCTGAAATCTCCTTTATGGCTTTCTGAAACTAGTTGTTGTGAAAAAAATACATGGAGAACTAAAGCCCTTTGTGCATTTATCTGTTGCACCTTAACCTATTTGCAAAAATAGTATGCTTTGGAACCCACTTGTCTAAATAGTTCCTGTGCCCCCTGCCTTGACTGAAAATAGAGAAATGGTCAAAATATTTCAGTTCAAACAATTTTGTTCAGGAAATGATAAATAATCAGTCAGATTTTTTTCAAGACTGCTGATTTTACACAGGTTGGGTTGGTTTTATATGAAAATGGAATACCATTTATTATTAATTTTAATATCTTTCTAAAGCATTGCTCTAGTGTTTCATACTGCCTGAAGTGTGTGTTCTTCAACTTCTTTTCTCCCTCATGAGCTATGATTCCTTACTACATGTCTATGCAATGGCCAAGACTCCCTATCAAGAGGAGACTATGGTGTGCAACTACAGATTTAATTTACCCAATACTAGCAGTATAAAACCCACACTAATCCATTTCAAGATGGAAATAGAGCTGTTTTCATTCACAATGTTAGATATATTATTTCCTGTGGTTTTCATTAACACTCACAATGCAAATTTGGTCATTGTTCATATACCAGTTGAGATGTAGTGTGGTAAAATCATTCTGTATGGATGCTGTGATATGCAACCTAATTCATGTGATATGCTTTTGGTTCTTTCATAAACTACTAAAAATCTTCAAACATGCTAAAGACCAATGACAATGTTAATGAACTAAAGCACAGGTCCAAACAATTCCAGTGGTAAAATTATGGTAGCAGCTTCTCTCTCTCTTTTTTAGGGCTTCCAAATTGCGGAATTGATCCAGGCCCATTACTATTACCTCTAGACACCTTACATGATGCAGCACTGAGAAAGTGAAATATGAAATAATGAAAATGAAATCCAGAAATTGATAAAAAATTCCCAACAACAATCTTACTTTAACAGCTAACATATTTCTGCCAGAAATTAAGCCTCCCCTGCTTTTTCCCTATGAAGATACTGATAATTGATGTAAGAGCAACACAGTGAACATGCATTTCTATTACCTAAAATATTTGACCAGAAATTCTTCCTACTCCTTTTTAACTCAATAAACATCAGGGGAAAATACACTAGTTTGGGGTTTTTTTTGTTAATGCTAGTCAAATGAAGATGAAGAATAACATAAACTGCAAACACAGAATAGGGAATAACCCCCCATGTCGATTAAATGAACAGTGTATGGAAAAATGTTAGTGAGTTTACTATTCATTTTACAACATTTCAGCTTGAATAGTATATCTGGAAAAGCTTCCTATGTCTACAAGAGGTTTTTCCAGAAGAGAACATTTATTTTAGTTGTCTTGGCAACATGAGCTCCATGGAAATAGAAATCAGAGCTTTTTTTTTAAAAGAAAGGTTTTGTTTTCAAACTCTGAAATAAAATAGAAGAAAAATGAGGCAACTAGGTGAGCAGAACTTTATTATCTGCTCTCTTTTAAATGCATGAAATGACCAGATCCATTACATGTTAAAGTATTCCACCTTCCTTTGTGCTGATGAAACCTTCAGCGAGGTACAGTCTTAAACAGGAGTCAGGAGCATGGAGAAAGCTGCAAGCAAGCTGCATTGAGCACTCATTAAAACAGAGAACAGGATAATAAGCTGAGAGAAAGAAGACTCTTGACCAAGTCAGAAGGAATTCAGAGTAGGAAGTAGGAGACTGAAAGAACCCATGATTGTGATTTTTCAAAACCTAAAATGTTGTTATAAAAAGAACAGTTATAAAACAGTTATAACAGTTATAAAAAGAACAGTTCCACATGGCCATCAGGATCCCAGCCTTGAGAAGCAATGCAGGGAAAAATTCAGCTGAAATGGAGCGAAATTTTAAGCTGTTAATTAATGTCTTTAAACAAGGTGACAAGTTGCCTAGAAAAATCTCCCAATATAATTAGAAATTTTTAAGCACAGACTAAACACGATATTTTGATTATTTGTTCTTTTACAGTCATAAAGAAATTACTTCAAAGGTTTACAGAATTGTAAAACATTCTGTCCCATCCCATCACATTTTTTTACTGGAAAGCCAACAATCTCTTCCTATTATATACTGGATGAGCCTAGCATGAAGCAGGGTGTTTACAGTGCTGCCATCCATGTACTAGATAAATAGGATACAGCTCCACCTGAGCAGGCACACAGTCTCTCCTAGAGAAGGTGCTGCTGTTGCCATTGCCTTCATATTAACATTTATTGAGAACCATGAACTTCAAACTGGGAATCAAAGTCTCATAACCTTTCTTCTCCTGTTATTTTAAGTAGAAGTCTCATCTAGCAGCAATTGAAAGGGAGAGCAGAGATGATGTGTGACCTTGAGGTAGCTGCGCCTTCAAGAGCTGCCCCTACTCCCATCAGTAGTTGTGGTCCAATACTACAAAGAGGTAGCTGAAACATTTCTAGCTACACAGCATGTAAACCTAATTTCAACAGGAGACAGAGGGTACTGAAGTGGCTGAAAGACAAATTCATTGACCAGTGATTTCATCCTGGATCCAAATTTCAAGACAATTTTGTCTGCATTATCCATGACCTCAGCCCCTGCCATGTCATGCAAAGACCTTATTTCTTGTTCAACTTTCTGGACAGCAGCAGTGGTATATTTCTAGCTTGGCACCAATCTAACAAGGAAAAATATTTTTTCTTCTTCAGTCAGCAATCACTAGGAAAATGACACAGGAAAGAATCAACTAAAATGCACCTGACATCGACCAGAAATCAACCAAATTTAACAGGATAAACGCCATTTTTGTGATTTTTTGATGTTGTTACATTTTAAACTAAACTGTGATCTGTAAGGAACAAAAAGGAGTAATTGAGGACTGAAGTTACTCTAACCCAGTGAGAATTTCAGAAATTTCAGTAGCAGTTTTTTCATAACTTTTGTCCTTTCTTGATCTCATAAACTAATCTCATTATAGCTAATGTTCTCAAAACACTCTCAAGGACAATGACAGATGAAACTTGACACAGAAGCAGCATGTCTGGATAGAAATCACTCAATGTCCCATTAAAACATTTCTGTTCTGCCTCAAAGAAACGCTCAAAATCTTCTGATCTTCAGGAACTCTTAACTTATTTCTGTAAAGGTAAAAAAAAAAAAAAAAAGGAAAAAAAATCAGTGTCTCCCTGCACTTTTCTTTATTGATCTTTCTCCTTTACCACCTGTTAACCTACAAGGTAACAAATCACCTCTGTGTTGTAGGGTGGACATGCAATGCACACCTGTGATGTTGAAACTCGCTCTTGTCTTCATTTCAGATGTAGTGAGGGACAGTAACAGCAGCTACAGGAAATGTTTTGGCTTTTCACTTGTGCTACACATCACACAGAACTGACGTGCAAAGGGAAAACCACTCCAAAACACAACCCACTCGGCAGAACAAAGTCAAAGTACAAAGATGCAAAGGACATAAGGGCACTTACTGAAGCTCTGTGAGGCAACAAAGGCTTCTCCTACTTGAAAGTATTTTTTCAGGAAACTGGTATACTTTAAGACCATCCACTGACGCAGGTCTGACTGTTGTCTACTCACTGGTTGAGAATTTGCCTTGGCTAACCTTGTTATATTTCATCTTTCTTGAGGTAGCTGTTATATTTCATTCTGGGCTGCCCATTGCTAAAGTATCTACGAAACTTAAGATTTGAGATGTACTTGTCTTCAATGCATCCCAGTGAAACAAAAATAAAGTACAATTTTCCCCATTTTACTCCTGGGTAACAGAGACAAGAGTTATTTAAGACTGTACCTAGAATCCCAGAAAAACTGGTAGAGTGAGGAAAAGAGCTCCACTCTTCCAAATTTCCATCTGACATGTGAAATCTTACTGCATATAATGTTTTTTTCTCTTTTTTTCTCTTATTTACTACACAGATTTACAGTCTCTGAGTGATTCTTTATAGCAACAGTAACAGTGCAGGGGAAATGAAACCTAAGATACATTTAGATCTCAATATCCAAAATGGCAACATGATGACAGATAAGCACAGAAGAAAATGAGAAATAGAAGCACTTGCTCTCTATTTCAATCTCCTTTCATTTGATGATTGCTGATGATGACACTGGGGATGAAATCATTATATTTCTGGTGCAGAACCTCCAACTGGAGACTCGGAGCTGGTAGGCTTAAGAAAGAAAGAAAAAAGTGATGTTGTCCACTATTCTTCTGATTGTCAAGAGATATTCCTGCTTTACTAATGGAATCCAGTGCAAGCTTGTTGGAGAAATTGCCATGAATGGGAAGATACAGCAACTATCAAAAGAACTTTAACTTTACTCCAAACTTCACTCTAGCTGTTAAAAAGGTGTGCAAAATGTGAATGATTTCCAGAGCATCAAAACAGCTACATGCATATGAGACCAAATCCTATACTGATATTACAGTTTTGAGGTAAGCATCAGCTAGTATGAGAATATCTAACTAGAAGAGGTAGAAAAAGAAAATAAGATGTAACAAGATGGTTATAAACATTCCCTTTGTCTGGCTGCAGTCTTTCTCAAATTATTATACCTCAGAAACCTTAACTATTATTGATAATACCTTTTTTTCTTTCAGAATTCATTTAAACATCACACCGTAATACAGGACATAACAACTCAGGTGTTACAGTTAAAAAATGTCATCAGCAGGGCTGTTATCGTAATGGTGATACTTATCATCAAAGTAGAATAAAGATTGTATTAGTTAGTATTTAGCGTTATGCAAGCACACTAGTTTTGTGATTAAAGTAGTGTCTTCTAAGGTTTTGTGCTTTTACCAAGTGGCAACTTATTCTTGAAGACATTTGCAAAGTATAACATGGTGTGACAGTTATAATCCTGGAATGAAAATGTAAAAGATGCTACACTCCAGGTGGGGAAATAGTCTGTTAAGTGATTTCTCCATGTTTTCTTTTTCTGCTTTTTCTCTATAAAGCTCTTTCCTTTGGTCTTAGGATTTCTATAAACCTCACTGATTTTCAAGTGTTGGCATATTAAGAGACTTTTAACAATTCTTTACATCGACTAATTGACCTTCTCTCCAAGTCACTGCTTTAAAAGCAGGGGCTATGTTCATCTAGAATTCAACATGTTGTAGTGTAGAGTTGAGATTTTGTTTAGTCTGTTAACCCAAGAAATGATACATAAACATAACATAAAGAGCTCTGACAAAAACCCCTTTATTCCTGGCATCTAAAGAACTAGATTGTCAGAACTAGGGAACAGGGTTAAATAATAAATGCTTTTCTCAGGTCTCCACGTGTAAGTTATGAATGATAGCATTCAGTTTATCTCATAGCAACAGCAGTAAGACAAATTAATGTTAACATATAGCTGCGATATTTTAAAGATGAGTCCAAAAAAAAACCATGAGGTAAGGGGATATGTTGCCACTTTGCTATCACAATGAGGTAACAGTAAAGGTGCAGTAAATGTTATAAGGCAAAAATATTTCCTAAATGATTTTTCATTATTGTTTGTCTATTGGGGAAGGTCACCATGAAAATAAGCAATTTCTATGATAAACCATTTTGGACAGTCCGTCGGCTGATCTGTTTCAAGACAACAGTAAGACCCACAGAAGGCAAGTCCTTCCTGGCAACAGCCTGTTCTTAAAAACCACACCATTAGCAAACTTCTAGGCATAAAGGAGTCACACTGAAATTTTACTCAAAAGAGCCAAAGCAGGAGTGAACTCCTATGGAAAATGCATAGAATTAGTAGAGCAAGAAAATTCCATATTAAGGTTAACGTGAAACCTTGTTTCCCTGTACAGCTGTGTTGAGCCAGCACATCAATGCAGCCTGTCAAATACTTTGTCAAAACAGGTTATACTGTTACAGGTTTGATACACATTTCTGCAGGAGTGGCTTTCAAGAATTGTTCTGTTGGAGCCACATCAAACTAAGTTTTTCAAACCTATTAAAGATATTACTTCTCAATGTGGTTAATTAACAAGTTATGGGAGGGATCTAACTTTTTACCCTCAATCATTTTGGTTGCAAAGACATTAATTAAAAAATCATAGAAATTATATTTAATGATAGAATACCCCTCTCCTCCTTCCTCCCTCACTTTCCCCCAGTCCTGATCAGAATTAGTTTTGCTCCACCAAGCTTATGAAGTTAGTGCTCATACAGACAGTAGTCCTGGCAAATAGCTTCAGAATTATTATGGAAAGTTTAAAAGCCTTAACCATCACTGTTCTGGATCCTTCAGGAGTGGTACCTAATGCCACAACAAAACCTTCTTTCTTGATTTCAAAAGAATGCAGGATCACACTTACTGGGATTAAGGGTTTCCTGCTCATTATACTACAAATTACGTAGCATAAAACGAATTAGAGGGACTGTTAATGCTCTGTACAGCACTGGTGTCTTTGAATGTGAAATGAACTCAAAATTAAAACCAAAATCCTAACAGCATTCAAAAATTCTAATGTATTCATATATACTGCAAACTATGTAACATTTATTCTAAATACAATGAATATATAATATAGCTCATAATGGGAAGTTTTGCTTACCAGATAGGATTCTGTCTTGATAAAAACCCCACACTACTATGCATAAAAATCTCTTGTTAAAATACTGTTGGAATAATAATGTACACACAAAAAAAAAGTACCCCTTAGCATTAGTGCTTTTCTTATTACAGCTAATGGCAAACCCTCGTTGATTACAACCGGAGTTCTTTTCAGAGAGCTTTTCTGCTTACTTTTACTGCAGGCCAAATTATACCTCTGTAATCTCTGGAACCCTTAGTATTTTCCATTGCCACATCAACAGCTGCCAGCCTTTTCTCAAGTGCCTGAGTCTCTGCTGATGTCCCCAGCCAGCTCACTCCATGGGGCCACATCTGAAATATACACATTCTGCTGTTTGAATTGTCATTTCCCTCCCATCTAATGACTAATCTCTGCAGGTATTTATACCAATCAAATGAAGGATGTACAGAACATTGATATTTAGGTGTAAATCTCTGCATACAGTCATTTTTGGGATAATAAATCAATTTAATAAAGATCAGTGACAAGCCGGTTTTAGCTAAATCAAGATTAATTACTGAAATGCTAAATAATAATAAAGCCACCAGTTAAAACTAGACAATGTTTGTTTTCAAACATGCTTTCTGTTAATTTGATTCCAATCTGTTTTGATTAGGTACCATGTAAGGGCATGGAAGTACAGCAGATGACTCTTTTCCACACATAGATAAACGATGCCATTTGTCATATTTTCTAATTAAAGATGATTAAATTATGGCTCATTATTTTTGCCTTCTATGAGTATGAAGAATGGGATTTTTTAGTTGGTTCACGTGGAGATACTGAATTCCAAAACTCCCTACCTGTCAGAATCAGTTGTTTTCCACAAGCGCAGTTTCCCTCCTTTTCATGGCCACTTACTCAGGGAAGATAGCCAAAATATTCTAGTTCATGTAACCAAATGCAGCTATACACAAAATAACATGTATTTTTGAAATTGTAATAGATCCTGGAGAAAAAAAAGATAAAATATTTTAAAAATCACTTCCCTTAGTGTGTTTCTAAATTGAAAGGCTTCTAAATAGAAATATACAAAAAAGATTTACACAAGTTTACAGGGAAACTGCCATTTGAGATCTCATCCAAACTTCCATCTGATGGCTATAGATGTAGACACACATCCTGTTTCAGACTGGGGTCTGGGATACCTGCTTTAAAGGAAAATGCAAGAAGCTATCTGCATGCATGGGAAGTTCTGAAGAAAAAGAAAAGCCTATAATGCTAATTGCTTTCCAGGCTCTGACAAACCCTTGGCCATGAATTATTTCTCATTCAGTTAGCCCAATCAGAGAAAGGCACTCATTGTGGTAAATTCCTCTTGTCTTGATGCAAGTTATTTTCTCCATTTCTGAGCTAAAGTTTGTGTACTCTTTTTATTTGTTATCCTGAGTAAATAGCCAATATTTTTCTTTTTTTTTTTTTGCCAGCAATTCGGCTTCTTTCATTTCTCTGAAGATAACAATAAGTTTGTTATTACAATGAAATGACAAAATGTACAGTCCTTTTTCAGGTACAGGGCATCACTTATAGTGATGCTAGCCGGAGATGCCAAAGGTACCATTAACCAAAGAGGGGGAAAACTCAACAGAACTGCAAAACAACTAGGAAGATACATTTTTTGTTATTATTATTTAGTCTCTTTTAATAAGGTATGTGTTCAGTGAGCTGTGCCAGAACAAATAATATCACCAAACTTCAGCTACCTCGGAAAAAATCTATTGTCATCACAGAGACAGTCACAGCTTTACCAATGAAGTCTGCAATAACAATGTACCTTGTACAAAGACTTGGTTTTTTAAGTGGTAACCAGATAAAGAGTTGAAGTTATTATCTGATTGATAAGGTTGTTGACACAAAATATGCAGACAATTATTTCAGTATGTTGATGGCTCTATTTCTCACATACATTATTTAAGTATGACAGTTGCTCTTTTCTTTTTGATGCCTATGTGTGATTCTCATGAATATTATTATTAACTATGCAGAGCAGAATGTAACCTTGGTGGATTCAGTTTGCAAAGGGTTGGGCTCACACTGTTTTGTTATTATTATTTGTTATATATTCTGTACAAATTCATATTTACCTGCCTTGTTTTCTTCACATTCCATTAGGTGCTTCTGCAGAGCCTCAAAAAGTGTGCTCAGTTACCTGCTGTCTCATTGAAATAAGAACAAGAAGCCTTGGGGATGCATGATACAGGAAACCCACTTGTGGAGTTCACTAGCTCGACAGGGATGGCAGCAATGTTAGCACAAAACAAAGTGTATGTGTATGAAACCGGTAGGAGAAGGATTCTGTGACCAGAACCAAAGTGGGATGCAAGTTTATCCCAAAAGCAGTTTTCATGTCAGAAATATTGCTTTGAGAAGTGGTTAATTAGATAAACGCCCTTCAGTTCCTGTCAAAAAAAGCTTAAAGAACTAAATTACTTCAGGAAACAATGGTCAATCTCTTGTTTAACAGTGGAATTCGTATTTTAAATTATTTCATTACATTTGTTGCAGAAGTATTAACCTAAAAATGGTTATACTGGATAAGAGCAATAGCCAGACTCACTCACTCTCACCCACAGGGCAATTAGTGGGGGCTTCTGAAAGAGCACTGCCCAGGCAAGGCCTTCCTTCCCCAAGTACTTCTTGCCACAGCCAAAAGCTTAAAATCTGCTTGATTTGGAGGTGCATGCAGTTCACATTCAACAGTCACTGATGGATTCATGCTCCAAAGTTCCATTTGTAAAACCAAGCCTGCTCTTCATGCCCATAAATCCTGCAGCAATGAATAGCATAAATATTACTTTTTTTCTCTAAAAAAAAAATAGTTCTTTTGTTTGCTTGAAAAGTATCTTAGGATGGCTCTTATATCTACACACATGCAGAATTAAACTGTTAGCTATGAATTACATGAGCTATACACATATATTTCTTTTCTCTTTTATATTGCTTTGCATTTCCCATCCTACACCCTGCAGTTGACTTTTGAGCTGATGTCTTTTTGAACATGAAAGTAAATAATCTCAGATCCTGGCACTCTTTACTCTTGACACTGGAAGATTTCTGTAAATAACACATCTTTTATGGTGTCTTCAGTTTAATATTTCTCCAATCAATGCCTGGTTTAAAAAAAAAAAAAAAAAGAGTACTGCTGAAAGAACTTTTTTGATCACCTTCTCCCTGAATACTAATGCAACCAATATATTCAGTTTTTCAGCAATGGTTTTTATCTTCCCTGACTGCTCTTTTTATACCCTGGATCAAGAGTCTGCTCCAAACAGCTCTCTCAAAATCTTCCTAAGTTCTGATGTGATAAAACCAGATTTTGTTACAAGTTTTCATATCTCTAACAGAATACCTCAGTTTTAGTTTTAACTAGCAATATTCATGGTTGCTTGCAAGGAAATAATGTCTACTTGGAGAGATCGTTTTTCAGGTTTTTTTTAAATTCTTAATTACTTCCTTTACATGGCTGTGCAATCATGTTGGCCTTTGAAGGTCATTAAAATAAAATAAAATTCTACTGCAGTGGGTTAGTTTCAAAATTTCTCCTTAAAAGAAATTCTTCTGTATAGAATATATCTGCTAGATCTTGAACTACTATATCTCACTTCAAAATGGCAAGTCACAGCACAGAATGGAATGCCATATCCCATATTATGCTCATCATGCCATTTATGTAAATGTCATAATGTGCTGTGAAACAGTGCATTGTTTTATTTTTAATAAATAAAACATTTCTTTAATGTGATACACGTTGACATCTCTTATCTGATTTATTGGATATTTGCGATAGAAGTGAACACCAAATACAATGAAACCATTTAATACGAGGAAGAAGAAAAACAGATAAGCATTCAGTGTACTAATTAGAGGAGTAGTTATTTTCTGGATATGTCTCTTAGCCTGGAATCATTTTTCTAGGATATTCAAAACAGATGCTCTTTTAATTAGAAGCAGAAAATCTGAGTTTCAGCTAGCAACACCCAAGAGTACGCTTGACTGTATTGGAGATAAAACACAAACTTTATGTAAGTCCTACCACCTTCTGTTATGTAAATGTCTACTTATGAATACATCTGCTAGATGGCATCAGCTCAGTCAGAGTATGTGCCTCTCCCTGTGGCTGCGACAGTCTCCCCTGAACAGAGGAGGGACTACTAATCAATAAAATAGCATGAGCTGCTGTTCTTGAACAACAGTGGTTGAGACCTGCAGCTTTTCAAACAGTGGATCCTGGATTCTAGTGCCTGTGGTGTTCATATGCAATTTAGTTAGCTGTTGCTGTCTATGACTATATATAGAAACAGATTTATTACTATGGGTGTGTTACCAAGAGAGAAGATCCAACCTGATAGGAGGAAAAATATTAATTCCATTGAGTTCAAAAACATCTCCTGTAGCCTCCTTATCCTTCTCTTTTCTTATAGTCACGACAGCAGTGATAGACGCCTGAGAAATACCTAAGCCAGAATAAACCTCAGTAGAGAACCCAAAATGAAATATGACCTCTCAAAAATTTTAATTTTATGACAACAAAAATACAATAGCACCAAATTGCAAATGACAACTTCACAGACACAAAGAAACCAAACCCATATTATCACCACAGGTCATTCCATGCCTAAATGTGGACAACAAGAATGAGAAGGGAAAAGCACAGCCTTGTTTACAATACTGTCTCTTGAGGTTTGGGCAGCCATTCCAAAAATAATAACCAGCAAGTCACAGTAAAAAGTATGGCTTGGACCTTAGCTCCGTTTGGCCCTACATAAGGTAGAAGTTAAGTATCGCAGTTTTATTCCTTCACAGTGCAGGGTTGTCCATGACAACATAGTTACAACAATTCTTATCTTCTACATTGTTTTGACTGCCTGAAGTTGCATTCTGTTCACCACATTTCTAAAGGCAGAAATATCCTAACGTTTTAACCTTCCCCTGGTCCAAGTCTCGGTTGGAATCTGCAAGGTAAGTGTGCAAGAGGTACTCTGTTGGTTTAAGATGACACAATCGATCTTGAGACTTACCTAAGCTTAGCCAAGAGCCAGTATCTTAAAAACTGAGAGCCCGAGAATCACTGATGTCTACCAAAGACTGGCTAGCTCTGATAAAAGGGAAAGACAACTTCTTCTTAAGATCTTAGTTACTTTTCAGAATTAGAGGAGAAAAAAGATCTAATGGAATAGGGCTTTAATTGGCTCACCAGTGCTAATGAGACCTGCAGTAATTAGCTTGCTCAATACCTTCTCTCTGGACTTAAATAAAAAAGGTTGGGTGTTCAGATTGTCCTGCCATATTGAGCATATGTACCATATCCAGACTGGCTTGCAGACCGTGGCCCTAAGCAGACCACAAGATATCTGAACTCAGACTGTAGCTGCTTGTTACTATAGAGAGGACAGTGTGGGAGGCAAGCTGTAGAGTTTTAAATAGGTCTTTAAGACCTAGAAAAAAAGCCTGAGTCAACTGCAGAGAACAGGGAGAGTGAAGGGAAGGAAAACTGATATAGTGAGATGCATAAGCAGATTGGCAAGACGTGTGACAGTTGGTGCTTTCCTTAGAGCTTCAGCTTTCAGAATTAAGGGTCTAAGGAGAGAGATTGATTTAATTTAACATTAGAGTACTTCTAGCTCTTGTCCAGCTCATTTCAACATTAAATCTGTAACAGCCTCTCTGAAATTACACATTAGTGAAAACAGCGAATCCTTCAAAAAGGGGATAAAAGTTCAGGAGATGTGTCATTTATACAACTTAGCTACTGAGAAATAAAGTTTTCTTTTCATAAATATGGTCATGTTTTGTGTGTCATTACTACTTTGACAGAATAACATGGAAGTATCAAAGGAACCAGGAATGTTGTGGAGAATAGAAAGATAAATGGTAATAAGAAAATACGGTGTTTTCCTTCTATTGTAGCTGCCTTGGTATGCAATATTTAAAAGCTAGTTTCAAATTGCATAATGTCATCCAAAGAGAATCTAGAAATCATGGTATTTGGGGCTAGAAGTTGGAAGATGCACTGTAGATGTGTTCTTCCCAAGGAAAAATTTGATCTTTTCTAATGTAAAAATCTTTTTCTTTTAGAATTCGGAGAAATGAGTAGTGAATATATGCATTGTTGCCTGCTGATCACTAGGACAGCTCTAAGGATCCCGAAGCACTCTGCAAATACAAATGCTTTTGGTCACACACAGGAGTTGCAAAACCAGCCTTATAGCTACGTTACAGAAAAATAAATGGTGGTCTGGGCAAGGTCACAAGCAAAGGAGGAGTAGATCTTGGAATAAAGCTCAAGGTCACAAAGCAAAGGAGGAGCAGATCTTGGAATAAACCAGAACAAGCCTATAATTCCTGGTCCCTCTTGGTTGGCATTCTTTCCTATTCCTATGCTCGAGTCTGATGACTGTACAGCACTGTAAATACCAGCCAGTCCTTCAGTACAGAAGGACAGGGTTTGCTTTAATGCTATTTTTAGTTAAGCAGATCCCACTTTTAAATCTGCAACGCCTTCATTTTCAATATCGTGATTATGTTTAATGTTCCATAGGAAGATGAGGGGATTAGTATGAATCAGAAAGCACAATGCAGCGTAGGCAGTACCACGCTGCCTTCTGAAACACCAGCACAGAGCAAGTAGGAGCTTCGGTGAGGGTTTTACACGGGTAAAAGGCATTAGGCAGCTGGACGTGTCAGCTGGGTGCCTCATCAGGCAGCTGGTACAAGTGGAAGGTCAAGAGCACATTTACTGTTTACTGAATTTGTAAATTACTAATTATTCAGCTCACTAAGCAAGGCAGGCTCATTGCCTGCGCGTGATATTCCCCCTCCCATCAAGTCTAAGCGCATATGGAAGAGTAGGAATTCTCAGCTATGTTTTGATAGATGGAAGCCATTAAAGTGCCATAATAAAGGGCATAAAGAGCTATAATGGGTAGGTCACTAGTAAGCATAAGCACATTTCCATGTTTGTCAGAGAACAGGTGTAGAAGATAAAGTCCAGCTGAGCACTGAAAACAGCAGTTCTCTGTGTCTGCAGAGAGCTTGGGGGGTTGCCTTGTTAACCACAAGATGGTAAGAGGTGATGTCTGTGTCCATGGGGAGCAGTGGCCTAGGAGGAGTTAAAGAGGGGTCTTCACTCACATTCCACTGTGGGAGACAGAGACAGGAGCCAGACAGACACCATCTCGGAACTGGGGAGATTTCAGAGCTACTGGCCAGCAGAAACTGTGGGAACTACACCACAAGGAAGGAGACCACCAAGAAAGGAAGTAAGGAAATTGTCTGCAACATGAGGGTCAGAAAAAAAATTACACGGTGGGCCTTGAACCAAGAAAAGAGATTTGTTCTTCCTGTCCTGTCTGTCAGCAAGAGATGATTTTGGAAATAAGCTGTTCAAGAATTCATAAGAAAGAGACGTGAGATGGAGTGATCATCGTGACTTGAAAAATGAACGAACTTTGATATCTTAATCCACTTAGATTGGGGCAGTCAAAGATGGCTGACATAAGGCTGCTTGTGCTACCTTCAACTGAATAAACCCAAAAGAAAGGAAAGGAATCTTCAACTGAATAAACCCAAATGAAAGGAAAACTTGGGGAAAGCATATCTAGTTCTTAGCTTGAAGTCACTTACATTAGCTAAGTGGCCAAATAGGCATGCCTTCCCCTCCCCTCTGTACAAGTGTATCCTTGTACAGAGAAATATCTACCACAAGAAGAATCAAAACGTGATACTTCTGGAGTGAATAGGTTAAAACCTCCCCTACCCAGTCTTTGTTTGCTGCAATATCTACCAAGACATTTTATGAAAAGGGAAAAAAAGATTAACCATTGCCTCTATTTGACTGCTCAGACATGACTAGGAGTGAAAACTAAAAAGTTACCAGATCTTCCCAGACTAAGGACAAGAAGGGTCATACAGAAAGCTCAAGAATAGAGGAATTATAGCTAAAGTCAGTGGAAATGAGGATCAAGTATAGCAGATTAATGAGATTGTGTTTTCCAGATTAGAAAAACAGAAGCAAATACTCTAGATGGCAGGATGGACTTGAAAACAAACAAAATTTAAAAACCCTAAAATGCTTAATTCAGTATAAAGAAACAAGGCAGCAATGAAAATTAGTCAATAAATGCAATGAGAGACTATGAACAAACTGTACTGTTTCAGAAGTTCTACACCAAGACAGTTCCAAGCATGCCACTCAATCTATACATACCACTAGAAGTCAGGCTTTATAGGCAGTGTTCAGGCACTGGAAGCAGGGGAAGTGATGAATTGGTGACAGGAAAGTGAACAGTATTCTGCTAGATATGGCACAAAGAGATGGGTTTTGTGATGGCAACTTTTATTTTTTGATTCTGGTTCAGATAGTTCTGCATCAGAAAAGAAATATACACCTGAGATGAGCTACAACACTAGGTAGCTTTCTCTTTTTTTTTTTTTTCCTTTCCTTATTTTTAGAGTTGGACTACTTTAGTAGAGACTACCATGGAGACAGTTCAAGACTTTTTCATTCACAGTTTGATTTTCCTAAAATGCATGAAATTGCATCTGACATTTTGAAAGATCTGTTTCAAAAGTAAGAGGCACTATTTTCTTCTCAAAGCATTTCATGCAGCTCAGTTCCTAGTGGACACATCCTTTCACCAGGGTGCTGCCAAAGCATATCTCGAATCTTGCAACAGAAAATACATATACATATACTGTTTTAGAGTACACATGAAGCTGTTCCTCTAAGCCTTCTCAATACAATTTATGATACTAATGTGTATCTCAAGTTTCTTGTAGGTGCTGTTGCAAGTTATCATCCCATATCAATACCTGGTTTCCTACCATGGCACTGTGGTAGGTAACCCTGGTGAGGTTTGAACAGTGCTGCTTTTAAGGACAATTGAAAAACTCCATCAGTCATGATGACATGCTGAGTAGTACATACACAGTACCTGCAAACTGTTGTTCATAATCAGTGTTAGGATACTCACAGGGTGGCTGCACACAGGTCAGCAGGGCATTAACTCAGGATGGGAGCTGACTCTGAGTGACTTGGAGGAAGAGGAGGGAGGCAGTGGCTCACATTCTCTCTAATTAGAGAAAAGCTTTATTTTAACTACTCTTTTAAAAGTTGTCAGGTTATAAAAGAAATAACATTGCCAAAAAATGACTAAAGAGAACTATCGGACAAATTAAACTGGCAGAACTACCGTGTAATATAATGCAAAACAGCATTATAAGAGGCAGAAAGGCAGGCAACTATTTCCTATGTGCAAATATGGCTAGAAACTGCTTCTCCCTTCTTTTCATCTTGTCCCAACCAGAAAAGGGCTAGGGAAAAATCTAGACAGAGATGCACACCACAGTTACTAGGCAGTTTCCATATACCCCCTGAGTTTGAGCAGTGACTTGACTCCCTTGTGCATGTCACCTTTTTTCCCTTCTGAAATATATTTCATCTCAGTTCATCTTTTGAGCTTAATAGAACAACCAAGAAGTGACACTTAAAAGTGAAAAGCAGATTTAGATATCCCCAAGCTGTTGAATAATGTGATTATGGATCTTCAGTTGTTGGAAGGAGCAGCAAAATGTGGTGTATTAAGTTGCAATGATTTTAGCACATCTTTTCAGCAAATTATACATGTGCTATAGTTTTCATCTGCTTTCTACAGAGGAAGATCAGTTCACTTCCATCACAGACTGGAAGTTTCTTTTGGAAAAGAATGGGCAATTTTTTTGGTGAGATTCAGAGTTTGTGTGAACTGCCAGTGACCCCCTTGGCTGTTCTGTCAGTGCCTCTGCGGCACTGCCTCTGTGCCTCACCCATCCCCACGCTGAGCTTTCAAAGGTCTTAGAAATCAACCGCAAAATAATTACTGCAGTGCTTGGCTCCAGCTCCAACTTGGAAAGTGCTAAGTCATCAGCTCTACAAGACATAAATTATCAGTTTTGGTCAGTCTCAATGCAAAAATATAAAAGCCACAGCTTCTTGAAAGCACATCTAGACATATCTTAAGTCCAGTCCAAATAAAATAAAAACACATGATGGAAATGTGTAATGCTTTCTCCAGTGGTTTGTGGTGCCTTTAGCACAATGGGGCAGATAAGGATGGCTTTGAGACTGAGCAGTGCTCATGGCATCCTGGGTATGTTGGTTATGGTCTAAATCTGATCTGAAAAGCAAAAAAAACTTTTACAGTGGAACTTTTCCATATTCTTAAAATAAAATAATCTTGAACATTTCCCTCTTCAGAGTTCCTTTCTTCATGCCTGACTGTAAGGTAAAAGTAACATCTAGACAGTAATACTGGTCCAAGAGATAAATGTACTAGAAAAAATATTTTGGTTATGAATTGCTAATGAACATTTTCTGATTTTAACACTAACTAATATTCTCTAAGTAATTTCTGCAATAAGTTTTTGGCCTAAAGACTGAGTAATTTAATTTTTTTTAAACCCTAGCCTTGCAAACCACTTAATAAATAGCTCATGTGAGCTGTTTCCATTACTTTGAGTGAAACCAGGCTCCTTTTGCAAACAGTTGTGTCTTAGAGTTCAACATTTGCCTTCTTTAAATACTTCTATTTGTTTAAGATTAGCTGTTTCACAAACATTCTTCAAACCTCTTTGCTAAAACACTGTTGAGAATACTGCCCATAGATAAAATTCTCCATTTTCTTAAAACAGAGACAAAATGTACTTTCAGTTATTTGTTGAACTGTGTTAACAGGATATTAATCAAGCAATTAAGAAAAATTTATCCAGTTATTGTGCAGAAGTCAGTACTATTGCATTTAAGTACCTCACAATCTTATCCAGAAAATGATTCCATGCAGAAAGGATGTATCAATACTCCTATTTTATAGCCTAAGGGCAAAGCCTAGAGAGGCTAAACGACCTTCTAGGGATCACCCAGAACTTTTGACACAAAGGAAAACATAAACAGAGGCTCCACTGGAATACCTTTCCTTTCCTGAAGAAAAAGGAAAACTATTTTACTGAGTGATCCTTTCCAACCAGCACTGCTCAGTCACAGAGCACTGATGCTTGTTGGATTCTTTCAGGAATATTCCAGGCACGAGTCTTTGTTTTAGTCTCTCTGACACTTTGTCTAGTTTCTGAATCCCAGTGGTACTGAGGTAGGATGTATTTTGGCACGTACACCGTGAAAAGTCCCAAACTATTGTGAAAGATTTATAGATAACTTTCTGTAAAAAATGCAAGAGACTGTACAAGTATCCCATTTACTTCTAACTTAGAAGTTAAAAAAATCACAAATGCTTTAGCTAGCTAAATATTTATAATAGCTTGTCTTTATGTATGCAATGCATAATGCCTTCCAAGTACTTTAACAAGCTAGAAATAGAGAAACATTGAAAGCTGAAAGAGCCATATTTGGGGTGAAAAATGGAAATTGTTTAAAAACACCACATTCAGTTAGAAGAGAAATGACACATTTTAATGTATGGGCTATTTTAAGTCAAGCAGGCGGTAAGGATTATAGTTAGAATTTGGCCAGAATATCAGGCCAGGATATCATACTTGCAGAAGAGAGCAGCTGTCAGTAATAAAAGTAAATAAGCAATAGGACCCCTCCAAAGTAAGAGACATCTGCACCCATGGCCAGACTGGAGGCTGAGCTCAGGCATGACCCGTGTACAGCAATTTTGATGCTTCTTCCTGCAGTGCCCTGGGTTTCCTGGTGAGGAAGCATCCCCTGAAATAAACATCTACTGTCCAAAACTACCCAGAAGATGCCCAAAGCATATAATCTAATTGTGCTCATTTGTCTCAGGAAGTTCTCGGAACATGGATGCCCTTCCTTCACTGTAGGTTTTCCCTCGCTCAAGCAGCAATGCTCACCTTTCTACCACTTGGATTTCTTCCCTGAGCATTGCAGCGCTTTGGCATCAGCCAGAACAACAGCAATGTCAACAGGTGAGAGCTGTGGGCTCCTTCCAGCACACGCCTACAGCTTCTGCAGATATAAAACATCTTTGTGAGAAGTTCATGATGCTGGTAGATGCAGCCAAAAGATGTGTATTCCAGTGATGCTACAAGCTGTCAATATTGCCACCTGACAGCAGTTGGCAGTAAAGCTCATTGCTGCAGGCCTGACCTCAGCCCTCACTGCTTTGAGTACTCCGAAAATCAACTCCCACATCACTAAATGCTATTTTCTTTACTGGGCAAGACTGAAGGGGGATACTTTTGCTCTGCAATCAATACATTTATCTGTACAGTCAAAACTTCGGGCAGAGAGACGCAATTAATCGCCTGAAGTGCTTGAAAATTTGTACTAAATACATTTATATTCATTTCATTAGTCAGTTTTTTACAACTTATCTATTTATGTATTATGTGTGTCTGCAAAATGCAAAGTTTTACTCCCTATAAATCAGAAATTGCACTGTAGCACTTGTTTTTTCTCTAGTTTTAAAGTCTGTTTGCCAGAGGCTACGTATTTGTTTGCTGAAATTTCATAACAGACAGACTGGTAGTAAGGCATTTTCACAAGCAATGAAAATGCATTTGACCATTCTTATGGGATCCCAAAGAACTCAAACCAGAAAGGCAGGGCAGGGAGGAGAGCAGGGAGAACCACTGCTTCTCTCACATCACTTCACTGTTGAGACTCAACTGGATGCTTTTCTGTGACCGACATATAACACCGTATTTTTGGGCCTCAATTGCTGTTTCAGCAGCTCCAGGCTACCCCCTTTCACCAGACAGACATGCTGTCTAAAAGTTGTTACATTAACATTTTCTTCCATGTATAGCTGTTCTGGAAATTTTCCTATCTGGGCTGCACAGAGGCCATAAATGAGACCACAACCTCTTTCCACAAGGTGTCATACAAACTTATGGACCAAAAGCTACAGCCTGTAGTCAACAAAACTGGCAAGTGGTGTTATTCTTCACCCAAGTGAGACAGAGAATGCCATTTCTTTGGGGGTGGGTCCACATAGTCTAGATGGCCCAGGAAGAAAATGCACTGAAGAAGATATATATAACCTGGGGCAAAATTTCTCAAGCTGGGGTAGATTTATGCCAGTTCAAGGATATTATAGCTGTAATATGTTTTCCTTTCCATTCAACTCTGCTGAGATTTTCGTGGGATAGCTAATGCCAAATCGGGCTGACTCACCTAGGACAATAAAAGTAAGTCCCCATTTCCCAGAAAGGGGAGACAATTTTCTGAGTCCCCACCTTCCTTCCTTATTTCTGCATCTTCTAACACCACAGTACATTGAATGCAACCTTGGCTTTGAATACCTTTTTCTAGTCATGATACATCTCAAGGGCTTTGAAAAGTATAGCAAACCAGTAACTGAGGTAACTGTTTCAAAACCACATGGCTGACAGGAGACTCTCCCATTATATAAATATGACATATATGTACAGTTATGAGTGAGCATTGCTTTGTAAGCACACACCTGACATATCCCTTGTGATCTTCATCCTAAGCTAGCGTAGCTTCAGATGCATTTATTCATTTAAGTCTCAGCATATTCACTGAATCTCACTTAGTTAAAACAGAAAGGCAGCTACTATGCCAAAGGGAGATGTTCTGAACTGCTCTCAGCTGGGAGTCTCATCTTATGCAGCTTACAGAAAGGCTTCTGGAAAGCTGCACATTAACGCAAAACACAAATGGTAACTGAACAGGGTACAAAGAGGCTGTTCTCACAAATGTCTCATCAATAAACATCATAAAAGACTTGCGTCAAGAAATAGTACTCCATCCACCAGTATACGCAAACCATAGTAAATAATGAAAACATAAATAGGAGAGCAATAAGGAAGGCAGGCAGGGAGTACAAATGATAGCACTGAAACACAAATAAAGCAGCAAGGTTACTGGTGAAAACAGAGGATATTTTTTATACAGGAAATTGTGCATATCTTTCTGCTACCACAGAGATTAGTAATGGGGTGAAGAGTAAAGTGATTGGATTCATTCTTTTATCAAGATGCTGGAGTTTAGAGAACCGAGTCCTTTGAGTTTGCAAAGGGTCACTTGGGAAAAATAAATTGAATTTATTTTTAATTGAAGCACTTGCAATGTGAATCAGAATTCAAGGACCTTTTATTTCTGCAGTGTATCTCACTTCAAAATGCCTCTGTTCTTGAATGAGTGTATCAACACAGTCCATTTTGGTTTGTTCAAATTCACCTGACTAGATTAACTGTCTGAAGCACCTCCACATAGACAGATAGTAAATAAGGAAAAGAGATGCACCACAAAGAAAAGAATAAGATGGGAGTACAAAGCTCATTTTATCTTGTGCTGCAGGTAAAGCTTGCCTCTAAAGGTGTCAGGTGAGTACAAATGCAGTCCTTAATTCATCCAACAAATGTACAAACCAGATCTGCACAGAAAATGAATAAGCTAGCATTCACACAAAAAGGGTATTAAGAAACTAAGGTAAAGATAAGAAATGGAATCTATTTTTTCTTGAGTTCTTAAAGGACAGGCATTTTCTTTAATTAGAAGCAAGCATCCACATAACAAATGCAATCTTGTAACTTCTAATAGCTGAAGCATAAGCATAATCAGTTGTGGTGGAAATTCCAGATTGCATGCTCTCATCTCTTGACCTTGTTTCTCTCTATCTGTAATTAATACCTTTGTATTAGGGGGGCAATGACTTTGTAAGGAATGTCAATAAATACACACAGTCTAACATCTTCCATATTGTCACAAGTGCCACAGATCAAGTCTGTGTTCAAGGCTCCTGCACCCCTGCAGCTGCACAGCCAGAGCTGCTCTTTCTGGACAGAAAGGACCGACCACAGGAGTTCAATGAGCACACACCACTTGCAGGCACAGTGAGGAGAGCACAGCAGAGCTGACCTGCATCATGCAGCTCCTGGTCATGGACTCCCTTCTGTCACTAATGAAAGGGGTGGGATGTTGCTACATAGTACCTGTTGGAAATCAAGGGTGTAATTTAAATGCATTTCATGTTAACTGGAGCAATCAAATGGCTGCACAGCAAAGACCAATCTTCTAGTACCAGATGGTGGTATATCTGAACAAACTCCATTAACAAACTAAGCACTCGTGGTCCAGACCTTTCTCTTTCACTTTGCTCCCTTTGGTCTACAAGTTTCCCAAAAAGAAAAAGCAAGCAGTCAATTAAAAAAAAAAAAAAAAAAAAAAATGTTTACATCTTGTTGGAGAAGGGGATTTATGTCTGTCTCTGCCCTTCATCAGGTTAAGACTAACTGATGACTCCTCCAGCTTTGGCTGGAGGCCATGGCAACATCAATTATGTGGGACTGCCCAGCTTTATACTTGAAGAAACTCAGCTTTACCTCCAAAAAACCCCACAAACGTAGAACAACCCAAAACCCCACACAAAAAACTCCACAAACGCAACACCAAACACATAAAGAAAAGAACCCCCAACAAACCCACAAACCAAAGAGCACCAAATTTATCTTTCATCTGTCTCTTTGTATTTAAAAAAAAAATGTTTGTGTCCTTACACTCCCATTCCTCACAGGTGAAAATTGTTGGACTGCTGAACATCAACACAGGCAGCAACAAGTTTTGCCTTTAAGCTGTGGAAGAAATTCTATTGCCTTCAATGGCACTAGAGCAAGAGCTCAAAGTCTATTCTGAAAGACCAGAAGAAATACGAACAGAATGATGTGAGGAGTAAACTCAGAGAAATGCTGATTGTGAGATACTAAAATGTTATTTCCTGGAGCAATTATTTGCCTCAGTGACTGCACAGAAATCAGCCACACTTAAGGTACTATACTTCCCACAGCACTGTGCAACACAGTTCTCCAGTTAAGCTACATCCTTCTCCTCTTTATGGCATCATTTAGAGTATTTTATCAGCCACATTTTAAACCCCCCCTTGATTTCTTAAAAATTGGTCTCTATTTGCCTCTCAGCTTTCTATCTGTGAAACAGGATACAACTTCCCATCCATAAGGCATCTGTAAAAAAATATTAAGTTGCATGAAAAGGACTCTATAATCTTCTGGGATAAAACACAGACCCTTTCAAGAACCAAAAGCACTCAAAAGAAAAAAACCTGCCCGTGCAATCTGGTGCTCTACCTCTCACAGATCACTTCACTGTTGAAAAGCTTGTTTTAATTATTTTCCTGTTTGAAGTAACAGCTAGCCACTTACTGAGCTTCCTGCCCCATTCCCTCTCTGTAATGCTAGATTTGTACAAATACACACAGGTAAGCCACCCATAAAATCCAGGTAATTAAAACAGTTTTACAGCACAGCCATAGTATCAAAGCAAATGAAAAAATAGCAAACAGGGGCTCTGGGGCCTCCAGCAGGGTGAAGAGAGAAGCAAGACACAGCCAGTGTCTCAGTCCCTTCAAAAACAGCAACCCAAAATGTACAGAGCAAGCACACAGCAGGCAGAGCTGGATTGCAGCCACACTCTACTCGCACCAGAGCAAGACTGTTGCTTGTGCCCTTTGATGGCAGAGGTTAGCACTGCCAACAGGGCACAGATAGCTTCAAAACCTGCACACAGAGGTGTCTGTAACTTGAATAAAGAAATTTAGAAGAGAAAGGTCATGGCCCAATGCATGGATCGCAAAAGGAAAGGACATGTAGCAACTTCTCATGAGGCACTGGGATAATTTGCATATGCTGTGTACAAGACAGCGACACATGGCAGAGGAGCTTGTTGACAACTTAACGATTGTATTACTTACTCCAGTGCCTAAACAAAAGAAAGATGCAACTCTGTAGTTTTATTAAGTAAGAGGAAGTTCTGTAAGTCTAACTTTGGAGGCCAGTACCTAAAAATGTGCATCTTGTTAGTGGGAAATATGCTATTACCTTTGAATTCTGGACCTTTAAAATTTAAAGCTCAAAGTTAACATAACTAGACACTGGTATTTCGTACACTTGTGTCTTAGAGGGCTTCCTCCACAAATTTGTATGAATATACCTTAAAGGATTGTCGAGAGTTCTGAATATGTCATAAAAGGAAAATGCAACTCAAGGTGTATGTATGTTTCCATAATGAGAAAAGCACTGCATCTGTGAAGGCTTATACAACAGTGACTTCTGCTGTGAAAACCTTGTCAAACCAGCATATCAGTTATTAAGGTTAAAATTTCCTGGTATTGCTCTTATTACTCAAAATACTGAATATGCTTAAAATAGAACTTAACAATATGCTTCTGACAGGGTACTTGAAACGTGAGAGGCCTCAGTTCCTGTTCTTGCTCTCATAGCAAGGGATAAGGTGTCTATTTTAGTGGGACAAGGATGGAGACATAAAAATCAAACTGTTCACTAGTTCCAAAAGAAAACCAAAACTTTTTCATAATCATGAAATTGTGGTCACAATTTTGAACACAGGTGGATTCAAAAGTTTCCAGGACTCGCATCTGACATCTTGATCTGATGCCATTGCATCTTACCTGAGTTAAAAGCAGAGGCAATTTTGGTGAACTTCTGTTATGCCTGCATCCTAGGGACACTTAAAAGATTTTCCTTCCAGGGAAGAGTGCAACAACACCTTTGACAACTTTTGCCTCTAAAAAAACCCAGAACATAATTAACAAGGCTTTGGAGGTTTGAGAAAGTAATTGTTTTTTTTATTTTCTAAAAAATTGAGTGGTTTCAACAAAGAGCTTTACTTAAAATAAAAGAGCCCATGAGTCCTCACAAATTTTAATACAGGGTTATCTTCTGGAAAAACAATTACTAACGAAGAAAAACCATCTGTTCCCCATAAATTAGAACTGGTTAAATGTTCACTGGAAAATATTTATTTGACTAAACAAAAGAACTCTCTGCACCCCTCTATGTTTAAAGCCAATTTTCTTGCTTGTGTATTCACGAATAGGTGGAAAATAACTCTGTGAACAGCCTATACACATTAAGTTAGTCAGCATAAACTGTCACAAAGGCTTTCCATTTTAAGTCATACCTTTTATAAGTAGGACTTGACACTAAGCCAGTCAGCCTGATGCTCTCTCATGCTTTTTGCATACTTTAGAGTCTAGATTATTATTGTCTGCTCTCAACAAAAGGTCTGTAGCCATACAAGGTTTAGTATGCCTTCATCAATTTAGAGTGATTGTTACAAAATAGCCCATAATAGGTGTCTGAATTTAATGCACTAGAAATGTTGGATTTACAGATAAGAAATATGATATACTTTTCAATCTCTTCAGAACCACCATTATTTGAATTCCCTCTGATGGTGCATTACAGACTGCAGCACACATTGGTTTAAGAATCAGTTACTTTGTTTTTTCATGCCATGCATGGCAGCTCTTGATTTACAGTCATCACTAGGGCTGCAAGTTCTCACCATTGATTCTGCCCATACTTTCTGTTTATGGAAGAAATGATCATAGAATACACTTTATTTGATTTTCATAAACCTAAGCATGATTCTATAGTGGTTTGTTTTCTTTTTTTGTTATTGAAGTGCTTTATGATTTACAAAAAAAACAAGAGAAGAATTTACTGCCAGGCTTGTGACCTTGAGGAGGACAGTTTGAAACTCTGCTCCTAATCTTGCAAGAAAAACAATCAGTGCTATATACAGCATAAAATGACTGTAAATGAGATGTTGTAACTATAAAAATAAATAGAGTGTCAGAGATGTTTGATGTATGAGTTTGCATCAAGGGAGCATTTCTCAAATTTTAAAAGAATAATTTGATAAATGCAGGTCATCTTCCACGTATTACCTAAGAAATAATTTTTAGTGCTTTTTTTTCATCTGTTGTAGCTTTTGTACTGACTGTATTAGCATATTGGGAATGGAAAGATTTATTCTCTCTCACATGCCAAAAGTAATTTTTTTTCCTCTAATCATTACATTCTGTACTACACACAGTAAAAACTCCCAAACACAACTTTTATTGATGAGCAATTATATAGTCTAACTCCTGTTTTCACCAGCTGGCTTGAGACATCTTTTAAAGGGTCCTTTCTTTTTCAGAAACTAATCAATATTTTCATGGAAATTGTGAATGCCAAGATGAAACAGAATAACAGCTTTCCTTTTGATGAAACTTAATGCCTTATTTCAACGTTTATTAAATGAAGTATCCCCCTCCAATGCTTTTACATTTTCCAAATGTAGCCTTCAGGCTAATAACACCTTTTAAAGGCATGTATATTAAAAATCGAAAGCTAAATTACTTTGGGAGCATTGCAATTTTGGGTTTTTTAGGTGACCCATCAGCTTAATTCTAAACAATTTTGACATTTTTCTAATTCATGTTGACTAACAAACCATGTATTTCTCATTTACTTATCTGTAGTACCACTGCTTTTCAGGACACATCCTTGCATGTGTAGTACCTGCAGAATTAGATTTTTAAAAATACAAAACAAAACAAGAGAACTCAGGAAACACAGGAATATATATACACTGAAAGGAAAATCCCACATTGGATAGGTTAGCTGACCTAACTTTTTCTTTCCCCCCACTGAGGAACAGGACACTTCAGTTTGGAGTGACTGTAAAACCACAACTTCTCACCATCAAGCTGGATGACTCAATGGGTTATGATGGAACAAACCTTTATTTAAACCAAAAACTACATCCCATAAATAGCAGGGTGTCACAAAAAGTCATAAAGCCCAAATCAGTGAAATAGGTGAGGATTACATCTATTAAAACAAAAGCTGAAAGTCCTCTGAATAATGAAGTACATACACTGCAGCAGAGAAGTTAAAACAGTATTTTCACAGGAACAAGTATTAAGGTGCCAGAAATGCTTTTGGTCTGGACACCAGATTTTTAAAAATAAGGGAGATGTTGAAAGTCTCATTATGAGAGCACTGAGGACAAGAAAGAAAATTACTTTTCAACTCTGTCTTAATAGTTTCAAGAAAGGATTCTGTTTCTGAGTAGCTCCTGCTGCAAGTAAAACAACCGAAAAGGGCCCATGACTTGCAACATTAAACAGTGGTTTGTTACTGTTCATGTTCTTTCCACCATATTGTCTATTACAGACTACCTACATCTTCAAATGGCTGATAGCACTGAGAGTATAAAATAAAAACTAGGGTTTAGGGCAACAGTAGGGTGGAAAAAACTGAGGGAAATATGGCTACTTCTGTCAAGTTCCAGAATTTCGGAACTCTTTATAAACTGGCTTCTTGTAACTTCAGTAATGTCCTGAGTTACAGCAAAACAGGTTAAAATGAGAATAATAATAGTTTATTTCTAGTGAAGGTCAGGCACCATTTGAGGATCTTAGTAATTTGCGGGAAGTCAATTCAGCTATACCTCTGCACACCTCACCAGCGCTGTGTTATCACAGAATCACAATGGTGCACAGGGAAATGCAAATTAATTAAAAGACTGAAGCCTCTGTAAGTCAGCAGAGGTCATAAAATCTTAAGGCAGGTATGTGAACTTTCTCAAGTCATCTTCTGTTGCTTACCGAGTAGGTTCTTTTACAAATGTACTGCTGACACTGCTGGAAACATAGGAAGGCATCGCTTTCAGAAACTGCAGACATAGAAACCTTGCTAAAACATTATCTGATGTTGCACACTGCTGAATGCTGGAGTTGATCAACCACTGCTGTTCACGAGATCATCAACAGTGAGTAAACCAAGCGTTTAAAATCAAATCAGTAATTAACACACAACTGCATAGTACGCTTTATGAAACAAACAGACTTTACATAATATCCCCAAATACTTTAGCATTAGATAACAGGGCAAGGAAGGGAGAGATTAAGTTGCATCAGCAATGGAAAAAATATCTTTGAGAGTTTAGACGTGCAAGTGAAGCATGAAGCAAGGAAATGGGGCAAACAGGAAGGCTGCACTCGATGGGAGACACCCCTTGAAAGAAGATTTATCTACTAATGATAATGAGATTATAAAGCAAAGGGAAACTAAAGCTGCAGATAACAGTAAAAGAAGGAAAAAGTTTGAGATTGTATCCCCAATATAGTTCTCACACTAACTAGAACCTCACTTCTATTCTGAGAAAAATTTCATGGAGCGCTTGCCAAAACTCTAGGTCTGTGTATGGTTACATAGCAGAGAATGGACAACTGAAAGGAAAAACACAGCAGCAACTGCTGATCAGAAATCTTCAGCTCTGGAAGGCAGAGAACTGCCCTATGGAGCCAGCACTGTAAGCATCTCACTAAGGTTAACTCATGCATAGACTGAAGCATTACAAAGTAACCCACGGAGAAGCACAGCTGTGGCCTGAAGCCAGGGCAGGCTTCCTTACTCCACAGTGTCAGGAGACAGCTCTGATCACATCCTGTGCAGGATGACAGAGCAGTGTCAGCATCAGTTAGGAATTCAAGTGTCTCTGGAAGCTCAAATCTTGTAGCCCTGAAAGAAACTCTGCCATGTAAGGCCAGGAGGAGGGGAGGATATCCAATTCATTTTTACAACTTCACTTGAATTATTTTGTAGCTGGAAAATGGTCACTCTGGCGCAAAGTATGTGGTACCATCCTGAAAAATGAGTTCTAAATAATTAAACTGAAAATCGGTCAGAGCAGGTCCCAACAGATCACACTATAATTGCAGCTATTAACCACACATTTTTTACGACAGCGTAAGTCAGGGTATAAAAGTATGATAATTCATTTGAATTCTAGAAATACATTTGCAGCCAGAAGCTCTGAAAAGCCACACAGTTCAACCAACCCCAGATATAAGTGATACATATTTGCCACCATGGGATCAACCTTACCATTTGCTGAGGATATGCAGCTTCTATCACCTTCCTAGAATTCAGCTCCATGTGTTTGGTTCCTTCAGTAATTGCACTTACTCATCTTTGCATCACAAACCTACTTGTTACTATAATGCTGCAAGCAATTGCTGGCACTCTCAAATCGTATCTTCGCAGCAGAGAACAATTTTCTACCTCTTACCTTAGGTTCTTTTGACTGACTTCACTGGAATTACCCTCTCAAAATGCTATAACTAACAGTTATTTTCATCACAGAACTATAAGACAATCACATTTGGTCTTCTTACACGCATTTAGACGAAAAAAATGCATTTTCAGCCCTTTATTGCTTACACTAGCCAAACAGACAAGCTTGAAACCGAATACCTTAACGGTTATCACAGGTGGACCACAAATACCATCTTAATTTGCTTAAAAAAATTCATAATTTGAGCATCGAAATGCTAAGCTCTAATGCTAAGCATTTGTGGACCAAGCAGATTTGGCAAATGAAGGAATTAAGATGATTTTAATTGATTGGTGTAACTGCTAATGAGATAAGATGAATCTGCAGCAAAACGAGGTCCAAGAGTTGCAAAAAAAGGATCACTTACTCTGGAGATCACAGTCACCATCTTCACAAACTTGATCATTCCCTGCCTTTGCAGGAAGGGCATAGGGAATATTACATAAGGAACATCAATCATATTTGGACTGAAAAAAAACTTTAAAAGAAAAAAAGCCATTGCAAACACAAGCGTGATTTTTATCAACAAATACATTTTTTCAAGTTATTGAAAGAATTTAACATTTTGACAGACTTGTTTCTAATTTTGGAGAAATATGCAGTATGTATGTGAATTAAGAGTAAACTATCTTTGTTTTAAGAAATTTTAATGTATCTTTAGGAAGATAGGAAGGACATGATGTCATAAGAAAGCCAAACTGGACACTGTAAGTGTAGTTTGGTGGGAAGGGGGTTGTTTTATGCATTGGGTGTGGAGGGGGGAGTGTTATTCTGGTTTGGGTTGTTTTTCTTAACTAGCAATAGTAATATTCTAGCTCTTGGACACTCTGTAGTGTGAACCAGCGAAGGAAAAGTGTCAAAAATCAAGATTCCATGTCTTTGAAAGCTTCCACAGCAATTGGTGCTATTTTCTTCAATATGACGGACATAGAAAATATCCCAGTGAACACATTTAGCATATAATGTACTGTTACATAGCAGTGACAGATAATCCACCATCATATTAAATGACTTGGTTATACAGTACAAAGATTTTTGTGATTTGCTTCTTAAAACAATGATTAGATCTCTGCCATTTCCCCATTAAGAGGTGTATTCTGTAAAGGAAAAAATAATTAAAAATGCTTAATTGAGATCTAATGAAATCAGAAAAATTTTAATACACCTCATTGTTTTTCAAATGAGTTAAGTAATAAGATGAAATACATATTTAAAAAAAAATTAAAAAATTGAAATATTTTCCATACTAGAAGTCTGTATGATAACTTTCAAAACTGAAAATGTTTTAAATTTCTTTAGTTACAATATGCTGTCTATGCATAGTTTGCTTCAAGAAAAGGCTCCATGTAGACAACTTTTAAATATAAAGTTACAGCATTTATCTAAAATCACAAATAATGTAAAAAACCCCCCACTCTTAGGAAAGTTTATAAAGAATTGTTTGTTAAAACAGAGTTGAATAATCCCAAGTTAAGCTAGTATGTTCACACCTATCACTTGATCACTGATCCTCTGTTCACCTGGTTTTTGGATTCACGCTTGCATCATCTGTGTTGTGCCAGCAAAAGCATCTCTTGGTATTCAAAGAGAGAAAAAAGGTAAATTAAATAGGTAAAAAGTTTGCTATCAAATATTATCAAAAATTTACTTTTGCAGTGAAGAACATCAAGACATTTTCTAATCAAAATGACATAGATGGAATGTTGGAAAAAATATCTTCTAAAACAACCAAATGAATAAGAAACACTCATGGACAAAGCAGCCTAAGAAAACTTACAGGAAGAGGTCAAGCACCTTTTTTATGCTGTTCAGATTCTACTGCAGTTTTGGAACCTTTATTAGTTGTTACACAATACCAAAGTCTGCTTTGCTGGGTATCTGTATTTTCACAGTAGTCTCTTGAGTTTCCAAGCCAGTGCACATTTTTCCAATGTCAGTCTATTTTAATAGAAACTGTCCATTGTGAAATGGAGGTACAGAATTGTAGAAATTACATGGAGCC
This sequence comes from Corapipo altera, assembly GCF_003945725.1. Lineage (NCBI taxonomy): Eukaryota > Metazoa > Chordata > Aves > Passeriformes > Pipridae > Corapipo > Corapipo altera. The sequence goes on along the minus strand of NW_020884900.1, from coordinate 7,186,589 downwards.
TTAGACACAAGTCTAGAAAAGATTACAAGATTTTACTTTAACCACAAATACATCCATCTCAGATTGACCTGGGAAAGCTGTTCAAGACTGCTTAAGGCAATGCTTGCATTCACTAAAAAGGATTATGATATGGCCTCCAAATTTATCAGGCACTGAAAAAGAACCCTTGTCTGAGGTGGAGAAATTGGCAGCTGTCAGAGTGTAATTCTGATCTGGCAAACACTTGCCCTGCAATTCAGGTCAATGTGAACAGAATGCAGAAGTTTGTAAGCAAGTAGATATTTGTCAACATATTAACAACAGATCATACATACAGGTTGAAGTATCTTCAGCCACTTCATGTCAGTTTAGCTATGGAGAAATAAATTTAAAAGATGCTGATTTCTAGTTAACTGTTTACCTGCAGCCATACATTCTAAATGGTGGCTTATAAGCATAAGGGTTAAATTCTCAACTTTGTGTTTCTAGCTTTATCATTTAGAACTATTTTAAAAATACCCACATAACTACATTCTTGATTTAAAACATCTGGACAAAGCTACTTGTTCCAGAACAAGGGCCAAATCTAGCTCCAGCATGTGGTAATATAAAAGAAAATGGTATATCAGGAAATTCCTGATGTGAGCTGAAGGACTCTTTGTAGCGTTCAATCATGACTTCAGTTCTACTTCCTTGTGATCAGAAGATATGCAATGTATGGCTGTTACTCACCTGCCAAAACAAACCTATTCTCATTTCCTTCATCCTCTCTTAGAAGATGTTACCACAGCGTTTTTTTTCAAGAAAAAGAGATAAGGTGCAAGTCCTGTCTTCTGACTGAAGGCTATTACTAGGTTTGCAGATTACAAGAAGACTGACAGTCCACCAGTTAGGTTCATGTCGAAGCTCACTATTTGGCATCTGAGAATAAAGCAACTGATGAAGCAGAAAACTTAGTACCTTCCCTCTAAGCTTTCAGGTAACTCAATGAACAGAAGAGGCTGGTCTGTCTGAAGTGAAAACTGAGTCAGAGCATTCTGCAATGTGTCTCTAAGCTAATATTCACATTTTTGCCTAGGTTTTCCCCAGTTTCCAGTGACACTCTCTTGAAAATAAGTGATAGACTCATTCTACAGATAAAGCCTTCATCCAATCAATTGCATTTCCATCTGAAATCCTTAACACCTGGGCCAGAATGTTAAAGATGTTAACACAAACATCTAACTTCTTGTGTCCTGCAGTTTGTGAAGGTCTCTGGTATTTATGTATGCAAGGCTGGACAAAAGCACAAAACTGAAGTTTATTCCTCTCAAGGTGGGTATTTGAAAGTATGTGCACCAATTTTAGTCAGAAATTTAAACCTTATGTGAGGACTCAACTAAAAAGAGTCAAGAAGATCAAGAGCTAGATGCACCCATTACACACAAGTGAAGTTACAGAAATTGACCTTTATTTAGTAATCAGTTTCTTTAACTTTTTTTTTGATACAAAGTGACATTTTCATTTAGTACAGAAAAATCCATATCAGAACAGTACCTGTCTGTTTCAGTTGTACCACTGGAGTCTACTCTGACCTCAAACTTTAAAAAACAAACAAACAAAAAAATGAGATAAACAAAACCCAACTTCTGTCCCTCACCATGAGAAGCAGGTGGACTAGTAATTCACTGATACCATTTCATATTTATTAATTTATATATATAGTATTATAATAGTATGGCATAATACTATATAAAATACTATATATATATATGATGTTTTTATAGTTCAAAATACTCTATATAGTTATAACTATATAAATACTATAAAGAGTATTTTGAACTATAATATAGCAACTGTAAAACAGAATTTAAATTTAGGACCAGATCTTTCTTTGAAGAACTGTACAATAAGAATCCCTTTTTTTAATTATAAAAGCTGCAAACAGAAGCAAAATTACAGCCTGTAGTGTAAAACTAGAAACCCTACATAATGAAACGTTAGAAACAGTGGCTGAGAAGCAGTTCTACTCAAATAATATTTTAAAAACAATTAAAATACAGTACCCAGGAAACATGGCACAAGAGACAGAAGAGACAGGTACAAAACCTGTGTTAGGAACACAGAGTCAGAAGTGCAAAAAAGGGAACCAATATAATAGAGTTTGGTACAACAGCTAAATAAGTATTGCAACCAAAACTAAACGATCACTTTTTTTTTGACAGTGAAAACACTAACAATTTAGTACCTTTCTAAAGGCTTTTAATAAAGCCCTAAAACTGTGTCTGCTCTTAAATAAAAACAATCTATGTGAATGCTACACACTGAAGTACAAAGCTTAAGAATTACCCTGCAAAATTGCACCGACATAAGCTTTCCATATTTACAGTATCTAAAAGTGACAGAACACAGCATGCTAGGCCTAGTTTATGACTCTTCCCCACCAGTACTTAATCCAGGCCCAACAACCAAAAATTATTATTTCTCAACACAAGTTAAGCTTGGATTGTTCAGATACATTATGACATTTAAATACTAGATTCATGCATAAAACAAGAAACGATATCTTTGACAGACAAGCATCGACAGGATACAAACAGTGGTCTGCCCTGTGTAGGAGTGTACTTACTTTTGAGCTTACTCCCAAGACGTACCGATTCAATCCCACCTTATTACCTGGTTGTCAAGTCAACAATGTGCTTAGAAATGGTCAAAATCGTAACTAAGAGTCACATTGCGCATAAACTGACTGCTCAGATTCAGAAATTTCACTCCATTTTGGAGAGCTACCTCATTAAGTGAAAGGACATAGAGTTAAAAAAAAAAAACAAAACAAAAAGACATTCAAGTAAACAGCAAGAACCAAATACTTTGAAAAGGTTTTTGTAAACTCGTCATTCTACAGGGTTTTGCAGCATTGTTAAATTCGTTACTCATGGACAAGTACACACAGGTCACAACCCCTCGTGACAATCTGTCATGTGTACATGTACGACGTTAAGAGACAAGCTCGGTGAAGTGATCTACCCCTTTCCCACATGCCTCATCAGGTCCTTGTGTGTTCAGTGTTATCATTCCCCTTCATGAAACAGAAATCACTTACGGACAACTCTATAAAGACAGAAATGAACAGAGTCCATTGGATAGAAAGTTAGTTGGTTATTTACACCTGCAAAGTAGTTTCACAGCGAAATAATCTACAGCGGGCCAGCTGGAATCCACAGGACTTTGTTTTGTTCTTGGTCGACAGTTGTCATAATCTGAGTGCAAATGCTTGAAAGGGCTCCTCCCTGGACAATGCCTGGAGAAGAAGAAACACCACACACAAATGAGACTGGAACAAACAGTTATGACTAATTACAAAGAGCAGTCTTCTGCATTTATCTGCAAAGTGTTTATCAATAGATCAGAATTAAGCAACTCAATTCAGTATTTGACAGATGCATGACTCTACTAAAAAAAAAAAAAATCAAATAAACAGAACAAAGAGGTCAAGAATTAAATACTCAGTTTCTTCTGCTAGCTCTTAAAACAGTCCAGGGAAGTCACAGAACTAATGGCTGTAATCAACTAAGACAACTGTTTTGTAAGAGGCCTCCATGTACTATTTTCAGAGGCATCAGGTGGCAAAGTTTAAGTCTAAAGATGGTCAGAACCTGCTATAATAAACTTTCTCTGTTCCACATGTGGTGTTAAGAATTTTATATTTACAGGGTAATATACATAGAGACTACAGCTGTAGCAACTAGACACTATTTACAAATATTAGAAGTAAATTATGAGGCAGCCCACAGATCATTGAGCTAAATAAAACAGCAGCCCTGCTACTTCAGTTCTTATTGTCAACTACATTTAAGAAACAAAAGGGCAACAGCAAGCAACTCCCTGAAAATCAATTCAAAAGATAAACGAACACCTTTTATTCTACCCTTGCTAAACATAACAGTCATAAAAAGTAAAATGCCAACACTGACACAGGAGAGGAGAATGTATTCGCTTTAAGACTTAAAAAGTGAGGAACTTCATGACTCAAGAAATATGTCAGCAAAGCCTCTGGCCACAGCTACCATTAATGCTAAAAAAATACGGAAAGACTTACACAGCTTAAGAAATAATTTTCCTTAAAGGGAGAATTTGATGTCACATAAACTAATATTTGACTCTGCAATATATACTACAATTAATGATGTCAGGTGAGTTTGGATATAGAACACAGTAACTGACAAGGTCTATGGAAGGTGAAAGGACAGGGAGGAAATGATTCAGACTACACACTGTGCTCACAATACAGGAAACAAAGCCAACTTCAAAGAGTCATTAATCAAAAAGTGTACTTCATGAAGTAGTCACGGAGTTCAGGTCAGAGAGTGTGTCCTACAGCTCCATGAGTAAGCTACCAGGTACAACACGCCTATCTACAGGCTTATTTTATGCATAACACTATAACGTCAACAACCTTAAATGTCAATGCAGTTTGAACACCAATCCTCTCTGACTATCAGCATCTGGAAATGTTGATGACTGCTGGAGTCCACTGTACTTGGAACTAACAGAGGGAGGACCTTCCCACAGGGCATATGAGAAAATACACATAAGACTCTCTTTCACTGACTGCCACTTCCACTCTCAGGGTAAAATTAAAATGCCACAAATGACTAAACAAGAAGCAGAAGATAACATATGGGGATGCAATCTGGCCATGTGCATGTCAAATTCTGTGAAGGTTTAGTACATACCATGCAAAAAACATTCATATGGCTATTACAGATAGGTAAATGATTTTGTTGAGAACGCACACAGGATGCACTGAGAGAGCTCTATACTACATATACCCCCTTTTCCCTCTCCTACCCTTGGCAGTTATGCATCAAAATATTTCTGTAAGAAACCCATGGGATGAAAAGTTGGATTTTGGCTTAGTTTAGTGTGTCATTTTGTTTTTCTTTTTAAGTTTTGTTGCCATACCCATCAAGATGCTTAGAATTTTATCCCCACTGTTTGAATGTATGTGGAACCAAATGAAAATACACTCTGAAATGAGCAGAGACAGTCTTCAAACACCGTTTTCCTTCTCTGGTAAAAATACAGTACTAACTACAAACTAATATTGATTTCATACATTTTATGAAGTTAAAAAGGCTTCTAAAGTTGAATTTAATTATTCCAAATCACAATGCATGTTCAAGAAATGTTGGACAATTTTTTTGCTTTCTTGAAACATTTAAAGTATGTCTCACAAATCACACAATCACAGAATGGTTGGGGTTGAAAGGGATCGTTGGAAATCATCATTTGTTAATTTAAACTACAGCGTTCTTCTGTTGTTTTGTTTGATTTTTAAAATTACAAAAAAACCCTTATATTCCTTACATGATATAAAACCGGCATTACTGTGTCAAATTATCTTGACCATACTTCCAATACTACTGACTAATCATAAAACATTTTCAGAATCCCTTCAGGTCACAAGATTTATAACATTCAAAACAAAACTAGGTAGAAGCAGAGAATAATAATTCTAACTTGACATTTCATCTCATAGTAAAACAAAACAACAGAACATGAGTTTGCCAAAAGGGAAAGCAGAATGAAAAAAAATCAAGTGCTCATTGAAAGAATGTAGAATCTTTTGAATTACAGTGTAATTGGTTTAAATCGCCACTGTGCTCCTAGTGAAAGTTTGATTAAATACTAACCTGTAAAATACTTGCTATACTCTTGTTCTATTTTTTGAGCTGTCTCAAATTGTTCTTTGGAATGTTTTTGTGTAACTTTGTCCCTCAGGAAGATTGGGTCTTTCTGCTCTCTGAAAAAGAAAAAAAAAAAAAAGGAGAAAAAAAGAGAAACACCTTGTATAAGAGTAACTTTTTTTTAAAATGGACTTGAAAAGATTCCCTCAAGTTGCGTGAATACAAAGCCTAATTCACGTGCAAGCAGACTCCTAGGCCCAGAGTGCCATCTACCGAGTTTCAGCAGTATCAGCAGTCATCAGGATCATTTCAGTGCTAATGAAATTATTTGCTGTCAGACCAAGACAGTAATTCTTTAAAGTTTCAGAGTCTGAGAGGTGGTTGTAGAAGAAAGAATATAATTTTTTCCAGTTCATCATCATCTCATATACACGTTACTACTCCCTGCACAAAGCTGGGCACAAGTACCACTCTTTTAAGGGCTTGTGAAATATCAAACATCAAGCAAATAAAATATTTCTGTTATCATATATATAACACATTTTTGAAATGCCTCTTTTTCTATTATAGAAGCTCTTGAAACACAAAAAAACATAGAGAAATTTACAAATGGTAAAAAAAATATTTTAATTCTGATCAAGGCCTGTAACACTCTCCTCCAAATGTGACTTGGGGTACCCAGTAGGGAATTCTGTTTAAAAGGAAGCCGAATTTATATTCAACTACTAAGGTCATATATATACATACTGAAACAATATAAACATAGTTTCTTATAGCAGTGAGAAAATCAGCACAATTTAAGTCTACAAATAATTTTTAAAAAATTACTAAACTAACCTATCATTGCTGTGGGGCATTTCAGAGAATGCCAACAGAACCTGTGCTATATGAAAAATGCTGTTTGGAAAAACCTTTGGCGCTCATAACAGGTAGAGAAATGCACCAATGCAACTTATATCGATGACTGCTAGTTTGATCACTCTCCGTCACTTTCCAAAAAAAAAAAAAAAAGGAACCAGCTGTAATGGTCACCATTCCATTTCCAATGGGGGTCAAGACATGATAGTTCCATTTATCATTTAAGTGCACAATCCTACAGTGGTAATGAAATACATCTAATGCTCTATGTCTTCCTTCTACTTTAAAGTGGTGATACTTATCTTCTCTATTAAATAGATAGTAATCAAATTTACCTACAGATCAAGAATATAAGAAGTCTTCAATTTTAAAAATGAAGATAGCACAACTATAAGATCTCTTAGCAAAAGTGTTTTAATATTCATGAGGGGAGATTATGTCACTTCTTGCCAAATCAATCTATCAAAACATGTAAAGGCTTACTCAGACATCAGTGGAGGGATTGAGGTTTTTAACTCCCATGTTCTCTTCCTGGCTACATTCAAGCAGGAAATTCCCAATTACTGAAAGAACATGGCTTGAGAAGATATATACACTATGTGCAAAAGGGGACTTGCTTTGCTTTTTTCACTGGAGAATGAAGGTGGGAAAGCTGAGGTTATGAATCAATTGGCATTGCATCCATACCCTTGGCCCTGCTGAGAGGATGAAGAACAGCTTTGTCATCGTCACCACTAAACCCTCAATGATCTCACCCATATCTGCCTTACAGTTTACTACAAAAGGGAGCAGGAAAGATCCGAATCCCACTAGGAGTACTTTCAGTTTAGTCTACACGGATTTCTTGAGAAGATTCACTTAATTGTCATGCAGCCCAAATGGAGTTAGGACCATATACCTCATAGTGGTTTTTATGAGGATTAATTTCCCCATTTTAAAGAGATTTAAGATGACTTGGATGAAATAAACAATAAAGGTAAACCAAGCTTATTTTAAGCTAAAATAAACATCCCTGAACTACACCCCTCACAGACTTACTTGATTTGTTTAGCATTTTTGTAGCGAATAAAAATTACAATAGGGTAGATATGAACACTGTGGAGCCGTTCGATGGCATGAGGAGCGATGTCAAGCAGACAATGACAATCCTAAGATCAAATGTAAATGCAAAACACTCATTCAGTTAAAGAGCACAAGCACACATGCAAATCCCCCATTTCTTCCCCTACTTAAATCACAGCAACCCAACAGATTTGGCTATACATTTACCACTTTGGCACTATCAAGCAATTTGTACCCAAAGGATTAATAACAAAAGACAGAAGATGAAAAACTGCAAGAAATTCCATTCATAATACCAAAAGCATGCATTGATAGAAAAAAAAGTACTTGAAGAACTAATGAAATGAAAACTAAAATTGAAATATATGCAATATACATTTTGTCAAGTTTAAATACTCCTATTAATTTTCTCTTTCAAAAATCATAAGACAACAAAAGTGTTAATAGGACTTTCTGCATGGTTCGACTGAAAACCATAAGGAATGTGCAGACTTAAGGTAATATCTGTCTCCAGGATTATTAGCATGTTTATTTATATACGACTGCATTAAATTGAATAGTTCAAAAAAAATTAAATCCTTGTTTGGCAGGGATAGAGAGTGGAATTTAAGACAATGATTTCTAACTTTATTTAATAATACTGTAGAAAAATGTGGACATTTCTAGTTTCTATAAAGGTGAGTTTGCATAAAATAATCTATAAACAGTTACATGCCAAAGTGAAATAAGTTTTATTTTATTCAGCAGCCTGGGGAAGAATTCCCTAAATGTCTTAACGGATAGCAATAATAAGTTAATTTCCACCCACCAACATAGTATGACTTCATACTGTAAACTGTACAAAGAACTACAGCATTAAAATTGACTCACCTTTTCTGTTATCTCTTTTATTGAGGCTACAGTTGTCACATCAAAATGTCCACTCCTCCGTTTATAATCAATAAACAGACAATCCTTCACACCTCGTTCAATGGCTTGCTGGGAAGCTTTCATAACCTCTGTTTCATAGAACCAGAAGAGATCCACTTTCATTACTATTCCTTAGGCACAGAACAAAGCTAAGAAAAAACACTGTCTGCAAATTCAGATTCTTGGGGGTTTTATCCATTTTTGTTTTATCATTTAGTTAACTTATGTAGAGGTTACTATCATGTATTCCAGGTATGAATAAATTGGTTATATTTGCATACTTACCAAGAGGACATCTGCAAAACTTTCCCGGGGATTCTTTGACCAACATGTCTTTCACAGCATCAAGTAAAGGTCCTAGAATAAGGACAGGTCTAGGAGAAGTACAGTCCACTTTCTGAACACGCTGATATGCCAAACTTGCAGAATCTACACACACAGAAGAGATTTACTTGTAGAAGTATAAATTATTTTCCTGGTATTCCTCAAATAAGCAGAAGCACCCTAAAAGTAATTACGAGAACATCTCCCTTGCAAGGGCTAAAGGCCTTTACAAGTACAAAAAGTGTTCAGTCATTATTGCAATTTTTCCACTTAACGGCTTAAAATAGACATTTTTCTAATTGAACTTGGTGTTCCATTAGAAAAATTGAACTCCCCACCTTCATACAGACTAAAACCAATCATCCTGGAAAGTGTAAACAATACACAATATTTGGTGTCTCTGGCTTGACTTGTCGAGCTCTTAAAAAGACGTAAGCATTGCAATCAACATGATTTTTGTAAAGGAGTGAAGAAATAGAAGTGTAGATTTTTTGAGTGATGTGCAGGATTTCTCTCTAGACTAAGTAACCTGGACAGAAATAAAATAATTGAAAGGAAGATCAAAACTATGCTTCAAAAAGAATCTCCCTCTCCAAATGAAATAGTATGCCAATAGGTCTAGGAATAAACTACCAAAAAATTAATTTGAAACACTCTGGCTCATAATTTAATAGAAAAAACCATGTTATTAAAAGTAATAATCACCAATTGTATTCAGAGCAACCAGAAAGTAACATTATTTGGTGTGTTGTGTTGCAGTTGATTAAAAATTAAAGAGAAGGAAAGGAACTGCCTCCCAAGTGTAACAAAGGTACTTGCCATCCAAGAAAGGAATTGAGTCTGTACTGATTGTATCAAGAGCCAGTAAATCTTTTCCATCTTTGGAACCGCTTCGCTTGTGTTTGTGCTTTCTTCTGAAGAATGACCTCCGTGCTGCTGCTGACAATGTCTTAGATGAACTGTTTTCATCTTTAGCCTCAGACATGCTGTGTCTCCTGTAGAATTCCTGATCCATCCTATAATGAGACAGACCAAATGGATGGTATTTAAACTTATCTTTTTAAATTTTTTTGACAGTATCACCGCTGCTTTTGGGACATACTTGAAATGCTTCTCTCAAGCCTTGGCCTGAGTACCATTACAGAAACTCAATCCAAAACAAACAATAACATAAACCAAATAAAAAGTATCTGATAACTTCACACTGCCACAATTTCCTCAGAATTCTATCTGAGGAAACCTATCTGCCAATAAAGGCAGCCTCTCACAGAAGTGAAGATCCCATTCTTTCTGTGAAGCTGCATGTTATGCTCATCCTCACAAATAACTCATTAGCGACTCAAAATAAAAGTTTTGTGTAGTCCGATTTTATATCATCACAAATATTTTGGCCACATAACATGTATAGTGCAGTTGGTTTTACCACCCATCTTCTGGGAACAAGCCTATCAATGATGTGTATGTGTCTGTATGTATATATTGTACTTCCACACATTCCACATATGTGGAATATCCCGAAGTCAGGATGAATATTGCATTATGACATGGAGAGAAGACTACTAGAAGAAAAGGAAACCAGAAAACCAGTACTCTTAAAAAAAAAAAAAATTACTAGGTGATAACAACTGATTTCAGTGACAACGTAAAAATTTTAGTTACCACATCCTCCTATCCTCCTCTTAGCTGCTATATCAACACCACGAGACTGAAGTGGGTACATAGTCTTATACCAACATTGCTGTCCACACATAACTAAAAACACTGATGTTTCCCAAGAATGACAGTGATAACCAACCTTGGATTCAAGGATATTTTTGCTGTGGTTACTCTCATGTTTGTTATCGGTATTATCTATCACTAGACTGAATCACAGAATCATAGTATCAGAGAATATGATGAGCTGGAAGGGACCCATCAGGATCATTGAGTCCAACTCCTGGCCCTGCACAGGACACCCCAAGAGTGACACCATGTACCTGAGAGCATTGTCCAAATGCTTCTTGAACTCTGGCAGGCTTGGTGCTGTGACCACTTCTCTGGGGAGCCTGTTCCAGTGCCCAACCATCTTCTGGGTGAAAAACCTTCTCCTAATATCCAACCTAAACCTCCTCTAACTCAGCTTCATGCCACTTCCTCAAATCCTGTCACTGGTAATGAGAATGAAGAGATCAGTGTCTGTCCCTTCTCTTCCTCTCATGAGGAAGCTGTGACTGCAATGAGGTCTCCCCTCAGTCTCCTCTTCTCCAGGCTGAACTGACCAAGTGCCCTCAGCCACTCCTCACATGGCTTCCCTTCAAGGCCCTTCACCATCTTCATAGCCCTCCTTTGGACGCTCGCTAATAGTTTAATATCTTTCTTATATTGTGGTGCCCAAAACTGCCACAATATTCAAAGTGAGGTCGCCCCAGTGCAGAGCAGAGTGGGACAATCTCCTCCCTCGACTGGCTGGCGATGTTTTGCCTGATGCACCCCAGGACATTGTCATTACTAGTTTACCATTTAAAACAACTTGATAGAGCAATATATTTAATTCAATGTTATTAAAATATGCATACTTAAAGTGACATCTAAGAACTACTATATCCCAGAAAGAAGAGAAGCAAAGAAGTATTTTAAATCACATCTCTCTAGTCAGACTTCTAAAGGCAAATACTTTTTAAAGATAAGTACTGTAACCAAGGTCACTCACATATATTTACTTGGAATCTGTCCTCTTTCCAGCTTCTGAGCATTCTCGTCTAGCTGCCAAGCCATCCAGCAACCAAAATTTCCCTGTGGTAGAGTGTCGTCCACATACAAAATGTCATCCTTTTTAAAGCTTAAATCCTGTTCCACCTCTGCCAGACGGTCATAAAGTGCTCTGGAAAGGAAGATATAAATAGGCTCTACAACCAGTCTCCATCAACTCAAGGGAAGAACACACATACCTTTTTTGAAAAGTTAACAGATCAGTGGTACGCTCTACATTTCAAGAACAAACAAGTTTACAGCGAAACATGCAGACTTACTATACAAAAGATTGTGTCCTAGCCACCAAAGACTAGCTAGGACAAATTAGTAAACTTCAAATTTTAAAAAATGTGGCAGAACTGATGTATCACCTATCTCGTGGTGGTCTGCACACTATCCTAACAGCCTTATGCTGTCATTACCAGTCATGCTCAAATACCTGATGTAGAATCCATCTCCAGGAAGCTCTTTTATTTTATTAAACTCTTCTATTCTGTATTGAGTCTTTATTTTGATGTTTTCTCCAGGCTTCAACATTTCAAGATAAGCTTCCTCTGCTGTTTTATTTCGCATATCAATGGACCCATACTGCAAAACACAAAACAGAAACCCCTGGGTGTGAAATTGTATCTTAACAAGCAATAAAACCAGGTGAGCTTGAAAAACATGCAAAATTACATCGTTTTTCTCACTGGCAGGCTCTATATACAAGTAAATCTTGTCATTTAACTCTAGTACAGTTTGCACCTTAAGACGTCTAGCAGGAGACTGAGACATTACATTGGAAAAAAAAATTGAAGTGCACACAGCAGCCATGCACAGTGAGAGTGCCTGCACTTCTTTAAAAAGTTTACCAAGTGTAAGTTGAAAATCATAAAATTCACACTGAAAAAAAATTAATATTTTTAGGAAAAGCAAGTGGTCTGAAGGAAGTCATAAACATCTCCATCTCGGTAGTAGAGGTGCAATGGGAGAGTCTCAGTACTCAGTTGCATCTGAAAAGCTCATAAATACAAATGTGTTTATCATCTTAGCAGTTCTGACAAGTAAACAAATATTCAGATGCAGAAAGCAGAGTCAAAGACACATGATATGGTTTTCCCTAAAGTCTCATTAGAATTTCACAGTAATAAGATTATTATTATTCTCTGTTTTGCAATCTTTCATATCCTTGCCTTTCCCTATGTACAGTAATTGGATTCAAAGATTCCTATTTAGATGAAGGGAGGAGATGTTTATAATTCCAAGTGGTCATACGTGAGTCCTTCAAACTTCCAGGCATCTTGTGCCATCAACAGTGATAATTCTCCAGGTCCACATCATCCACTCTACATGTGTTGCAGTCAAAATGTGGGTTATGCATTCTCATCATTCTTACCCAGGTTTTGTGGCAGGAACTAAACATTCACAGAACATTTCTCACAGTGGGACAGCACAGTACTTGGTACCTCCCTCTTTAGACCATCCCAGCCACTTTGTCAGTATGCTGCACACTTCTCTTAAGAGCTTACCTCAAGGATCATGTCACCCAAGACTAGTCCATCAGGTCCTTTTGCTGGGCTATCCTCATCTACATCTGAGACAAATATTCCATACAAGTTTCCACCACATATCTGGATCCCAAGATCGACTTGGGATTTTTTAACAACAACAGTTCTAGGTTCAGGGGTCCTTTTGTTTGTGTCCACAGGGCCCCTTGTGACAGAAAGAAATAACATGTATACTAGAATTTAAAAACTTGCATTGTATACAATCAACTAGTCATCTGAAGAATATCTATTTACATAAATAGAATAGGTCACCTACAGACACAATCTTACATGACAAACATCACCGTTTCAACTAAACCATTCTTGTAGTAAACTTTCTTCACTAACAGATGCCATCTTTCAGAAGCTGTCTGAAAACATGTACTTTTATCCTGGGGTCTACTTAACTTGTCTGCTGACTTATTTCAACCAGACACAGCATTCACAAAAGTAAACTTTGTTTTTTAATACCCTCCACATCCGCTCTGACCCTTATTTTCCTTTAAGACAAAAGTTTTACTCTCTACCTTAAGGAATTTCGGGGACTTGTAGTTGGAGTGGTTTGTTTGGATGGTGGTGTCATTGTTCCTTCATCCTGTTCACTCACAGTATCGATTACGGAATGATTGTCAGGTGTTGCAGCTCCACTGCCTTGAGGGGTGGAATGATTACTCACAGGTTCTAGGCGAGAACTATGAGGGGAAAAAAAGACAGAATAAAAGACTGGTGGGCTAATGCCAAATATTTTCCACTCAATTTTTAATTTGGCTGTAAATCAATTTTAAATTAAGGGTGAAAAAACCCAAACCAGCATGCCACTCTAAGTCTAAGAGAAAGATAAAGCTCTGTTTCGAAGTGTAATCATGCATCAAAATAGGATGGGTAATTTCACTAGGTCATATGCCTTCTCTAATTAGCTTTTGGAAATTCCAGTTATGAAAAAAAAGAAGAAAAAAGATTTCAAGTACTACAATGTCACAATTCAAGGAAGAAGTCATCCTGGGTTTTAGTTTAGTATATTTAAGGACTGTGCCCAAACAAAAGAGAGAAATATAGTTAGATGCATCGAGCATTTTTCTTTTGTTTTTGACAGGCACATATTCACACATTACTTTTCTAAGCAATTACACTTCTCATCACCAGAAACGTGCTCACGTTTGCGAACATATTACATGTACAGAAGTTGGCTACTAGCTAAATGATTGCATGGACAGAAGAGCTGTCTTTTTTCCAAGTCTAGGCAGCCTTACCTTGATCGTGAATGATTGCCAAGTTGATACATATGTGGGTTGTACTGAGCCAGAATAGTGATGGTGTCACACTGCTGTCCAATGATTAGTCGAGCCTGTTGCTCTGTAGCATTCCTCAAATTTATTCCATTAAACTACGGAAAAATTGCACAAGCCAGGATGTCAAGTTTTCCAATGAAAACTAGCAAAATCATTCTTGCAGTTTTCTAATTAGTTTCATGTCTAAATGCTGACTTATTTTCACAGGAGTAAATAGGACAATGAAAACGCAGCTATATTATGATTCCTAGAGTTTACTGCTTGGAAGGAATCACCATAATTTTAAAATGTTTGGTAACCTGACCATGAGTTTAACAATTTTTGCATTGTTAAAAGACATGTATTCTGAGTTGTGCTATAATTTGATATCACTGATTAAACAGAAGTTGATTCAGATCACAACTCTGAGTAAATTCAGAATTTAAAGATAAATTCAGATCTACTCGGGTCTATTTTAGCATCATAAACACACTGTGCAATAGAAGATGCTTTAACATGATCTAACATTTACAAAGCAGCTCTATACTTTACAAGATGCTACTCCATGTGTTTATCTAATACCCTAGGCAACAATATGACTGAGCCTACCTGAGTAACTTTTTAATTGGGTGTCTCAGCTAAGGATATGGCACAGCAACAGCAGCATTAAACTCAGTAAAAGCCAGTTGCTGGAATATTTACTCACCTTACCAGGCAGAGTATGGTGTTGAGACTATATTGTTTTAAGTACTGAAACTAGCTTGCTTAAAAATTATTTATATTTATATAAAATGGAATGTAGATCTACCATCAAAAGACAGTATTTTTATGATAAACCTGAAAAAAGTCACAACAATCACAGTTATGGAATATTACAAGACAGAGTACTGTTCTCTACATCTCACAGCGCACAAGCTTTCACAACATAATGTTTTGGGGAAGACAGTTATGGCTGCAGTCATACAAACTGATTCATTAAGCCATAGGAATAGTAAGCAGACAATTACCTCTAGTAACTGATCACCATACTCAAGGCCAGCTTGATGGGCAATGCTCCCACCTGTTACTTTAGAGACAAATATTCCACCATTCTCTCCGCTCACAATGGAAATCCCTAGTGGCTCAGAACCCTTCTGCACTTTAACATGACGTGGCTCTTCCATGTAGGGCCTTTTAGAGGAGATAGTTAAAAGTGATTTGGAAACAGTTGCACTTGAACCATCACAAATGTCAAAGTACATGCAATACTTTACGTCTGTCTGAACTGTAATAATAAAATAGGTTTAAACAGGTACTTAAAAAAACCACTACTGTCAAATGTCTTAAATGCATTCCTGTAACACCATGCAATGTACAGTGGCAGAAGTAAATGTATACCAGGTACATGACTGTTCTAAAAATTATGGTAAATATGAATTAGAAATTGTATGGTCATGAAGTTGGCAGGAAAAAAGCTTCCAAATGCATATTATATGAAAGTAATTGAAACACTGTATATAATATGTCATTTACAAACCATATTCCAGAAAGGTATGTTACAAATAAAAATGCTGGGAGTCTTCACTGCCAGTGAAAATAAACATAATGAATAATAAGGTGGCAAACCAAAGGACAACAATGCACAAATATCATATTTCATATTTGTAAGCTGGAAAACATAAATTAGTAATGAAAATTAAGCAGTTGCAAACTCAAGCCATTAAGACAGCAGTTTGCATGGTAGCATTACAATTACCATGCAAATTCTCCTCAGGGCAATTATCCAAACATGTAAAAAAAGCACAAAGTGCGCAATACTGCTCGAGAAGGACAACCTTAGATCAGGCCAACCTCAAACTCCTTAGTGATGAGAACCTAGGCCTAGGAGCCACAGGGATTCTCAGAAAAGACCTATTACGGAACAGATATCTGAAAGATGTAGAAGATTTGAGAAGACAAGAGCACTTAGAACAAGACAAACAGCAGTAAGACACTAGTAAGTATAACAAGAAAATGGTTTATACAAAGGAAAACCCTGATACAGTCCTCTTTCCTCCCCCCATATTTGGGATGTATCCACCTGTACAAATAGGGCTGGTCCATTCATGCCATGTATAAAGAAACAGTAGCCTTCTAAAAAGTCCTGGTTTATACGACTATAAACTTAATAACATCTACACAGCAAGAGGCATCACCAGATACTAACAGTTGAGTTCACTGTGAATGAAACAGCTTGGGCATCATGTGTGGTGTATTTTTTATTTTAGTACCACTATAATGCATTTGACATGCACTAATTTGAATATTTTCTTTCCTAACATTTTATTATATCATAGACATTCTCTAAATTGTGCCAACTGCTTAAACTATTTTATTGTGCTGTTCAGAGACCAGAAAAGTTAACTGGACTTCACTCACTTCCACTAATGTGAACCAGGTTGAGGAAAGGTATTTTTGGGAAGAATAGGATGTGGGGCTGGGGGCAGAGTGAAGGGAACATTGTTTCATAATTATGCATGTTGCCACAGTCTTTGAAGGTATCCATCTGGTAGCCTTAATAATAGTTTCCCAGCTTATGAAGGCATATAAGATAAAGACTGGTTGCTGACACAAATGTAACTCTTTGACTCTGTCATCTTATATCACTGTTACAGGTAATGCCCTCAGCACTTGTCTATCAACGTAGTGAAGATAAGATTTACTTATTGCTGAAGCTCATATTTTTTGCTTGTAGCCTAAATTAGCTAAACTCCAATAACTCACAGAAAACGAGAATTAATGAACTTTATTTTTTTTCCACTCATTATGAGCATGTAAGTCATGATGTTATATGAAGATTCCTAATGTAACAAAACTTATCAAGGCATACTATCTCATTAAAAACTAAAATTACATCTGTCTGGATTTTGTTTATTGTACCTTTCTGCTCTTCCATCTTCAGTTTGTTTGCTTTGGATTGGAATAAGAAGGAATCAAAACTATACAAATTACATAGGATCCTACCTTAGAATTCCAGTAAATACAAAATGAAAGATAACTATGCATGTAGTAGAGAATCAATAATAAAGAAAAAAAGAATGATAACATTAAAAAGGTGTCTTACTTGATAAGTAGTGTTATTAAAATCAAGTGAAGCACACTTTTCTATAATATTCAGACTGTCTGCCAGAATCACTAAACACTGATTAGAGCAAAAGTCTTAAGTGAGCAGATCTTTTAATTTTCATTTAAATTAAAATCAGCAGGATAAACAGAAATATTGATTTATTTTTTTAATCTGTATTATTATTAATTTTATCTGGGGAAAGGCCAAGTGAATTATTTGTATTTTGTGGGGAATAGAAAGATTATAAGACAAAAAAACCCATTTACAATGCTATGTAGGCATCTTCAGACATTGTCTTAGGATAGATTTAAGTACCTACTTTCCTAAATTAAGAACTCTTTGTGTTTGTTAGTTTTTTTGGTTTGGTTTTGTTTTCTTTTTTTAAACCCACAAGTAAACCTTAGAATTATACTCTTTTTAGAAAATCAATCTAGAGTATGGTTTGTACATAAGCACAGCAAGAGCAATCGGGCTGGAACCTGGAACTTCAATCACCTGATGTATCTTGTGCTCAAAGACATAAAGATATAGGGATGTCAAAACCCCAGCTTGTTCAGCTGAACACTAATCATTAGTCATGTGAAAGAGAAAAGACATCTGACTTGCAATTTGCAATTAGAGGAACATTTATACAAGAACACACTGAGTATATGTAGTAAAAAAGTCACACTGAATTAAGAAAGAATGAAAATTCACAAAAACCTCTTTACATTTCCTTTCAAAGAAACACTTTCCTTTGTACATAAGACATTCTAGAATTACTACAATAACTTAATCACAAATTCTTTAAACAAGACAAAAATTTCATATAGCATTTTGTGGATAACTTTTTATTACTACCAGAAAAGTCAGAATACAGAATATCCTTATCACTTTATCATTCACATTTTTTATGGTCAGTGCTTTTACATAAATTAAGTACACAATGGGGTCTTGAAGTCCACATAAATGTAATCTATTCCAACACATCACAGCTCCTTTATACTGCTGAAATGGCATTCAGCTGCCTTATTGTAAATAAATACCTGATCCAAATTTGTGTCTTACTGTTCTGTGCTTTGAATTTGTACAGACTTTCATATATTCAGTTTAGCCAGATCATGATAAAATGAAAACAGATGTCCAAGACTGATACCATAAACAATGTATCTTGAAAAGGCTCACCAGGAGATACAGGTAGTCGTTAAAACACAAAGTACATGCTTTTAAGAAAACCATCAAGTCAGATTCAAATTCTGCAGGCAGTTACACATATACTTAATGCTACTAGCAGTGGTCCAGGTACAGCCAAAAGGATCAGTCAAGATAGTAAAATTGCATCTGTACACGTGGATATGTTCTTCCACAGTTATGCCCTCAATTTTTTATGTTATCTGGCTATATTGAATCAAGGCACAGTGGTTAGAGCACATATTCTGCAATGCTAAGGCACCTGATATTTAGTTATCAGATATTAAGTCTTAATTTTGTTTAGATTTCCGGAGCACAGAACAAGGCTATCATAAATAAGCATCTGAGGTAGTTCAGCTGAAGGAGTGTATTCCAATTTAGACACAGAAGAAACAAAACCTTTTTGAAATCACTTATTTTAAAAATCCACAAAAAGTTCTCTTACATACTTGGTAAAGAAAATAAAAACACTGACAAACAGGACCTGAGACGTACCTCTGCACCTACATATTTGTAATTTAAATTAAATTTTCACGTTCCTTCAGCTTAATAAACGCACAAAATTTCCTCAGATACATTTGTATTAAAAACAAAAAAGGTGGGGACCTTACCTATCTTTCCTACGTTCTCCAATAGATACTGGGCTAATGGAAATCCTAGGGAGCGTAGAAAGAGAGTTCTGAGACTGGCTGCTGGCGAAGGAAGACGTTTCCAAGTTAAGAGGTGACTGGGGAGGAGTTATCAAGCTGGGACTGCTACATTCAGAGTGTGACAAGGAGCCTAAGAAAAGTCAACAGTTGAGTTTTAGTGTCCTGTATCTGTCACTGTTTGCAGATCTACACAGACACAGTGAAACACACCACACCCATGTGAGACAAGAAAGAGGACTGACTGTTCACTAGTTCTATTAGTCATGCAAGGAGCTTAGGGAGACCAGGTAACTAATTTCAGACAGTGCAAATTTACTGTCCTTCATGACTACATGTTAAATCTGTCCTCTCTAAGTGTGCATACAACTACTGCCATGCTCAACAGGAGACAAGGTTACAGATAAGCTACACCATAAGCATGTCTGAAAAGACTTAGCAAGGCAAAGTTAAAGAAAAATAATACAAAACAGGAAAGGAGAGGTAAAATAAAAATTTAATATGTACGTTTATTTTCAAATAAAATATTTATGTGCAGCCCTTCCCTTTTCATAGGAGATATATTATTCAAAAAAATAACAGAACCCTAGCATCCAGCATGAATCATACACAGAGACAGGAAAGTTCTGAAATTTCAAACCAGTTTGACATGACTTAGCATCCTTACCCTGGTTGTACCCTCCCTAAGTAATCTACTGAACAAATGCCCTGACACAAACAGTTTGCTTCCTCTGAAAAGCGAGAAAAAATAAACCTCAAATTACTAACCACAAATAAAAGCTATTTTTAAGAATTATACTTGCCCAGTTAGGAAAAGCACTGCATACAGTACTTTAAGGTTACAGAACATTTGAGCAGTCATGGTAGTGAGGAGCTGCCAATTGCTTGTCAGCAAACCCTTAATTCTACAGCACTTCAACCACTGTTTGTATCGTGCCTTTAAACAGCCTCCACCAAGTAGTTTTGCATGAAGTACTGAAATATTTTCACTGCATTTCAAAATATAATTTACAATCAGTGATCTAATAGTAAAATAATATACCTAAAGAATGAAAAAATGCAGGTCATTTCGCTGTTAAAACTTTCAAGGCATCATTCTAGAAGAAAGTACAACTATAAAACATACTCATACATAAGAGTAAGCAATGCTTACTCTTACTTTTTGTCTGCACTTTTACTTAGTGTGCCATGTACTCTAGTCAACTAACAGAAAAAACAACTTACATTAGAAAGGTTTTTCTTGGGTTTTTTTAACATTTCTGTGGCAAAATGCAGATTTTGAAACCTTAATAAAACTGTCATTTTAGATTTCAGTGCAATCTGATTTAACAACTGCAAAGGCTTTGTATTGGTAGTACAGAAAACAGTGTGACTAAAATTATTTATGAAATAATTCACCTCTGTCAGAGCCCATCATGGACCTTGGATATCTCGGTGTTAAAGGGATCTTAATTCTTTCTGTTCTGTATTGCAAGTTACTTGAAGAACCTATTTTTAAAACAAGGAAACATTACAATGATAGAAGTAAAAGCAACTACAAACAAAAAAGTACATTTAGATTCTACTTCTTCAATGAGCATTAAAATGGCTTTTGAATGATCAAGTCGTAATTGTGAATATCATATTTCTAGTGAATTATCTTGATTACACAGTCAGTATAAACAGCGCACAATGCAGCTATGTAGCAAAATGCACTGTTCATTCTTCTGTGAAAAAATATGTTGAGCATTTTCCTATCAAATGAAACTTAACTTGAAGTCCAAGCAAGATCTAACATCTCTGTTTACTAAGAATCCATGGGACTTTGCAAAAGGCATTTAATTATTCTGATTACATTCTGCTTGGATGAACACATAATCATTGATATTGGTTGCAAACCATTATGCCCCTTTTTGCTGTGGTTACAAAGCTACCATGCTCTATTCAGATGCAACTGCCAATCATTGATGGAACACAGGGAACACAAACATGCACAAAACCCCCAGTTATTACATAATTTAAAATATAAATAAATCGAAAGTGTTAAAATATCACTGCCACAAAGCATGCATTTGCTTTGGTATCATTAGGTTAGGCATAAACAATTTTACATGTCAATCAACTAAACATAAGCATAACTTATCTTCAAACAATACAATTTACATTAGGTCATTAGTCATCCTTGAGTTTTTGTTCAGGGGGTTCTCTCCTTTTCTTTTCTTCCCTCCACCTCACTGAGCCTCAACCTTTGGCTGTGCCTCCCATCTCTCTAAGGGTACTTTCAAAGAGTAACAGGCACAGAAAGGAGAATCACTCACACACATAGAGAATTTCAAAGAACTGTAAGAACTGATTAAACACAGCTACTTCCAGGGAACACTTTTAGTCATAAACTCACAAAAAAATGAAGAAAAGGAACACAGGAAGCCTTTAAGCTTTGCTAGCTATGACAATCCCACAACATGGGCACTTAATGAATTTATTATTTGTCTCCAATATATAAGAGTCCCACAGGAAATTAAACAGAAAAGCTAGTTACCAAGTCTGGCACTAGATGGTAATGAATTTGAGCCATGAGATGCTCTTGTACGTGAATTTTCAGAGTAGTCATTGGAGTGTTTATGACTTAGGTCCAAACTCAGGCGACCTTGATGCTGCGAACTACATCAAAAGAAAAGGACAATAGGGCAACAGTTAGAACTGGGCAAAGAACTGCAGCTAACAGCAACTGGCCAACAAAAAATTTTGGTTAACCCCATGCTACTCAATAAAACAAATGCTTCTCTCCTTCCCACTTCCCCATTGTCCCATTATTTTATGAATTTAGAAAAGTCAGAGGAAAAATAGTGTAAAGTACTATAAAAAGGGGGAAAGGTTTATTTGTTTTGGCAAGGACAAATATTAGAAATTAGTCAATTTAAAAAATTAATTTCTTCAGTTAATTAAAAAACTTTGTCAGTATCAGTCAGTGGGACACAGTGAAACCTAATCCATCAGTTACTGAAAAACATGAAAGCAACTGCCACAGCACCTATATGCAATAATGGTTTTGAGAACCCTGGATCAAAATAACACACAGCAGCAGCGTGTTTCAATCTTCACTGTATCAAACTACCAGAAGCAATTTCATCCTAATGAAAACAAAATGTTAAGGAGATATAAATTTCAAAACACCTGGGATGCAGATGCTGATGACATATTTGGCTGGCAACTGATGGGCAATTGCTGGTGTGAACTCTATGGCTCCAGGCAGTATAGATTGGATTTCTCATGACAGCAGTCACTGCAGGGCACGGTGCTAAGCTTCTTGGTACTGTCCCTGCTTAAGATGACAAAAGCACATTCTTACCAACATTATTAGCATATAAACTACGGAGTTAAAATATACCTAAATGTTTTTATAATTATGTATTCTAACATTTATATGTACGATAAATAAAAATATTGGCATACAAATAACGTTATTAAGTACCATTGGACACCTTTTAGATAATTTATGCATGTTTAAAATCTGGTTTATAATTTTCTAATGAGACAGGAATAAAGTGGATTATATTACCAAAAATTAAGCCAATCACTGCATATAATTTTAATATGCACTGGTAAATAAAAGATTTCCTCTGTTTTCAAGTATGGAAGTTTTTATACAGCAACGAAAATTCTGCATTTCTCTTTGAAATGCATCTGACTGGCACACAAGTTTTTGTTTGGTACTTAAACTGACTGCAGCTAAAATTATTCTGGTTCTTCTCTTTTGTTGCCCCAATGACTCCTACTTCTAGTGTAACTTGAAATTCTAGTATTTCAGTATTTATTTATGAAGCTTATTACTCAAACTCTTCTTTTAAGTACCCTCATCCTTCAGTAATCAACCAAAGTCTATCTTAAAATTTCCCCCTAAATGATTTGGTAGTACAGAATACAATAGCAAAAACTTGTTCTCATTTCAAGACAGACTCATATTGTCTAATGTAGATTTGACTTTACTCAGTTATTGTGCAAAGGTATCATACTAAGATAAAGGTTAACTAAAAGATTAGAAATAATACCTTTAAATACTTTTTCTACTATCATTAAGAGAGAGAGAAAACGAGAGAAACGAGTAAAAGAAATTGAAGTAGAGCAAAAGTTTCTTGATCTGAGCTACTCTTGAGCATGTCTTTACATTCTGAACTGACTGGTACACCATGGTTTGAGACTATCCATTGTTCCAGATACACCAATTACCTTCATGGTCTCCAGTAAGAATAAAATCTTCCATAATTTCTAGAACTTGCAGGAGTATAGGGCTTTACTAGAATGGAGAATACACTCATAAAATGAATATTGTTTTCATTTGAAATTCAAGATTAATAATACAACTGCTGAAAACTGGAATCTAAGATTAGACACTAAAAACTGAGTAATTTACCAAACGTTTCTTGATTATTTCAAAGTAACTAGCATACGATAACCTAATCACCTCCTTTAGCACTCAGTTTAGTCTGTGCCAATTCTAAACCTGCTGACATGAACTTCAATACCAACAACTGTTTGATCAACTGAGACAATATGCTGTTTTCTGTTCCACCTGATTATACTGATATATATATATTTATATATTTTTTATTTTTTTGTAACTGTATATATATATATAACTGCTTGTGAGCCCTCTTCAGCATCTCAGCATCGCAAGCACACTCGCATTTAACCTTTAATTTAGATTAAGATCACAACCAGTTTGGGCACTCAACTTCAGATACCCCAAGTTTTTGATTTCCAATAGGCAGAACTTAATATGTTGCACTTCCTGAATATCAGATCTTTTTCCTTGGAAGTATTTCAAAAATTAAGCAGCTAAAGCCTAGGACACCTCCATTTACTGTTCACTTTCAAAAATACTGGAAATCTTACTTGTCTCCCTAATGGATAGGCTACACGTTTTTCTCCACTAATGTACTCAAAACTTCTCTGCACAGAAACTGATGAAACACAGCTGTCTTAGTGGTTCTTAAACAGGTTTCACTTCTTTACAGTCCAAAAGCTGAGCAGGCCATGTTCAGACTACAACAGACCATGGAAATAAGTTCTGTGAGTCATGTTTTTTCTTTACTTATAACAAAAAATCCCCAATATGGACAAGTCCCTTGGGGTATTCCTAGAAAGTAGTTAGGAGTTGTGCCACTCACCTGCTGACATGCTGCCAGTGTATAAGGCAGCAGGCACAAAGCCATCACTGTGCCTTGCAGAACGTTTTGGTGAATACGGTGCCCACTCCTGTAGCTCTGGAGACAGATGTTCCTCACTAGCTGGAGCATATTTCTGTGCCTACAAGATCAGAGAAATTTGATTACAGGAAGTTGGAGATTCAGAAGAATAAAATGGCAAAACTGTGAAGGCAGCAAGCAACATCAAACTTTTTAGCATCTGTTCCAGAATGTGCCACCACATTGCTTCTTACACCTCTGTCTTTCAATGATGCTGCTCCCTTCTACTCATTTTTCCTCCATCCTGCTTTGTTATTCTTTTTTATTGTTTTGTACTCATTTTAGGCCAATATTTGCAACTTAACTGATATATTTTCCTTCAGTAGAACACCCAGCATTTAGATACATTTCTCCTTTAAAACAATGCTTTCACAAGACATTTCAATTGTTATTTCAGCCACTACTACTGCAAGTGTTTGGTAAAGAAGATCTGTCTAACAAGCCAGAAAGTGTTTTCCTCTAAGCCTGTAGATCCAGATACATGTGGAGCAACCTCTCTTCAACAAGCAATTCAGGTTTTGGAACCATCACAACTTCTGCATGTAACAAGTAGACACTGGTGAATTAAGAAACATGATATTGACTGTGATGCTAGAGAGCTGCAAGTGCAGGGTTCAGCACACGGAGTTTAAACATTTCAAATGTACAACATAAAATATTAGATTGGAGTATGCAGTAAGTGAAAAATAATCAGTGAAAAGATACTTACAGATTTTATGATAGCAGTATTTTAATCAAATGAAGAGTTAGTGAGAGCACAAAGACTCTAAAAGGCAGAGGTGCCTTCTTGGAACACCAGTACTTGATCATGTCCACAGCTGTACTAGTAATTGTACCACCTACTATTCAGGGATTAAAGTTCACTTAAATTTATCAGCTTATCAAAGTACACAAAATTAACTGCGTATATACATAACTAAGGAAACTGACAACATCCAATATGGCTATAAATTCAACTACACTGTATTTTGGAATATAGATACTACTTTGGGAGTGAGTACATGCTGACTGGACCCTACTGTCACAACAGCCCAATGTAGTTGCAACGCACAGGGACAATTCCACCAGAAAGAAATTTTCAGAGTGAGTTATGTCCACATTTTGAGGCACGATATCACTTGTTCTCTTCAGTCAACAATTTTAGAGTTAAAAAGCTCTAACTATTTTCTGGGCAGACAGAGGAGAAATTAAGGGAAGAAGAATAAAAAAGTTTTGTAGAACTTACTCCTAATTTAACTCTAGAAAAAAGATTAACTAATACAGTAACGTTAAAGAAAAAAATCATCACTTTGTAATTCTACTATACAGTTTTCTTCTTTAGCTCAAATCAGCACCTACTTGACATCTGTAACATCGCTTGGGCACCACGTGGGAGCAACCACAATATGTCCCTGTATATCCTTTCTTGCCTCTTAAACAGTGAGTGCCAAAACCAACCCTCTGTTCCAGCTAACAAATCTCTTAGGCGTAAGCCCCCACCTACATGTGCCCTTGTCACAGCTGGAAACTCTTTACTCATATAACCAGGAGAGTGCATATGCTCATGACAATGCACTACAATGAAGCATGGGACTATCAGTGCTAATGGATCAACTTGATATTCCACATAAAACAAACATCCCATCTTTAAATGTGTTCAATATCTCAGTCTTGTTTTGTTGTTATATATGTGCTAAAACATGACACTAGAATATGCTCTCTTTCACTTTTTCCAGTGCAGTTCTTGATGAAAACTTGTGACCTTTCTCTTAGCCCTACTGCATGTCAGACCTACTCAAAATAAATCTGCTGATTTCAGCTACAACATTAAACATTTATGCTTTTCTGTCATTTGTTGTGCTGGTTTTGGCTGGGAAAAAGTTCATTTTCTGCAAGTAGCTAGTATGGACCATTTTGGATTGTGCTGGTAACAGTGTTGGTAATACAGCTATGTTTTCATTTTTGCTGAGCAGCACTTACATAGAGTTTTAAAGCTCTCTTTTTCCCTAAAAATGTGCAGAATATAGCTCCAAACCCTGTACTACTTCTAATTCAGCTCTGCTGTCTGTATTGCTTCTAAAGTTCCATGAACAGGTGGGATTATCCAGGTATAAACAAGTATGGGCAATGAATACAAAATTCTAAATAATTATGATGTTATTACATAGAAACAAAAATAACACTTTTATACATGTCAGTTTTGAGTTGGGAAAGAAAAAAGAGTCTCTGTCTGCCACCTGAGCAAATCTGAGACAGTAGACCTGAAACAATGTTATTGATTATGTCACTTTAGACAATGCAGTCATTTAAATAGGTTCTTCTTCCCAGAATCAAAAATTTTTCATCCATCTACTCTGTCAAGACATGACCCACCATCTTCTCAGCACAGGTGCTTATTCTAACAAATTATATGCTGATTTTGAACTATATTATTATATCATATCCTCATAAACAATTCATCTTTTTAGTGTAATGTGCCTAACACCCTCTGGATTTCAGGTAAGATGTACAAAATTATTTACACACATAGAAAGACTTACAAAAAACCAACACTATGAATGGTACACCTCCTTCCATTAAATTGTACCGTGAGCTGCACAACCAATCTGACTTCTGTAAAACTTCAGAGGCCCTATTTTCAGTTTTTCTAAGGCTGATGCTTTGTGTTTTTATTTACATTTTTTCAGGTTGTCAAAAACATACAAGAGAGCCCAGATCTTCCAACAAGTGGCATTAAAATCCAAGATGTGGCTGTTAAGCAGAACTCTATAATTCTGTTTGGTGGTCACCACTGCCTGTTATATATTGCAACTCCATAAACTGGTTTTGTATTCTGAGATACTGCCAAGTGCCAACTGAGCCTCAGCTCAGACCTGGATTCTGAAGGCAGGCTATGCTTCTCTGGCTCTGGCATGTAACTGGGCTCCCAAAACCACACTGAAAATACAATTCAAGGTTTCTAGTTTTGTGCTTCAATAGACCAAGCTTCTACCTGAAGGGCAGGATTAGGAATGGGCACAGGGGTCATTTTATGCCTCAGAGCAGGAGCCGATTTTGGCCTTGGTCTTTTAATCTCTGGCTCTTCAACTCTTTGAAAGCCAATGTCATCTTCACAGGATTTCCTTGAAGACAAATGAGTGCAGTCAATTCCCTCCTCCCGATAATAATGCCCAGCATTCCTGCTGTGCCCCTTGAGAGTAGCTGAGTCCTGTTTAAGTGCCAAGGAAACTGGAGCTTGGGCAGTGGCTGGGCTGGTGGGTGGTGATCCAGTTGTAACTGTAGACTCTGATGCAGAGCTTGCCTGCTGTTTATGTTTAAATTTGATAGAGTCACTTCTCTTAGGAGGAGTTGGAGGAGTTGAAGCCACTTCAGCTTTTGATGGTTGAGGAGAATGGCCTGCCACCTGATTAGGGGAGAGGTACTCCAGCTTGGGAGGAGTTGGTGGCCTTTTGAAAGTATCAGGGTCAAAGATAGATTTTCTTTGTTTTGGTTTTTTGTACACAGAGAACTTTTCTGTTTCTGTTGCTGAGATATTAACCATGACTTTTGGCCAGGTACCACCACTATGCTTAGTTCCATGTCCTTTGTCAAATGCTGTCTCAACCATCATACAGTCAGCTCCTGTAGGTTCATAAGGCAGTCTCCTGCTGTTCAAGTCAACAGCTCCATAGCCTTGGTCCCCATATGTCTCTGGGCTGAAGGAGCTGAGACTTTGTTCTGAATTACTATGGCAACTGTGCACTGTGTTCCTCCGAGAGTCTACTCGTAATGTGTTATTAGGGAAAGGTTTGTGATCACAGAACGAAGCGCTGCCCTGATCACTCTGGTCCTTCTTGCCATCCATGATGTCTGGATTGAAAATGTCAGTCTGGGTTGAGCTGTTGAGCTTCAGATTTCTTTTGTTTTGGGTTTGTATCTCTGATGCATGAACCCTACAGTTTGATATTTTTTCTGAATCCTTCAAATTTTCAAATATATTTTGACCGCTCCAAGATGAACTCTGAGGGAAAACCTAAAACAAAAAACATGAGTCATCACTTTATTATTGTGGTTGATTTCTGTTTAGTATGAGTCATATCCTAACCTCCTTGATTTACCTATACTTGAATATACACTAAGACATGTATAGACACAGTTGGGAAAGGTTTAATAATGTCTTACAATTCAAAGCACAGAACTTCAGATAAAATGAAGTTAGAAACCTTTTGTAACTTTTTCAGAACAATTCCAAAAGGACTACTTCACATGGCAGCAGAAGTACTGACTGAAAGTGAAGGGACCTGCATTCTACTTCTATCTCTGATAAGTGATGATAATAAGACATCTTTCACTGCCCATTTACTTTCAAACATTTCATCTTTTTACTTTCTTAAAACCTCAAACTCCCTACATCTGAAATTATCACTCTCAAAGGCCATGTGACAGGCCCAGCATAACAGGATTCTAAATGCAATAAGCAAAACAGAATAATACTTCTACAGAAATAAGCCTGAAAAAGAAAGCCTTGTACTTAATCTTCATGATAGCTTAAGTTCAATTTTCTGCACAACTCTCTCCTAAGTAAAAGTTAACATTCTTTAGCCAAGATGCAATTTATCTTTGATGCACAAAAACACTGCAGCTTTGAAGTAAAAACCAAGAAGTAGCAAGCAATTGGGGTAGCAGTCATTTCATGTGACCAGCAAACAAATGGGAAAGAAGATTAAGTTAGTCTCATTTCCTACTAGATGCCACAAGAGCCTTACTTTGGAAATAAACTGTTGAGTGACTGTACCACCAGTGAAATGCATCCAGGTGGTCTTATTTTTACCAGAGACTTTCCCATGTTGATGCATTCTTTTTTTTTCATATACTCTTCCCTGAACAACTAAAGTAATTCCGTATAAGTTCAAGAAAATTCTGCAAATTTAGCTTCTCCTACTCACCTTCATCAGTGACAGGGTAAGGGAATCCCTACAGTTCCGTAGCAAAGCTTCACATTCAGTAAGTGACTTATTATCTAGTGCAATGCCATTGATCTAAACACAAAGAAACCCAACAACAGACATCTGTAAATCAAAGGTAACAGGTGGGCAGGATCTCAACATAAAATATCTCTGAGACAGGGAAAACACTAGTTTTACATGTTTACCTGACTTAAGTCTGGTTGACCTCTTTTCCACTTCCTAAATGAGTGGAGAATGGTAAACTCGTAACTACAATTTGCTATTCCTCCCAGGGACATGGTGTAACAACACTTGTTCACTGCACCAGCCCCTGTGCAGTTGTACACCGACCGTAACCACCTCACGTTTCACTGGGAATTAATAAATCTCACCGGTCAGTTAAGGCTGCAAATGCACAAAGGGACAGATTTCCTCCCCAGGACAGATGACATCTGTGATAGCAAAATTTAGAAGACAAGAAACCTTTCATCCAATCAAGGGATGCCTTTTTTGGAACTGACCTCTCCTAGACAATATAACAATCGCGAATATCATTCATTACATATAAGCCAAGAGTGAAGAGTTAGTGCTTCTGTCAAAAGCTGTCATATGAACTAAACACAACAGATAACCTGTTATTAACAGATTATGTTAATAACTCAGCATACAAAACCATTAATTTAGAATAAATATTTAGTGAATTTACAAAAAGGGTTTAATATTGCAAAAGTAAAAAATTGATCAGAATGTTTAGCATTTTAAAGATTAGCATCAATGATAACATTTCAAAATAACATAGAAATAAGAAAAGGTAAATGCATTCTTAAGACTTACAGCAATTATTCTATCTCCCACAGTAAGGGAACCCTCTTTGGCAGCTGGGCTTCCAGGCACAACAGCAGCAACAAATACTCCATTTTCTAGACTGACCCCACTATCTGAAAATCACAAAGAAGAATTTACTCCTGCGATTCAAATATCTTGCTCACATGGCACATCTAACCTGCCTGCACAAGAAATAAATACGACTACCAAATCACCTGAATTTCAATTTCTGAAAACCCTTTTAAAGAAATAATAACACAGAGGGGGAAAGCAGGGATTTTGAATATCCCAAAATTTAATATAATCAAATGGGTGACTGGGTTTAACAGTCCTGTTTACACTCCCAGCAACACTCCAAACAGGCAGCTAACTAGAACGAAATATTAAAAACCTAAACCCACCAAAGAACAAAAAGAAAAGCTATGCTTACAGAATAAAGCTATCTTTAATAATAGCATTCTTAGTTTGTTAAAAAAACCCATAAAATAATGAAATCCCTATCTAGGAGGCCATAACAGTTTAAGTGGGATTTAAGCAAAGGCTTTGAGACCATGTACCTTTATGTCAAGCCATTTCTGGTTCAACAAACACATATCATGTTTGTTGAACAATCCTTTACAGTCGTTACCTTTATGTCCAGAAACATTGATGTGAAGAGGTGTTATCACTCGCCCACCTAATGACTTCCTTCTTCGAACCACCATATTAATAACACCTCCTCCATTCAGAACAGCTTTTATAACTTGCTTTTTATCCTTATTAGTAAGATCCACATCATTTATCTTCAGCAACCAATCATTCACTCTGGTAGATAAAAATAAGCAGGTCAGTGTTGTAAGCACACTTTGCAGGACACAGCACATGAAAAACATTCCATGAAAAAACATGTAATAGAGCTGATCTCAATAAACTAATCCTTCCTTATCTGGAGTTCTCCATTCCTGAAAAAGCATTAAGCAGCAGCCAAATGAAAACCAGGACTTCTAGTCTGCACTTCACTTGGAACTGTATATCCTCAAATCACTAATGACTACTTCTTATTTAAAAGCAGCTCTGTGGACTGAGGCCAGTTACTAAAAACCTTCTATCAACACTAAGAACAGGAGATGGTTTTAAATGAGTCCTTGCTCTACTCTCCTTTCTTCTAGCTCTCCCTCAATTATTTATTCTCATGTCTTTCCCAAAATTTAAATAAATAGATCTAAGTTTGAGGACATAATAAAGGAGTAAGTGGGACACAGTGAAACAAAAGAACATTTCAAATTCTGTTGAGTTTTAAGTGCTGAGTCAAACAGTGTTTAATTCCTGTAATGCTTTTAGGCACTGGTCTTCTCAGTGTGATTTCCCAACCAACAAGAACAATATACACATGATCAGTGATGAAAAAAAGAACTTAAAAAAATGGGAAATACTGAAGACAATTTACAATATGCTCATATTTAGTTTATTATGACCAACAAAAGACAGGTATCTTCCCAAGTCAAATCCCACCTTAACCGACCATCAGCAATGCTTCCTTTGTCTACTTTGGTAACGAAGATCCCACAGTCTCCAGGGAGGTATGGCTCGTTCACACCTTCTGCCACATCAAAACCAAGTGCTTTCAAGTCCATGTCATCCTAATAAACATTAACAAGTGATTCAACTGCACTGGCAAATATTGTTAGTTAGCAAGAGGCATTACTGCATGTTTGCACTATGCGTTTGTATTTACAGGGTTCCTGTACTAGGCAAGGTTTTATTTTTTGTACATAAATATATAAGCTCCCAATTCCATTAGTTATTAGGCATTCTCTGGCATCAGAATGATCCTTCTTTCTCAGATTAAGTTTGAAATAATACAGAAGAGGAATTTCACCCAAGAGGAACAGAAAAACAGAAGAGCATGTGAGAAAGCATGTTCAGACTCATATAACCTGCTTTAAGGTTGATGACAGTTGTGTAATGAGAGAATAAGGACATGTTCCCCAAGAATGGGCACTACTTAGGGGAAAAAAACAATCGCAAAGGTAAGGAAACAGCAGTGTCTTAGTGATGAACTCTGACAGACCTCTGCTTTGATATGGCTACAGACCAGAAGTAAACAGAAAAGCAAGCTCTAAATTAAGGGAGACCATTTCTAAATACAGATTTAGAGGTGATATTCTACCAAGCCTGACCCAAAACAGATCATCCTTGATATGAAAGGCAATAAACATCTTTAACAGATCAGTCATTGAACCAAACAGGGAAATTTTAATGTAATGTTTGCTTTAGTAAACAGTAAAGTCACTGTAAGAAACAAAACTGGTCAAAATAAATCGGGACCAACTGACCACAAACTGATTTATAATTGCTGTTTTCAATGTTAAATAACACACTTCTAAATATTACAGAACTCTGCTTGAAATCTAATGGACCAACCATCCCAGTGTACTGAAGGGTGATAACACCTGAAATTTAAAATCTAAAATGAAAAAAACTAAGTAGAGCTTAAATCAGATGTGTAAGCACGGTTCAGCTAATCCCCTCAAAATCAGAAGAGTATAAAGTCTTCAGGGAGTGCAAAAGACGCCTGATAAAAGCTGAAGATAAAGCATGTGAAAATACGAATATTTACCAGAAAATAAATTGAGCTAAATTTCACAAAAATATACTAAAATCTTTATGATTCTTCCAAATGTTCTATATAAGAAAAAAATTTCATAGGGAAGAACATGAGGCTGCCATAAAATAAAGATCAAGTAGAGATTACAATATCATTGTATAGCATCAGAGCTGAAAAGTGAATATTATTTCTCTCAGTTTTGAGCTGAATGATTATGTAGAACCTAAGCTTAAGCAGACAAGTGAAGTTTAAGCAAAAATAAAAGGATTGAAATGTATTCAACACCATGATCTTGATCCTGGAATTCAACCGCTGGTAGGTCAGCAAGGATTTTTCCATATATCTAATCAAGGTTGGTATGATGTTATTATTATTGTAATTTGGCAGCAGCAAGTGTTTAGAAAAGGGAAACACATTCTAAGTAACTAAATATAAAGGGAATTGAATGCACATGAATGGAAAATTCATCAGACTGCAATGTTGTTTACCACTAGTACATCATATACTGGACTTTCTAACTAATTTTATAGACAATGCAAAAGACAAATTATTAGTTATCAGTTAAAACAGAGAAGATGGCAAGGCATGAAGTTTGATGATGGAGCTGGGAAAGGATGAAAAAGCATGGTGAAAGGGGAATTATCCCCAAAGGAATTTCCAGACAGTGGTTTTGATGGATCAGCACTGGTACCCAGTTCATACTGACTTTTCAATATATATTTCAAAGTATAATAATACTAAATATTATTTTTAGCGTTAAAAAAGGAATAGATTAGTGATTTTGTTGGGATGCACTGTCAGAATACAGACAGATTGGAAGAGCATAAAAAAGGATGACCTCAAATATTGCAGTAAAATAAAAGGGATTTAATTTGATAGCATTTAATAACAAACTTTGCCATTCAGGAATGACAAAGAAATTGTGGTATACACAGAAGGTGTTATATATTAAACAGAATCTGGAAGACTATCTGTGTGTTCTATGTGTTCAAAAAAGTTACTATTGACAATGTGATGTGCCAGCCAAAAACTTCAAATAGATTATCATACAAGACTTGCATACAAAGCAGAAAATAAAAAATCCAGATTAAAAAGAAAAAAATGAAATTACGTGGAGATAAGTATTACTGGGATAATTAAAGGAGCTAGAGGTTATCTGGAAAGCTAAACATAAGAACTTTATTTAATATGCCAAAATGGAAAAGGGATATAACTTCCTTTACAGACAAGCAAGAGACTGGCAACTCGTTTCATCCCAGATTTTCCAGCTGAAGGGTGATGTCGCCCTAAAATATATGTTAACCTTGAATAAATACTTTTAATACTTTAAAATTTCTAACCAACGCATCTGAGTCAAAGTAGGAGAAATAACTTAATGTAAAAGCTTAACTATTTTATGCATAGATTTTAAATGATGTTGCAAGTAGGAGAAGAAGACTGGCCTCTCTAATGTCACTGTTTCCATCACAATTTAAGGTTTGTCTGCCTTAGCACTGCCATGCCTGCAATGAATCACAAACTTAAAAACCACTAGACTACATGAACCTGGGTACCCTGCAAGATTAGATATAGGAACTATTTTTATTTATAATGCATATGAGGAAAAATATAAAACTTGTATATAACAGCTTAGTTTTGCCAACTACTTTCATTTAGCTGTTACTGCACTTGCTGCCTACATGTGTGCCTACATGTGTGCCTACATGTGTGCCTACATGTGTGCCTACATGGCTCCTCACACAGCAACAACAAAGAACTAACAAGACCTAAATCATATTTTTAATCATACCTAGTACACAAAGACTATAATTGGCTTCAGAGCTATTCAATACACAAGACATGCACTTTATGTTTTTTACTTACTCTGTCTTTTTCAAATTCTACCACTTCTGTTTCCCATTCCAGTGAATCTGTGTCTATGGCTGAGTCATGGGAACTATGGGCCATCAATTGACGAAATCTGGCCTCCTTTTCCAACTGATTCTCCATCTTCTCCCTAGGCAAAGAAAATAAATGCTTATAGACACCAACCACCCCCTTTTAAATTGAAAAATAATGTTATTGACCTCATATTTGGGTTTCCAAATCAAAAATCCAAGCTGTGTCAAAAATTTCCCCCATGCTTCTGTCTTTCAGATATTCTTAGTCTGGTATCAAATTGACTTTCCATTTCTATATATTGTCCTAATATAGCCTTACATATTTTGCAATATTTTTACATGACTCCAATGCACATCTAAGTTTTTAATTTCTCCCAAAATGCATTTAATTTACCCTCAGATGAGCTGCATCCCTATGCTCTGGACAAGTGGGGCATGACAAATAACGACAGCAAAACCTCTTCCACAACCTAATGACATATGATGTACACCTTGCATTCATAAACCAGTGATAATACAGTTGGGAGGAACTAATTGGAAGTTAATCTCACTTCGGTGAAAGAATCCCATGTTGCTTAAGTGTATCTCCACAGTACAAAGCCTAGACTATGCATTTCATTAATAAGATAAAAAGGTTAAGATAGTGAAACTCAGGGTCCTGCCCACCATAATAATTTCAATGATAACTACAAATATAGGCAATTCTTCCACATACAGTTACATGACCTGCTGCCTAGAGCTGTAACGACATGTTGTTCACTTACAAACACAGGTAACAAACCAAAGACTGTATCACAAACTTTCATGCAGTTTGATCCCTTCTCTAACATACTTCAGTTCCTTCAGTTCACGAACAGCATCATTTTTCTGCTTTCTCATGTCATCCAGATTGCGAAGAGCTTCAGCCAAGTCACTCACAGCTCGGTCTCTCTCCCTCCTTAAGTTGTCACACAAAGTTCTTCAAAAGAAAAGAAGTTGCAATTCAGTTACTTAAAACCCTATCAAAGTAACAAACTGGTTTAGCCACATTGTACAGTTAATGTAAAATTTAAAAGACCAATTTCAAGAGATATCTCAGTGCAAAATAAAAATGGATAAGGAAGAAAAAAATTATATATGCTAGGTCTTAAGAAAATGCTGGCAAGATAACAGAAACTTTCTTTGTCCCTCTCAGAACTTTATTTCCACTTATCTTCTTTAAACTAGCAGAAAAAAAAAAGTCGTATTTAAGTATTTTCCCTTAGTTCTTTATACATATTTAGTAGTAAATATGTTGGGTATTTTTTGTGAATGTCCCCACAGGTAAAGAATTATTTGCAGGACTATAGCAGGATTAGGCATAGCACACCTAAAAGAACGCACAATTTGTTGTTCCTACACAGCAGTGCTATTATACTCAATGGTCTTTCCTAGAGACATATTATGGTTATGAAAGCCCAGAAAAACACAAGGATCTTGTAAGGTGCCCCCAACTTTTAAAGAAAATCACTCTGTGACATCTAATGTAGAGAAAGTGCTAGAAAAAATCCAGCAAGTCCTTGAATTGCATCAACTGCACACGAAGTGTCACAAAGATCACTCATTGCATCATCTAGCATTTGTTTACCGTATACTTTCCCTTTCTGCAACAATCTTATCCCGCTCTTGAAAGGCCCAATCCCTCCTACACTTGGCTACTTCTGCTTCCTGGACAGCTTCCTTTAGTTCTTGTGACATTGCCTCATATTGCTTCCGAAGCATTTCAATTTCTTTGTTTGCTCTTTCTATGTCTAGGGTAGCAGAATCTTGTATCTAGGAATTAAGAAACACAGGTAAGTATTTTAGGCACAATTTTTAAGTACATATGCACAAACAGCTTTTACTATATGTATGTTGCCTGATGTATTCAATTCTCATGTTTTCATGACAAATGTTCATTTATCTTAGCAGCAACTTTTTGAGGGGGGAAGATAAAACCTGCTGTATTACATTTCATTCAGTAGCGTACAAATTTGTGCAACTACTTGAATAAGAATCCTCACTTCAAAATAGCATCAGTGAATATTTCATGTTTCAGAGGTGACATTTTATGCTTCTCTCTTGTTCTGTTTAGCAGACAGAAAAAACCTTCAAGCATACTTAGGAATCAGATAAACTACTATAAGCAGTTACAACATAGATTTCCTGCATTAACACCTGTTATTTACCCTGGCACAACCAGACATATATATTCCTGTAAAGACTGGGGATTCACACAGGTCCCTTAATTCCAAAACAAAGCAATAGAATTCAAAGAAAATTTTGATTTAATGTTTCTTGTTTTGGATAAGAATTACTTTATTCTTAAATTAACTTGCACCTTTAAAATTCTCTATTTTGAACAACAGAGATGGTGACAACAGTAAGACAAGTACACAGAGAAAACCCCAAGCTTGCAGCACAATAATACAAGCCAACTACAAGAGTACAGCCCACCACAACCATTGGAGGCTGTGGGCTTGCAAACAACTGTGTGTGGTTAATTTCAAGAATCATAAATAAAACTAATCTCACTAGATTTATAATTTCATTAAAAACTAAACTTTTGTTATCTATATTTACAAACAGAAACCTAGTATTTACAAACAGAAACTCAATATGAAGCACAAATGTACCTTTTTCAAACAAAAAGTGCTATCATGATGTCTTGAAGACCATACATGCATTCACACGTAGGTATTTTAGAGCGACTTGAGAAGAAGGGGGAAGACTCCCAATGTGTCCAGACCTTTAGCTAATCTCTCTCAAATTACTGACCCCTTGAAACTAAGAAAGAAAAAGGCATCAGTGAAGACTTGCAATACCTGACGAGCTTGATAATATTCCCTTAGTAGGTGGTCTCTCTGGATGATAGCTTCTGTTCTCTCTTTTCTGGCAACATCTCTTTCTTCCTTCACTGTCTCTATATCCTTGCAAGCCTGGTCAAGTTCCTTCTGGGCCTCAGCTTTGTCCTTCACTTCATGACAGTATTTTTCCAGTAACTCATTCCTCTCACAAATCGCTCGATCTCTTTCCACTAGAGCTGAGTTCAGTTCCTAAAACAAGACCCATTGTTTGCAGTAGGTTAAGTTCAAAAAGAAATAGTTCATCTTTCCAACTGGATACACATGTCGTGACACCTTAAAAGCATAGAGAGTTTACCACTCACATTCTGAAAAATGGGAGCAGATCACATTACATACAAGTAAGTACTAGCAAAGAATATTAAATGTGGTACTAAAGATATCACACCATCACATTAGCACAGTGCTATGTCAAAAGTAAGCAAGATTCTGGGTGCACTCACGGTTTTAAGGAACCTAAAGGTAATTAAGGAAGGTAATTAACCAGACAGATTTGGTGTTCTAAAAAAAGGCTTTAAATGTGGCAAAGGGTAAGAATATATTGCAAATATTTTTATGCAACTGCCTCAATTTTACAGGACTGAAATAATTTCGACAACCCAGTTACATAAGCACCTTATAGCTTCCTCATAAGTTTTAAAGGCACATCAAGTTATATGCCATTAAGATACTAATGTGCTACAGAATAATCAAAGGTAAAATGGCAATATTAATCAAGCAGAATAACAGTACATTTTATTAAATGTGGAATTCAACTGCATTGTCATAAAAAAGATAAGGCAAATGTGGAAGGGTTCTAAAATAGAATCAGTCTTTCTAAAATTGTTTAAACTAGACTCCTATTGGAAGAATGGGGCACTGAAACAATTTAATTTCATGGTACTAAATTTTCAGATGGTTCAGCTCTCTAGAAGCATTAAGTTAATGGCTACAAAGAAGTCAGGCACTCCTAGCTGGAAAATACTGATGTTTTGATCACAAAAGGATCACCAGACAGGTGACTTCCCAAAAGCAAAAGAAGGAAAGGGTACTTGTGTAGAAGACACCATGTCACAAACTGACTTCCATTCTGTTTACCTCTACAGTTTACAAGGAATAAAATTGAGTATTTAAAGCACAGGTGACAATTTCATTTTGCTGTACTAACATAACTGGTTTTGACATATGCATGTAAAGAAGGCTAGTAACACTATTACAGGAGTTCTGCAATGACATTAAGAGTTATTTTTGCTGTAGAGTAACAAACAAGCAGTAGAATTAATTACTCACTCTGTGAACTTTAAACATATAACTGAATGTCAATTACCAGAGCACTCAAGTGTTTTCAACATCAGTAAGACCTTTCCTTGCTCAGTACCTCTGAAGA
Organism: Corapipo altera; assembly: GCF_003945725.1. Lineage (NCBI taxonomy): Eukaryota > Metazoa > Chordata > Aves > Passeriformes > Pipridae > Corapipo > Corapipo altera. The sequence goes on along the minus strand of NW_020884900.1, from coordinate 7,147,711 downwards.
GAGAAATCTCTGAACTATCTGTTGGTGCAGACAAGTTTTAGCACTGGAAATAGCATTTTGCCCAGTTTAACTGTATTTTGTATAAAATGTGCATTCAAATGTGTGTATAAAACTTACTCAAAAACATTAAGTCTTTCCCACAAGCAGCTGAGATGAAAGTCATCAAGGCAGAGGGAAAGTTCTCAGAAAGCATTTCATTAAACAAGAATTTACAGTTTTTTAAAGTGATTGGAAAAAATACATATTACCACAGTTTCTCCCAGCAGGCTCGATACAAAATATCTGAATAAGAGCAGCCATTGCCTCCAGTGGTCAGTGGTAAAATCTCACCTCTGTCTTTTTCCTATGACATTTACACAAAGTTACAACATGACAGCACAGGGAAATGTATCATTTGGCTTTGAAAAGAACAGCTTCTGTTTGAAAACAGTGGAGTAGTTTGGTTTGAAGAATGATTCTGAATTTGTGAAGAATTTTTATGTTTTAAGGAAATTCTTACACACAAATGTAACATAAGGGCAAAATACAACAGGCCTATTAAACACAGGGGAAAGTTGACTACCACTGAGATTAAACATGACATTTTGAGTATTTGCCAGAGCAAAAGATTATGCCAAACAAAAAGCACCACTGGAGAAAGTAGAGGGGGAAACCTGTAACATCTAATCCCTAGCTTTGAGTGGTTGAATTTGTGAGAACTTAATACAAAACTGTCCATTAAGTTCAAAAATCATGAGCTTTCTTCTATCATTTATAAGTGCCAGAATATTAGTTCATTTTAAAGGTCTATTAACCCATTAAGTTTGGGCATGTGCAATAAAAGCTTAAATGTCTAACTAGGAAATGGACTGACTGACCTCATCAGTAGCTGCTCAGACACAATGCTTAAAAATCAACCTCTTCCGAATTTCAATTGCTTTACAATTTCTTTGAGACACAAAAAATAGCAAACACACTAGGCAAACACAAGCTTCAGGGAAGAAACTACATTCAAAATTCCCTAAATGGATTCAGTGCTGTTTCAACCAGTCAATGAACACTGTAATAAGGCACTTAAAGGTGTTGTACATCACAAGGAAAGTGATGTACACTGCCTTTTTGGAGAGCACCAGACCAAGTATTCACTGACAGGATAATCCTACTTACAGGGGTACATGTTTCAGAATACTATTTCAAGTGAATCAATACACTGATGGATACTTTTTTTTCAATGTTTCAAACACTTTCCTTGACAGAATTAGAAAATCCCTTAGGCGCTGAATGCAACTGCAGCGAGCTATGTGACTACATGACACAGGAACATATCTCCTCACAAGCAGAAGAGTCATGGCTACTGGAAAAGGAAGTGTGAACAGAAAGACAACTCACAGTACTGCTATTTTACGCCTTTTTAAACATTATAGAAGCAGTCATTTCTGCTTTCTGATGGGCCAGCTCTGACAGTGCAGAAAATGCATGTCTCTGCCCTGCCAGCACCATACTCACCAGTCCTGGGCTCTTTCTGTTGCTCACATTCAAACACTCCTTCAAGGCAAGAATACCCGTGTATTTAAAACTTTAATTCTCTGCACTGTAGCAAATTACTCATAGTGCCACAATGACAGATACAACAAATTGGAGCAGAATGACTAATTGTGGCTATTTCCATGAGTATTGCTTATTACCTACCCTGATCCCACTGAAATCAACAGACATTTCTACTGGCTTAAAGGCTTTGATGGAAGTAGAAGAGGTACAAAACATGTATTAAAACCTCACTCACTGTAGAAGCTAAATTACTGAGCTGATAAATACACTGGGTTGAAAAATATGAATTCTTAAAACAAGAATTTAGTTATATTTAAAAGCCTTGGTGCCACATGTCACAATCCACATTATGTCCCTCAAAAATGTATTATTTACTTTAAAAAAAGCTCCAAGACCTCATTATTTGTAAAGGGTATTTTGTTCAGATATAATGCTGCGAAAAGAGTAAAATGAGATTTATAGGCAATGGAATGTCTTTGTATTTGCTTGTATCTGTTTCATGCTAAATTAAGTATTTGTAAACCAAAGAGTCAAGTGAATGCATGTCAGCTGAAATGAAACCAAGCAGGAAATTGTGCTCTGGAAATTGTAACAGCATCATTCTAATATGGTTGTGATATAAGCATTTCAAGAACATGTTGCTGAAAAATACAAAGTTCTGGTTTCACACATTTTAAGGCATGCCTGAATCCTAGAGAAAAATATTCAAAATATTCTTTTTAACTTAAAGGCAGAAAGAGGGCAAATGAACATGCATGTAAGCACAGGCTTTGCATAAGTATTTGAGATGACTGATCATGTACCGTCTTAAGCCACAGTAGACAGTATCCAGTGGTTCCTGCAGAGGTTAGAAGTTAAAAATAATGAATATTTAGAGCTATACAGAGAGCATTACTTGAGAAGGTACAAAAGACTAACACAGCAAAGAAAATGATTTATAGTAAGCAGAACAGAATTAAGTCAAGTGAATACCAAATTTCAACTGGCAGGTATTCAAACATGGATGCTAGATAAATTGATAGTAAAAAGGACTGCCTTAGGAAAATATCATCCCCTTTGCAGTGCATTCCTATTTTCCATTAAGCATTTCTGATTCTAGCATCAACAATGCACACTCATTTCCCTTCCCCAACAGGGAAGAAACAATAGGTTAGTACCTGTCTTAAAGCTTCCATCTCTTCACTGGCCACTCGTTTCTCAGAAGAAGTGTTCTTCAGTTTGGACTCTGCAAGCTCCAGTTCTGTTTGAAGCTTATCTACCTCTTTGATTACTTGATCTCTCTCACTCATTATGAGGCGGTATTCATTGAAAACTGAATCTCTTTCTTCCTTGTATTTTTCTGCATCCTTTGTAGCTTTCAGTTGCATTGTTTTGAACCTTGTCACCTCTGACTGTAATCTCTCCATCTCTCTCTGCAACTCTTTGTTTTGTGCTGTGGCGCTGCTCAGTTCCTGCTGTGCTGATTCAAACCTAAAAACAAGTGGAAACACCACTAAGACACTTGTTACTCACTTTCCTTTTTCATACATTAGGGATTCTGCTAGGTAACCAAATGTATCCTTTGGTAAAACACAACCACAGAGGACTTCGAAAATGTATTCTCTCTGTGCTGCAAAATAATAATTGCTTTAAGAATATTAGTGAACCTTCAGGAATATTAGAGAATCTCTTTAGGGAACTGAAACATAAAAATTATTAGAAACAATTTAATTATTAAAAGTAAATTTATAAAAAAAATATTCTAAAAAGAATAAAAAACATTGTCATTATTTAATAGCACAAGTTTAACTTCATTTACTATTTAGGTCTGCTCATCTTAGAATTCTTTCTCCCACCACACACTCTCAGGCATGTGGGAGGAAGGGAAACAAATGCAGAAACTGGAAAACCAAAACTTCCATATGCCAAAATATGCCACAAGGCTGGTAATGGGTAGGTTAAAAGAGAATAAAAAGTGGGTTTATCATAAAAATGCACACGATGGAGCTAAAACCAGGCAATTCAAAAATTCAAACATTTTTGTTTGTTTTCATCCATAGGTAAAATTAATCCAGTAAAATTAAAATGCATAGTATCTTACAGCTTTATAAAATTACTTTTGACAGTTAATATAGACAAAAATGTATGTATTTTATCACTAGAAAGTACTGAAGTATGGCATGATCAAACAAAGCATATAAAAAGTTTAATTACATTTATAAGCTTTTTGTTTTATATGGACTAAGCATTCTTAAAAGAGGTGAGAATATAATTCCATACACAAATTCATAATTTGGTTTGACAAGAACTTCTCCTGAGAACAGTGTTTTACCACAACTGGGCACTAAGATTGCCTTACTTTTTTTCCCCAGAACTCACAGGTAAATGTCATTAATGAAAACACTGTAATAAATTTGATGGACTTCTAGGGTTATCCAAATTTCAGGTGCCCACAAACCTCTGGCAAACTTTGTTCTCTCTCTCTCACATACACACACACACTCTTCCCCCTATGCAGTATAAAAGTGCAATTTCTTGTCTAATCCAGCATGTTGCCTGACCTTTCCTGAGAGAGAGCTGTAAACCAAATTTCAAATATTCCCTTGAAAACGTCAGTGTTTTCAAAGCATTGCCATAGCTTTACCAAGGCAACTGCCAGTAGTTTCAAAACCATCACCCTGTTCTTTTCACAAAAGTCTTGAGTTTAAGAGGTCATCAGGCAGGTACTACAGAAGATTAACATATTACAACCTGGATTTAGTTTTTCTTTTCAGTACTGTAAGGATGAAGGTAAGAAGAATATACTAGGAGAGAAGAACAAGTACGTATCAGGAAATCTAAGAGACTATGACAAACCACCTCATTGCTATGTGAGAACCCACAGTACTGTTGGAAAGTATTTGGAGGTCAAATCAAGGACAACAACAGGAAGATTCAATCAAGCAGGGAAGAGAACAGATTTAAGGGAATGTTTGCCAAGCAAAAATATATCACCAGTAAGGAACAAGAAAAAAAAAAGGCAGCAGGGTGAGGGGGAAGGAGTCCAGAAACCAACAAAACAACCAAACTACCCAGGGGAAGTGATCAGAGAGAGAAAAGAAAATCTCTTCCATAGAAGAACATTCATATTAAATAGCGATAACTAAAGAAACCTGAAAGGAAAGTTTCATCTGGAACACCTTGATCCAGCCTGACCTTGCATTGTAGGCAATGAGGTCAGGAAACACTGAGGAAATACAGATCCCATTTTCCTAGATGCCTTCACTGCTGTGAATGGGTTGCAAGTAACAGGGTGGGATGGGTCAGTAGCAGTAAGCATGGGACTGTCGTGTTTAAACCAAACACCATGGAGCCACTTGCTCACTCAGAGCCAGAAAACTCATGGGTTGAGATAAAGACAATCTAACAGGAAAAGCGAAAGCCATGCATGCAAGCACAGCAAAACAGGGAATTAATTTTCCACTTCCCATGGGCAGGCAGGTGTTCAGCCATCCCCAGGAGGGCAACTGCTAACTTGGGAGGACAAAACCATCATTCCAAATATTCCCCCTCCTTCCTTCTTCCCTCCACTTTATATGCTGAGCATGATGTTACATGGTCTGGAATATCCCTTTGGTCAGTTGGAGTCAGCTGTCTGGCTGTGTCTCCTCTCAACCTCCCGTGCACCCCCAGTCTCCTCACCAGCGTGACAGTATGAAAAGCAGAAAAGGCCTTGGCCCTGTGTTATTACTGCTCAGTAATAACAAAAACATCTCTGTTATCAACCCCTCATTCAGCACAAATCCAAAACACAGCCTCATACGAGCCACTCTGAAGAAAATAAACTCTAACCCAGCCAAAACCAGCACAGTTGCTCCAGTTTATAAGAAGCAAATAATACTGAGAAGAACCCTAACCAGGACTATCTGCTTTGTCTTCAATGCAATTGCAAACTGCAGGTAGATCTGTCTGAGTACCACAGCCCACATTCAAAATGCAGCAGTGCACGTGTAGGTTAAGATGTAGCACACAGGAATTACCTATTCCAGACACCTGGAAAAGGTTGAAGACTTCTCTGATGTTTTTTTAAGACCAAAGATTAATTCAAAATGAGACCTCAGCTATCATGGGAGTTCCTGCTCTCTTTAAAACCTACTTTGATAGTGTTTACAATGAGCATTAATTAAAAAAAATAGTGCTACAATTTATGACCCATTCATACTCAAATACGAGTTTAAGTTTTTATATTCTGAAAAGTATACACATCTGAAATGCATTTTAATTTTTTTCCAAAGAAATATGGTTTAAGTTACGAAGAAAGGGTATAAAAATAAGACAAATGAAGCTTTATGTAAATACAAATAAATAAGAAACTCAGGCCCAAAGGCAATAACATTTGAATGAATAAAAGACTAATATTTCTGAAGATCAGTTATATTAATTTAGTTGGAACACTGGTTCACAGGAACATGCATATCTTTCATGGAATTCTTAAAACCAGTCTCTGAAAAGTATCAAGCAACACTTTCCTCTCAAGAAGGAGACCTAAATCACAAGGCCATAACAGAAGCATGTTGAGCTTCTGCATGTACCAGCATGTTTGCAGTGTTTCGTGTAGTATATGTCAGGCTTTTCAGCACTTTCAGGAATCCATGGCAGTTTCAATTACATAACTTCATGTGTACACTATTATCTATGCTCAATCTCACCTTTTGGAAACACTGAAAGTCTATGAATGTGGAAAAAACATTTTTTGGCTTTGGTCTGTGGGAGCTGAGTATCACCCCTAACAGTGAATGAAAACATTCCTAACACACCCACAGATGCTCTTTGGAGTCCTTGTGCATACTGATGGTCTTCCTATCCCACATGGTTAACTGTGTAGGCTTGGTATCAAGAAGGAGCAGAGAGACAGGATAAGTGTGGTATGACATAGTGTCTGTGTTGTTTTTTGACACTTGCACCGCTCATGGCAGCATCTTCTCAGTGAAGCAAGACTCCCAAACACCTGTATCCAGTGAACTCTGCTCCCAGCCTGAACCCTGTCTCACAGTCTCTCTCAGTCAGCAATTCTAATATCATGAAAAGTTAACTTAAACTTGAAATCTTCATTTGCCAAACACCTTCTAGAAATTATATTCTCTTATCAACTCACATATATATATATATATATATATGCACACCATGCATTAAGGAGTTTGTTTGGAACGCTAAGTCTGAGGTTTAACAAAACTCTGGTTATATGTGACTCCTGTCTCTACAACTAAGCATAGATATAGCTTGAAAAGCAGAGTATCCCTATCTCTGAGCTAAACAATGGTTAAAATTTCATCATACAATTCCAGTACCTGGGAAATCCTTTTCTCAAGAAAATCCACCATTTCTCCAAACAAACATCCTCATCAACACCTTCTAGGACCTCCCAGAAAATTTTATATAGAAACACATGCTTACTCATCACACCAAGATAACATATACTAGAGAAAAATTTTCGAAAAGAGATTAGAAAGGTATTTGTGACTCCACCGCTATGAAAATAAGATGTGACATTAGAATTGCTAATGACATCACAGAATACCTCAAAGGTATCAAAACTTGATTATACCTCCTGAGAGAGGACGAATATTGCTGCTGAAAATGAATGGCTGTGTCCCTTTGCTTCATTAACATGTCGATCTGTTTCTGCAGACGCCTGTTCTCCTCCTCAGCCTGTTCCAGGCGGCTCAGATCCGTGTTGTGGCTCGCAATCTTCTCGTTGTACCGTTTCCTGAGGGCATCATAATCCTTCTTCACACCCTCCAGTTTGTCCATCGCTGTATCATAAAGTTTATTCAGTATCTCTGATGATCCGTTTTGCTTCATAACCTTAAAAAAGTGCCAGAAACTCCATCAATAACCTTTGGTTTTAATCAGTTCAATAAATATGATTTAAATATATACATAAGAAACAAATCTGCTTTATCACAACTTACAGTGTACAAGTTTATGCAAATCTCTCTCTAATGGTAACTGCTATGGACACCTATTAAACCCATGTTGTTTTCTAAGTATTTGTAGTTTTAACAAAAGGTAATCACTACTTGATGAACAAGATGATAGTGGTAATTTAGGAAATGCCCACGAGGTGGCATTCACGACCACCATGGTTGCCTGTATCCTCTATGAACAAATTAAGTAATTAAAACCCCTAAGAGAATCAAATCTACTCGAAATATATAATACATGCAGGCATATTATTTTAATATTCATACAATATCTCATCTGACAACTACCCATAGATGTTTGTGTTTCAAAAGCTATACATAAAATATGAACAAGAAGAGGAAAAGTCCATTTAAATGTGAATAAAGCCTGACCTGAATCTTAGTTTCAAATTAATTTCCATCAACATAAGAATCCTGTTGCAAATAGCAACACTGACAACAAATGACCAGCAACAACAAAAGAAAGCCCTAATGAGCTTCGGCAAATCTAGTTGTTGTTCATTCTCAAAAGGCAAAAAAAAAATTGCCTGAAATGAAGTCTTATCTTTTTTTATTCCTTTTTTTTTTATTATTATTTTCTTATTTCTGTGCTCTGTTTTTCTGGTTTTGTCTTTTAAATTGAAATCTGGCCCTGATGGAGCACTGGGAAGAAAGAGGAATGCTCTATATAGAGAGGTGCCAGTAATTACATAATGCTAACATTAGCCTACAAAGGTATGTCCCTAACTACCTAAAAATAAAAAGTATTAAAAAAAACTAGAAGGAAAAAGAGACAGAAAACATGAGCTCTATAAAAAGTTGAAACCAAATACAGAGCAGCTATCCTGCACAAATATGCACAAATTGGTTCCTCATCTTCTTTTGTGTCCTACGTTCAGAGTAAGGACCAGTTCCTGAATATGGAAGAACCAGGACGCTTGCAGACTAAAATGAAAGGAGAGCACAAGAGATTGCCTGCTCTTCATTGCCCACTGGTAACAGATAACACCTGTCATTGTTAATAAACCCCATTGCTACAGAGGTAAGAAAAGAGAGACAAAATTATTCAGCTTGACATTGGTCTCCTTTAACTAAGCAGGATATGTAAGAGGAGTGAGTTACTGTTCATGAAGTGGCCCTCAAACAAGACTATACTTTGGCTATTTCCACATACATCCCAATCCTCAGTGGATTCAGCAGCATAACCTGCACAGAGGTGGACCCATGAGTAGCCAGTATGCTTCAGTGAACCATTTCAGATAAGCTAAGCACATGGTAAACTGTAGGCATATATAAAGTGTAAATACATACTGATTTAAACTCACTCAAGGAAGCCATTTTCCTGAACACCACTTCCCAGAGCAGTTTGAGAACAGGTTTGAGAACTAATTATTTGAGAATCCAAACAGAAACAAACCATTTCTTGCTGTCTGAAGCAGATATGGAATGTATTTATGTTGCAAACACACTAAATAATTAAGAAAAGAAGGACTAATAAACAAGAAACTGGATGGAATTCAACATAAACTTGCTAACAGAGATTTGACAGAGGAAGACAGAAACACCAGCACAATAAAGAAGGTCCCCCATTCAAAATCCCAGTCAGAGAAAAAGTAAATAGTCCCAGCTGGTCCAAGGAAGACAGTCGTGGCAACATGAGACTTCCTACGTGAGCAGCAGAAACTTAAGCTGGTCAGCTGCTACACAGCAAATCCATGACAATCCTACACAAAGAGTAATTTGATCAAAAGTTTTTTCTCTCTGAGGCCACCAAGATGTATTTTGTTATGGTCCAACAACGAAACAACACGTCAGAGGGATTAACACAGAGTTAGACTCATTCATACAAGAAGTGACATGGACAAGATAAGACTTTTGGCACCCCTTCAAGACACCATGATTCACTCTGACAAGCTGAGAAATGGAGTTACACAACGTTCTCACTGAGAGTCACATACATAGTTTCCTTTAAGGGTTTAATCATGACGTTGACATGAGGCTGAATTTCTTTAAATCAATACCAACGACACTTCAGCCCCCTGTCCTTCCAGAGAATTTCAAACCTCAGGACAGATCCACAAAATACAAAAGCCTTCTCTTGGAGGTTGTGTATCCCTTCTTTGCAGACTGGGAAACCGAGGCATAGAACTATTAAGCTATTTGCCCATGTTTACACAGTAAACCATTTCTGCTGTCTTCTGAGCCAAGCCACTAAACCATCTGACGACAGAGCTTGCAGGACAGTGTTAGAGGAATGGATAAAAAGGAAGAACAAATCTTCACTCCCCTTTGCACTAGACCTCAAGCACATGCTGAAGTGCCATTCAGCACATCCAGCTTGCTTTGACCTTTGGCCCTCCTACCCTAGCAAATAATTATTTTGGTTTGCATAGATTTTGCTTCTGAAGCCTAATGTTTGACTTGCAAGTTTGCCCTGTGAATCAGACTACACACAGTCAACCAAGATACTCTGTTTAACCATTCCACATGGTACTGTAACAATTCTAACTAAATGATCAAACTTTTCTGTAGGTGAACAGTGGACCTGATAGGACCAGTTACTCCTTAGTATTACTATTGCTTTTTTATTTTCTGAATATGTGAAAAACATTGACCTGAAGACAGCCTGTGATATAAAGTTCTGAAATATTTAATTCTTCCAGTCCTGAAAATTTTGTCTCTTTGTTTCAAGTTCAAAAACATTAACCAACCTGTAGCTTTTTTCTAGCTGAATAGTTCAGTCATTCCAGTAACCTTTATGGTGTAATGAGAATAACAAAAAAAAAAATCCCAAAACCAACCTCCCCACACAGACAAAAAAACCCCATCAAAACCAACAAATAATTCAAACCTCCAAAGGTTCTCAAAGTGACTGTCACTATTTTTTTTTTTAATTGTGATTCTTTCCAAAAAACAAACACAGCATGCAAGTTTAAAGCTGTCCCTGTCCCATAAAATACCCTAGGAAAATAGTCATCTTTTTAATGACTTTGCAGTTTCAAGTAAGATTTTTGATGCCTCTCCACCCACTTTAAAAGTATATCATTCATATACAATCCTCAGGCACACTTTTTCATCTCCGTATCAAAATTCCTTAATGCCACCTCATATTCTATATCACTCACTCTTCATGCCAGCCAGACACAGAAAATCAATTAGTATCCAAGATGCCATTTTCTCCCCTAGTACTGCAAAATGTAAAGAAGATGTTTCAGAATAACTAAGACATAAAAGGCAGCAACTCTGCACGTTCAGATTTGTTTATCAAAGGAACCATCCAGGATCCCTTCTAGCACACCCCCCCCAGGCTGAGCTCACCTGTTGCTGCTGGCTGCGCAGGTCCGTTATCTCCTTCTGATCCTCGTCGTGAAGTCTCTTCATTTCCTCACAGGACTGCTGGAGGTGATTATGTTCTCGCACCAACTGCGTGTTTTTCCTCTTCAAGGTATCCATGTCCTCCTTCAGCTGTGACTGGTCACTCAGCAGCCGACTGTGCAATGTGCTGTCACGGCACACAAAAAATGCTCTGAGAGGCCAACTTGCAAGGACAAAGTCCTGGACTAATTCATTTCAAGCATGAGCTTCCTACCCAAGAAAGCATGTCAAACTAACTCAATTCTGTATATTTGTGTATTTCAAGCAGCAGGGGGAAAAAAAAAAATCAGAAACAAACAGGAAAGTAAGTACGAAAATATGCAAAAATACACAGTACTCCTAAACTGCATCAGAAGAGATGATGGATTTCTGCCACCCATCAATGCCATTTCATAGCCATTAAAAGCAGGCAGGCAAACAGAAATGGCATAATATGAATGTAAGATAATCCTCAAGATAATAGGAATTATCCCACGAATCATCTCCACTTTCTCTCGGGCTCCCCAGCGGAGCAGCAGCTAACCAAAAAACAGATGAGAAGTACAAAATTCTCCTTGTATGCTACTGTTTTAAAAAGAAACAAAATCCCCCAAGCTGTCCAAAAAAACACCATAAGCAATAAAAACACACTGTACATTTCAACTACATTCAAGCAGGAAAAAAGCTATGAAAGCTCTTCCAAACTTTACTGTGCAAGCCAGAATTATTGAAAGAAATACACTCTCACTTAAACAACTGAGAGTCACACAAAGAGGCTACCATTCAGATTAAAATTCCAGGTAGCAGTCCAAAATTAGATCAAATCATTGCTGGATAAAAGCAGATCAGTCAATATATTTTATTACTGTAGATTAAAAAGAGCACCTTTTGAACACTATAAGTATTTTTATTGTTGAAACAGAACAATTCTAACTGAACTCTCACACTTGCTGGTAAAATGTTAAAAATGTGTATTTATACATATTAAAAAAAACCCGTCAAACACAGAGCAATGAATAGATCTAATTTGCATTCTATGTTATTTTGTACTCCTTCCTTATGAAGTCAAATACCAACATGTCTGTACAGAATGTCTCAAAGCATTAAAAAAAGTTTCCTTAAAATTAGAACAACCTATTAAAAAAAAAAAGCCTTTTGACAAATTATATTCACACAACTAAGCATACATAATTTTTACATGTAGGTTATTAATCTGCTATCTGTTATTCAAATTTTGTTGGAAACGAGAATGCTAACTCTTTGGAATGCTCACTCTTTTTGGTTTTTTTTTTAAAAACACAGGGTTTTAAAAATTATTAGAGAAGAAAATAATATTTGAGTTTAACTTGTGTTAAAACTTACATAAATTATCATGAGAGTTATCACAATCTATTAAAAGAGAGTAAGAAATTACATTCTCTCATATTAGATTCCACTCTCTAGCCTGACAGTAAAATTACTAGATTGCAATTTAGTAACCTGGGTTTTCTTTTTTCATCCCACCAGGACATTGGGGATTCCTGTCTCAAATGTCTAAAAGTAAAACCAGCAGTCCATACTTTATCATTTCAAATGGGCCAGAAATGTATTATCTGAAGCAAGTAAGCACTGATCTTGCAATTTAAGTGGAAAAACAGCATTAAAAAAAATTACTTGATTATCATGTCAGGTAAGGTAAACTCTTACCTTACAGCTTTACTAATACTTACTGATAAAAATCTGCCTCTTTTGCTGCTTCTTCACACCTCTTTAGTGTCTTGGTGTGTTGATTCTGCAGCGACTGTAGGTCTGACATGGCCTTCATGCACTGAATCTTCAGCCTTTCGTAATCATGATTTGGTTTTGGACTAGGTCTAGCGTGGAAAAAGAATATAAGGTCAAACATCAGCTACTAAAGAGAATGAAAAATTACTATCCAATAAAAAAATACCATAACACAATTGTTTAGGTTATATTATGCTTTAGTTTAAATACTGACCAGCTCACATAAAGATGCAACCGCAAACAAAATGTCACTGACTTAAACATCTATTAGTTTTAAACTGAGATGTAACATCTAATAATGTCTAACTATCACTAACACAGCCAAAACTAGTACAGAGTGTGCATGTAACTCTCTTCTGAGCAGCAGTATTACCACAGAACAGAACAGTCACTTGATACAAGAACAAGTCCATCTCTGCACACTTGGCTTTCCTGTGTCACCATGTCAAACTCTCAGCAACAAAACACAAAACTGCAGTAAGAGCGGGGCTGAAAAGAGGTTTCCAAAGTCAACTGGGGGTGCATGGAAGCCTGGGCTAGAAAAGGCTTCTCATATAAGCAGCAGCTGGAGGACCTTGTCTATAACTCCCTGGGAAAATCAGGGAGGGTTGGGAGAAAGATTTCCAATGGGACACCAAAAACTCATACATCTGTGCTGGCGGAATTTGACCTGTTTGACTAATTGAGCACTGAATTTAAATAATTTGATCAAGTCATTCTGCTGAACTAGATGCCTGATTGTGTGTTACCATGCTCTTTTAAACTATTATAAAGGATTGAGAAAACATGTCAGAATCTGCCTCACATTTCCATAAAATAACCCAAATTTTGTCAAACTAATTATTAGGAATCTCCAACACAACATCATCTATAACAAGCAATTTTCAGTAAACAAAACATCAAAGCCAAAGTCAGTCAAAAGAAAAATTTTGACTCAAATGTCTTTTAGTATATCAGGATGACTGGGAGAGGAGAAATTTTCTAAAATCATCTCCCTTGTCAAGCAATTGACCAACACAGATTATGTCTAGAATGTGTGGTACTTGTACATGGGACCTTTATTTGTAGACTAGAATTGATTAGATTTGTCATCTTGTTTTGAAGCACTCAGCTTCTAAGAGCATCTCAATTGAACTGTTCCTTCTCTATACAGTCACAGAATTTTTGCACCACTGAATTTTCTAGTTTCAAAATGGAGCGTCTGACAGCTGTCCCTTGTCATCTCCTGAGTCTCTGGTAACACCACAGGCAATGAATAAAAACCCAACAAACCACCAAAAAAGAAAACCAAAGCCTCCATAAGGAAACAATTGCTTTCTAATTTAACTCTGTTTATTCTCATATCATATTTGCTCCGTTGCTGCACAGATCATTCTTCCTCCCTCCCACCTCGCACTCTCCCCCAAATGGCTTCTCTGTAAGCACAGCCTGAAAAGCCATCACAATTTTCTTTGCTTCATACAGAAAAAACAGCAGCATGGATTCTGGAACTGAAATGCAACTGGCAATTGAATCAAAATGAAAATGGTTTTGTACTATTTCAGTGGTGAGAATTGTTGAAAAAAAAAGAAAAAAAAAAGCCAGCCACATCTGGTTCACAGACTTTGAGGGGGAGTGTGTTTGATATGAGGTACATTTTGGCAACTCAGTTGCATCTGGGTTGCTGAGTAGTGAAGCCTTCAATTGAAATTCCTCTTTTCCTCCTTTCTCCAGAGAAGTGTTTTTGGGGAAAACAAAACAAAAAGCCCTTCCTTGACTGATAAACAATTAAAAGCTAAAATCATACAAAGTAACCAAATGTTCAAGCCATGTCCACAGGGATTTTTTTAGGATATTTTTAAGTTCATTGCTTAGGGGTGCCAAAAGAAATAGCATGTTACTCATACAGCATTACAGACATTACTGCAACTACTCCAAGTGTTATTCTTTTAAAATACAAACCTAGTTAGCATAAGTTAAACTCAATTTGAAATGTTCACACCCTTGACAGAATCACTAAAACCCCAAGTATTGATTTAAATTAGACCTTAGGGTGAAGTTATTGAAAGCAGACACCATCTGTCCACCACAGTCCTTAAATGACAACATTAATTGCAGCACAGTTTAACTCTCAGTTGTAGCATTAAGCTTACTGAGACCCATTAACACATGTTCATATTAAACTATTAGGTCAGTCTGAAAGCTATGGTTAAACTTGTTCTACAAGTGTAATATCCATTGAGTGTATTTCGTATATTGCTGAAGTAACACCAGCATTATTAAAAAAAACAAACACGACAAGACCACCACAAAAAAAACCCCAAAACAACCAAATCAAAATAACACCCCCAAACAAAAACAAACAAACAAGCAAAATCTCCAGATTAAAAAAAACAATGCATCACCTATAAACATGGAGACTAGGTAGGTAATTACACAAGTTAGCCAAACTACACAACGAGGAAGGACTAACAATGCCACCAATAACATCCTCCATTCTACCTCATCTACAGGAAATAAAAACCACATGGATATCCAAGGCCTTATCTTCCACAGTGCTGTTCCAAGGCTTTGTATCTCAGCAAGAAAAACAGGAATACGAAAATGAAGAATATTGGTCAGAAGTCAAAAATCAAAACTGTTTCAACAAAACAGTCCATTCAAGCACATGAGGGCTTGTTTAGGCAAGACCACCACAGTTTTATGCTAAAATGTCCCACAAAATACAGAAAATTATTATTTCAATAAAGAAGAGGTATCAGTTACTATTTTGGAAGCACTTGTTCAAATATTAACAAAATTTAAAATGCTAGTGTCTGTTTTTCTGATATTCATGTGAGAATCCTAAAAATCCTTTGTGCTACAGTGGAATTACCCTGACCATAAATCAAGGTCACAGTGAGATTGACATTTACATGTATCTGATGCTAATGCCAACCACAGCTCTAATTCTGTGGGCAATGCCTACCTAACAACTTGTGTTATCATTCACTATTGCAATTCCAACAACAATTACAGATTACACACAAAACAGTCTCTTCTCAAAAGCAGTTTTCAGGGGTTTTATTTGTGTTGCAACTCTCTTCTATTACTACTACGTAAGTAATAATAGCAAGTTTAAGTCTCCCAAGTGCTGCTTGAGCATACTAAATTATTTGGTCAGATCTCTGTTTAATCACCACCACGTGGGCTCACATCCATGTCACTCCACAAGTACAGCACAATCAATCCTACTCCTAGCCAGCAGGATGGCACATGATCTGATTCAGCACTTCTCAATCCACTGCTGTGGCTCCTCTTCCACTGCTCTAGACTCAGTCAACATGTGCTTTGGAAAGCAGCCCTCGGTTTTGCAGTGCCAACCGTCACAGCCAGCACAGCCCAGACTATCAATGTGTTGGAGCTGCAACTGTTTTGAAGCACGCCAACGTGACGTGTCAAGATTTGCCTCTGCACCACCTGTGTTTGGTACAGCCACAGTTACAGCAGCACACACAGCCAGGAAAATAAAGCCTGGGTAGTAAAAGTCACCACCTACATAACGATCTCTCAGCTTTCACACTTCAGCATTAACAGTTTGCCATGTCTGGGCTTTGACTCCTGGAGGTTGAAGATTAGTTTTATATGAGGAAAGAATGTGAAATAAAGTAAAATAAATACCAGCAAGTTTTAAAAACCATAGATGTGTATGGGGATGGGAGGAATACTTGCTTTTACACTGAAGGAAAAAATGTCACCTAATAATCTTCATTCATTTCCCACTCTTCAAATATTTGATTGTTTGGAAGTCTACTACAATCTAACTACTGTCCAAGGACTACAAATACAATGTTCATTTTGATGAGTTGTTCTTGAAGCTGTAAACATTTATGTTTTGTACAACATACAAATCCTACACTGAAGGCAAAGGATTGAAAAGAAAGAGAAAATAGGGCAGTCTAGAGGACAGCTCACCAGAAGTTTATTAATAGCATCCTGGATTATGCAGAAGATTATTGTGAGCTATAAAATCCTCAGTGCCTAAGCTCTAGTGACTTCAAAGAAGAAATCCCTCTATGTAAGTAAGTAACTGGAAGTATGCAAAAGATGTTGACATTTGACAATCTTTTCCTCTCCTGTCCCCACAACGCTTTGAGAGGGTTACACAGAACATGATGCTCTTAAAGTAGCCCTCAGAACTCATGGGGGGAGGAAGGGGGTATTAAGATGAATAGCTATGGAGTTAATAAAACGTCCAGATTCTCCCAATTCCAGTTCACTGAGTCAAATCTTGACCTCATCTCATACAGACAAAAAGTTTAATTAACCACCTGACCACATACAGATAGAGCTGATTAAGTAACAACCAACAACAATAAAACATTCAAGTTCAGAGAAGCTATGCATCATGACACCACCTCCCAGAAAATCTGTTCTTTGCTCTTATTTCAGATTCAGTGACAGACAATTTTTTCCCAAGGTTTAAATATACTCATACATGTGCTTACTGCAGGCATAAAGTACCTGCTCAGTGTACCCAGTCACACATAAACATTAGCAGATCTTTAACCCTCTAAAATAAAGTAATTCTACTTTCTACTCAATAAAAGCCTTTTTTACAATTAACTCATACTCTGAGTACTATCTTCCTCATAACATGTCAACACTCAAACCAGAATGAGCTACATAAGACTGCTGACCATTAACTAACTTTGAAGACATGTTATTTTAATTTGGCAGCACTTATAACTTCTCAGTGGAGGAAAGCTCCTTACTCTGAACATATTTCTGCTACACAGTTCCCCAATATACGTATACCAGAAAGCTTATCTTCTAAAAGACACATAGTCCACTCAACAGAAATCCAAACCTCTCTCTCCTTGCAGAAGCACAGGAATAGCTGAGATTTTTTTCCTCTCCTAATTTCTGTTCTCCAGCCAAGTATTCAGAGCTATTTCCCTTTCTTCTCTCTTGCTTTCAAAACACCAAATGCTTCAGCCACTGTCTTCTTTCTCTTCCCACAACAAAACCCAGGAAGCCTAAACAACTTCTTTGCTTTCTTCTCTCAACATAGACATGAAACCTACTCCCCTCAGTCTCACAGAAAAATTGCTGGACAAAGTGAGAATAGGCATTTAACAGGCAGCTCTGAAACGTGAATGTCTGAAACACACTCATCACCAGGATGCAAGTAGGTTACAAGCAACATAATGCAATCTCCTCAACGCTTTACAGCCAAGTACAAGTCAAGACACTTGAAAACACTACTGAGAACTTGATTAAAATGTCACATTTCCTTTATGTTTACCTGCAGTCATCGAAGGTGGACCCAGGAGATGAAAGTGCAAGTTGCTTGCGCAGCTCATCCCTCTCTCGAGTTACCTGACGGAGCTGATACAATATAGTCTCCAGCTTCTCACTCATCTGTCTCGTGTCTATCACAGGTGGTGGAGATGATGCTTTACCAGTCGTACCTGACAAAGAGATAAGTAAATGGCAATTGAGAGAACTCCACATAGAACAATATAACTTCACTTAAGAAGTAACTCTAATTTGAAAAATCCTGTATTTTTGGTTGCAGAATCCTGTTCTAAAATGAAACAAGTAAAGGAAGTTGTCATGAATGAGAGAAAAATAATTCCAGTCAGATCCCATACTAGCAGAAAAGACCTGTGTTGCGAGTTAAGTCTGCATGAGTAGGTTACTTGCTCACTCATGAACTCACAAGTTGCCTAAAAGGCAAAGCAATTTTGCAGTAACAACTGCTAAGACCTCAGGAACGACCATAGTGACAAAAGTCATAGGTAAAAACATTATTTTCAATAAGGAACCACATCCATGCTTCTAAAAAAAAAAGAACCAAAAAAAACCACCAGCAACAGCAGATAAACTGCTACAGCACAGAGGCTCTTTTGCTCTTCTTTTATCTAGCAACATAGACATACCACTCTGCTATGTGCTACAGCCAACATTTATTTTTAATGCAATTCTGTGCTTTCACATGTCACAATTTTTCAGTCTGGTACATGAAGTTAAAGATTTGACTTGTCAACAAGTCACGAAAAATGGGCTTCATTTTTAACAACATCGGCTAACACAAGCACATTGCAATCACTACAACTGGACTACACATTTAATTTCCTCTAAGGGGCAGCCATACATTTAAAGCGTTCTGTGGGGCTTTTTAATTCTCAGTTTTCCTAATATCAGAGCTGATGATGATGCCTACTTCTCAGAGAACAATACAAACAAAAAGGTGTCTTCTTCCACTCAAGAGATGAGAGTCTGCTATATTGCTTCATAACATGCTAACAATTAATTCAACTTTAATTTTAGTTCTGCTCATTTAAAATTAAGTTGTAAACATAGTTTTGCTCATGTGTCTCTCAAACACACGAGAGAAGAGTCAAAGATACAAGTCACAGATGTGAAAGTTAAAGGCCTAAATGTATATAGGAGATTATTTTCTACCCAAAAGAGAAATTCTAGAAATAATTTACATAATCATACAACTGAAACACATAGCTGATATATGTATTAGCTCATTAGGATGTACCTTTATTATTTTTTTTTAATTAATGAAGAAACAAAAGATAGAATAGTAAAATAATGCTCTCTGATCACTGTCTTAAGAAAAAATTTCAAACAAAATTATTTCCCTGGTTTAAATAGTAATGAGTTGCAAGGATTGGCTCCTTATCTCTAAACCTAGTTCACGAAGGTATTGCAGAATGTAAAAACTCCAACTTCTCAGTAGAACTACTTGTGCTTTAAAATTCCCACAGCAAAATAATTGCAGTGTCAGGGCTATCGTACATACAGCATCTAGAATAATAGGATCCCTCGTTTTATTCCTTTCAGCTGTTACTGTAATTATGTAATGAGAATTTATGAACAGAGACTGTTCTTTTAATCTAACTATTGCATAATAATGTATGCAAATGCTCTAAAATAAACTGAAGAAAAAAAAAATTGCATGAATGACCTGCACTCTGTAGAAAGACACAAACTCGCATCTCTCAGAAGAATTCTCAGTGGAGACTCCATTTGGGCTTTTCCTACCACTTTGTTTCACTCCTCCATCCAGATGGAGACCCTTCATTTATACAGACTAAGGATTTCACATTTCTACAATGCAGTTATCCTTTCTTTTAAACAAGAAGCAGTCAACATAATTTCTATGGCAAAGTTTTACAGAAACCAGTAATAATAGAAATGCACTATCCTGGGCTCATGATATAGGGAATAAATAAGGAGAGAAACAGACAGATAAAAAAAAGTCAGAATGTGTATTCACTTGGAATAGTTTGGACACATCAATGAGCAAGGAATTTCACAAACAAGCTGAAAGGTAAAGGCAGACAAACCAAATTCAGGTAATGACAGGCTGCATGGTCTTTGGTAAATTCAATGGCAACATGCACATCATCTCACTTGAGCTGACATATCAGGGTATGTGTAACATGGAGAAAGCCCTTCTCATCCTTACAGAGAAGTTCAAAAGCTTATGTCATCCTGGGGCTGCTGGCAAGCAAAACAGATGAACAGAATGCAAGAGGTCAAGAGGAAGGAGGAGATGAATCAGGAAAGGCTGGTGTGCTTTACATAGAGAAAAGGGTATTGGATTAACAATTGGTCCATCACTGATATCAGCGTTAACTCCAGCAGCAGCCCCGTGGACAATGTCTGCTACGCAAACCTACAGCAGCATTCAGCAGCTGTCCCAGGAATCTTTAAACATGGTAAAAGCAGTCCAGAGTTACAGCACTATTCCTCCACCTCTTTCCTCCCCTCACAGCTTGGACAGCATCTGAGTGACAATCTTCTTCAGGCAAGGAGAACATTCGTGCACACACTCCCAAAACTGTGCCAAGCAACAAAAGTCTGCTTTAAATAAAGACAGGCTAATTAGCCTTAGGAAAGAAGCTTTCTTCACTAATGTGAAGCCATTAGTCCTAATACCAGAAAGGGTTATTTTTCATTAACTTGGCAATTTTTACAAGCACATCAACAGATACTTTAATCTCTGCAATGGTATTGTCGACGCACAGCATCAGCCACAAGATGTACGGCTGTTAAGTGCTGTAAAAACACAGATCAATATGATCCAGTTTTTCCCACTCTTATCCTTAAAAGGATCCAAAAGTTCATCTTTGCTTGATTTGTTAACCTTACATTTTCAATAGTCATACAAAAGTTCTTATAAAGCTTAAATCAGATTTCTGAATGCTTAAAAAAACCCACATTCAGTAAACACCTTTTTCATCAGAAAAATTGCATAGTATTTGTTTCCTTTAGAGGAGCTTTTATAGCTGAATGCTAAAATCCTTTAGCTACATTTGGCATCTCGATGCAGCAGAAGGAAAGTGACCCGTGCTTCCAGCTTTGTATTCTTTTTCCATCTGACTGCCTATTTTTTAGAGAAGTACTTCCCTTTCTGCACTTTAACCACTCAAACTGGTCTTAAGACATATGAGGCCTAAAGGCTAACTCTCCATTATCCAAATTATGCCACCTTTCGGTAACTCACCTGCTTTCTCAGACAATCTGGATTTCTGAAAAGGCACTTACTGCATGTCCTGCCAAGCGTAACTCATTCATCTGCTTTGATAAGCCTCACAACTCATTTTTGACAAGGCTGCACTTGGATTCTGAGAACTTGACTGCATGGGAGTCACTCCCTGGCCAGCCTCCAGGTAAGCAGCACTCCACCAACTCCTGAAACATCCGAGAGCAGGGATGTGTCACATGGTGAGACCGCACTTTGCCCACAATGCAGTACATTCATTGAGTCCTGAGCACGCACTGACTTAATCTAAAGCACAATTTTGCAGGAATTCCAACATGGGTTGTATAAAAGAAAAGCCTTAAAAACAGAAGCTGGAGTGATCATATCCTCCATACTATAGTCCAAATGCTGGACTTGACAGAAATCACAAAGATCCATTATGTAGCACATACCAAATATAATTCTTGATGATTACTCTAACTGACAATGACTGAAGAGATAATATGTCCACACAGAAACAACTGCTTAGTTAGCTTCACATTTGGGGATGGGGTAGAACATTTTTTGAAGAATAACAGACCATTTTAAGAGAAACAGGTCTGGAAAACAGGCCATGGAAACTGCACCAAAATGTACCATAATCCCAAATAATAATATAATTTTGAGGTGGGAAAATGCATAAACAGCTAATTTTAAGAAATGTCATTAACATACTTTGAGTTATAATAAACTTTGAGAAATACACTTGTATCATGGATTCAATTAATTCAAAAGGCAATCTGTCACCAGCCAGAAGAATCCCTGAATTTTACAATGATTTTTCTTAAACTCATAAATTTGTGCTCCTTCTTGCTTGAAAACAAACAAGAGACTAATTGTACAGTCAAGCCTTTTTCACTGTTTTCTTTCATAAAAAATAAAATCAACAGGGATGTTCAGAATATTATTTCTCTATAGCTCTGTAAATCATGACAGACAATGTTAAAAAAATATTTGCAATATGTATTGCAAAGCATGAAAAACACAGTTTCTCCCCAAGCTAGGGAAGGGGTGAAGAGGAAAGACTTATGCCTGATGTAGGAAAATGCATTCTAAAATATTTACCTTCTTTCAATAATTTATGGAGGATAGAACAGGATTACATATCAGAAATTATTGTTTAGATACATTTCTTCAGATATGTCTTTTGAAGTGGTCTTGAAACAGCAGAAAGCACAGAACAGAATTGCAAACATGTGAAATAAAACATTAGTAAAACCAAACAGCCGTACACTGAGGAAAGGAAACTGAAAGATAAAATAAAGAACTGTGGAAACAGTTTCATCTGACAGACAGAAAACCTAATAGGTTATGAAAGCAGTGAGGATCATGTAACATGCAAGGACAAAAGAATGCGTAGCACTTCAGTATCTTTTTTTAATGCAGAATGTAACAAGCTAAAGAGAGCCAGCAGTATCTAAAACAAACTTCCAACTTCAGTAAGTTTAAGACTATAGAAAGAACTGAACAGTAATTCTCGAAAGATCAACATGATAGAAAATCTACAACCTAATACTCAAAAATAGCAGGAGGGAATAGGGTGGGGAAGGGCAGATACATCAATTCCAAATATCCCTGCAGAACTCTGCTGCGCTAAAATACAACTGAGAGTAAAATCTGTTACTGTAATCAAGGAAAATACAGTTGAAGCTTCTGGGTTTGAATATATGGTAGCTCCCTGGCTCAAACCCTACCTTTGTCAGGCTTACAACTGTGTACTGAAAGCACAGCCTACACAAAAGTGTCCAATTTGAACTCCAGTGACTATGATCAACCACTGCACACCAACCAAAGGGATGAGACCCCTCCAGTGCTCTGTCCTTCACACCTTCTCCCGCAGGAGTTGTGAGCACTGGTTCACCATATCACTTTACAGCCCCAAAAGAAAACCACTGACACCAAAAGGATTTCCTAAATGTACAGACTGATAAAGGGCCTCAGGGAGCAGTGAAAGACACCACGTTCCAGAGGTACTGTCTGGAGTGCAGGAGATGGGTATTCTCACACTGCATTTCCATTCAAATCAGAACGGAACAGAATCAGACTAACCAAATCTTCAGAAATTCCTCCAGGAGGCTGACAAATGTTAAGAAGATACTGTAGCAAGTGGTCAGTTATTCATTAGTAGCTCTCTCACCACAAAAACCCTACTGCCCCTTCTCCAAGACTGCATCAGTATACATGATCAAAGTTAACCTTATAATTGTTACCATTCCTTTTTTTGAAACAGGGCATGATGTTCACTGAGCAATCTTGAGTACTTCTGAAGTGACATAAATCGAGAGAACCCTTTGCATGACTCATGTCAACCCATAGCTGCCTGAAAATGGACGCCAAAGAAGACAATGATAATACAGTAAAGCTATTCAGACAGCTTATTTCTTATGAGGAGATGGTTACTAACAAACACACTGAAAATTAGTTAGAGACCTTAGGGATCAATCCTAGCGAGAGCTACATGGTTCATGAACAGAGTAAAATAAGAGAGTGAAGATACTTTAGGTGTGTGGAAGAGACTGCTCATTTCCCAAGTTACAAGTCTTGTTTCCAGTAAACTAAATCAGTAGTTTACTACATCGGAAATAAATCTATGGACAGAATTTTAATTCAATCATTGAAACCAAATTTTACAGGAAAAGGACTTCTGAATAGAGAAATTGATGGGCAAGGAGGTGGACAGTGAAAGGCAATTACTGCAGTACAGAAAAAGATTCTGATGTGGACTACTGGTAGTGTTCCTACCACCTTTTCTTATCCATTCATGGCCTTCTAGCAAGTGTAACACTGCCACTTGTCCCTTTGTCAGTATGTGTTAACTGTTGAGGTGTCTTTAGCAACAAACTTTGTGTTAGTAAAAAAAACAAAAAAAAAACCAAAAAATAAAATGGAGATTCCTATAGGCTGTCATGGGGGAAATAAATAACTCTTTCAGGCAAGGACAGTGTTTGTCTTTGACTGACTGAGCATCATAAGCCACACCTGCAACCAAATCGTTCCTATGAATAGTGAAAACAATTACTTTGTTACATACAGCTGTAGAAAGTATGAAGCAATAAACTGAAATCGCAACAACATGAAAGGACACTTGTCAAAATGGCCAACATGAAAATGGGGAATGAAAAACTAGACATTGTTGGGAAGGAACCTGCTGGGAGGGTGGTAGTGTTTGCTTTGGAGTAAGAATTAAGGCTCTCAGATTAAGCAACCTGAACTGCAATTAGTGAACAACTATCTGTAAATAGCCTATCAGGCTGATAAGTTAAAGTGTTAAGCAAGGAATACTCTCAGCTGAAGTCAGAGCTGGACAAGCTTGGTGGAGACAGATACATGATGACCTGATGGCTGCAAGAAAAAGGCATAAAATTGTAGAGCCAATGTTGGTGTTTGTTACAGACTGGTATGTCCATGGTAGGGGGGTTAAAACTAGATAATCTTCAATGTCCCTTCCAACCCAAACCATTCTATGGTTCCTTGTAATTTCCCACAGGAAAATGCAGTGATATGGACAGAGAAGAGTAAGAAAAAATACTTATGAAAAAGTGACACAGTTTGCAAAGAACTGAACAGGTGGAAAGATAATAGTCTGTTAAAAGTTAAAAGATAAAGGTCATAATATGCAACGTGGAATGAAGAGGACACAAGATTGACAGCTGTAATCAAAACAATGCAAAGAGATCCTGTGGAAAGAAGAAATTTATGCATGTAAAAAGATGGAAGGTCTTTTCCATTCCAAAAATCCTCTCATTAGGAACTTAGCATATTTTCAAATAATGGAAGAGTATGCAATGCCTTCGTGTTAAAAAATTATAATAAAAACTATTATGAAGAATCTTCTCAGAACCCTAGCCTGTCTCCTGCATGCAAACTGCTGGGTTCCATTAAATAACATTTTTTAAAAACAAATAAACAAACCAAAACAAAACAACACCCAAACATCTGTGCATTGAGGAAGGGAAGAAAACCCACATTTTTAAAGCACTAAAGGGAAACTCTGAAGCATCATCATGGTATTAGGAGAGGTAAAAAATGGCTCAATTCTAAAGCATAATCCTGTTGTGGCATCAAATGTCAAATGACTAAGTGCACTATACAAACTGGCTCTCTTTTTTTAAACTGTTTGAGAAACAGGGTCTTGATTCTGTGTTCTATTCTTCTCCATTATCATGACTGGTCAAGTGGGAGACTAGCCAGTGCCTGTCACATATAGCTCTGTTACTGCTTTCTATCCAATTCCTAAGTGACACTGTTGTTCCGTGCTTGGCACGACAGGCACTGAATCTCCATAAATAATTATTCTGATGTCAGAGACACAGGATTGTAGCTCCATTCAGAGAGTCTGCTGGGCATGGGGAGCGGGCAGAAGAAGGATGCTTCTATTTACACACAAAAATCTTTGTCATCAGCCAAGAGCAAAGAGAAAGGAAACAGAGAGAGACCATGACAATAGGGATTTAACAAGGATTTAATAAGGATTTGTTCCTCTGGGGGGACAAAGGTGGGGCTGAAGGACAATGGTGGTATTACGCTATTACAGCAGTTTATATTGGACCTCTTTCAGAAATAAACCATGAACATTTACTCTCTATACCATCAAAACTACCCATTTTACATGTACAATAACAAGAACTTTATTAATATATGGGAAAGAAAAGGAAAGAAGCAAAAGAAAAAAATAAAATATTGTCATCTAAACTAATTGTGAATAGTGAGGAAAATATGCATGAAAAGTATACTGTCACTCTGAGGTTTTATTTACATACAAATACAAATGAAAAAGGCAAATACAACTACAAAGGAGTTTCTTCTCCAAGGCTGCTAACCTGCTATTACACAGGTGGGAAAACTTGCTTCTACTCAACTGCTTATGCTATCACATGCACATAAGGATGGAAGTTCATTCTTGCCTCGTGCCCTGCAAGCCCATATAGGCAGGAAAAGAGAAAAAAAGCTTGGATGGCAACCCAGTACTTGGAATAGACTAGCACTAAGCTCATCTCTGAGTCACATTATGCAAATTACATCACTCCCTGCTCTCCTCTTGTACTGACTATCAAGTTATTGAAGACTTAGAGAACCCCAGCAGACCCATTTGTTCCCCATACAGAAGCTGTTCAATAAGTCTTCATCTATACTGCTGCTCTCCATGCCTGTTGCACTCTGCTTTCAATGAGAGAATCAGAACTGCAAATACAGTGAAGACTTGGGCACACCATGGGTTTATACAGTAATAAAATGATGTTGTCTCATCTTCCCCTTTTCCTTTCAAAATCCTAACACCACGCTTTATTTATTTGACTGAGACTCAGCAAATGTTTTCTCAGAACTATCTTTTAAGAACAATCACCTTATTTAGTTCTAAGATTAGATATTTAGTTCTAAGATTAGATACTTAGATCAGGGTCTTTTTCCGAAAAATAAGGCCATTGTTATATACATCAGCTTCATAAATTAACTCAGAAATCCAGGATAACCGTAAAACATGTGGCATCATCTCCATTTCACAACTTCCTGGCTTACTTGGAAGTATTTCAGAAAAAGATCATTTAATTAAGAATGCTGGCAGCAGAAACCATCTCCAACAGTAGCTAGGGTAAGTAATGCTGGGAAGAGATGAAGCACATGGACATGCTCTTCTCTAGTTACATTTACAAACTATCGCGTTCAAACATTACAAATGAAAGACTGTACTCTCTCTCATAGTTTGATGACATTAAGACTAATTCTCTGATGATTTCTCCAGGCATAATTAGCGGCCCCAATACCTTTCTCATTTCTGTCATATACCTCAATCTGTTTCTGAGCTGTTTGACAAACAGAAGCAAGGTATTAACTGAAACCAGTGTTTTGAGCTCAGGTATAATAAGACAGATCCCCTATCTGTCCTGTCAGGAAGGTCTACATGATTGGGGAACTCATTCATTTTTCTACATGTGTGTGTACATATAACTATCAATACCAAACTGAACATATTCTAAAGCTTACATTGTCTGCAACCCATGAGCTATTTATCTTCTTTCACAGATGCATTCATTTCACAGGTGAAAATTATTTCAGTGAGTGGGGGACAGAGTGGGGGAAAGATGTATATGAAATTCCTCAAATGCTACAGCACCTCAGTATTTGTCGAGATTCCATTCAAAGAAGTCATATGAAGCCTTAGGGGAGCTGGCATGCAAGTGCTTTCAGTTATGATGGTTTGCCATTCAATAAATCAGTCAGTATTAAAATAATCTGACTGCAGCTTTGAAGTGACTTGCAAACACGCCTATTAGGATATGTTAGTTATCAAGCAATTTTTCTACTGATATTATATCACATAAAAAATATTGTCTCTTGCAGAACAAGATGTGAGGGTGAGAAAACGGTTGGGGGAAAAAATCATACCCATTAATAACAAGTCTATAACCATACCATAAAATAAACATGTCAGCTTCAAACAAAGAATTCCCCTGGCTGTTAATTTGTTAAATATTAAATTCCTAACACACATAAATAATTTGAATAAAACAAAATTATGGAGATTAGTAGATCACAAGTTTTGTTTAATAGCAGGGCACTTAATTTTCAGGTTATAAATAATTTTGATTACTGCACACTCCAAAGGCATATATCAATTCTGAGGAGAGCTTTTTATGTCAAGTACACAGATCCAAATTCAGTACGAACTTCAATATCTTAAAATACAAACAAAAGTTTTTGGGAAGGAACATTAAAAAAAAAAAGAAAAAAGATTTAAGTGTACCATTCCTTTTTAAAATCAGGAACATGGAACTAGAAACGACCACCTGCATTTCTCCTATCTCAGCCATCACTTCATCCCATTATCCCACAAACTTACTGGATTTCACCTTAGAAGAACTTCCTTCTTTGGAAGGCTCCTTTTTGAGTCTGCTTGTCTTCAAAATTTAGGAACTCATTTCTTCCAGTTTCCAGCCCCAGTTTACTCATAGCAAATTACACCTACCCTTCCTTCAGGTAATAGCATACAAGTGTGATCTTGATTAAAATCAAACCAACGTGTCACAGCTTCCCGTGTTTTCAGCAAATAGTTCAGTCAACACTAAAATCTTGTTCCTGCATGCTGGAGTTAAAAGTTCAACTCAATGACTGCAACAGATGTCTACCCACATCCCTAAACAGTCAACTGACTGGCCTGGTGCTGTCAGGGAAGCCTACAGATGCCTACAGATTGGAACTTTAAAAATGCAAGAGCCTGCATTCCCTATTCAGGGCAAATGGATTTCACAAGAGAATGTATTTGTATAAGTAAAGAAAGATGAGGAAAATTGACAGCTAATAGAGCTCTTCCAAGATCATCTTGTGGACAAAACACCTCTAATACCGCTTCTTTTACCTCCAATTTTTTTTCTGAGTATTTTGTCTTTCCCAATGATTTTCAAGGCAGAGAAAATGAAGCAAATAATTGCATGCAGGAAAACAAAAATATTAAAGCTTGTAGCCAATTTCAAAAGTTTAAGAGGCCATGGCCATGGTTAACATTATAATTTCTATGACGCTTTTGACTCTGACCACAATTTTCATATCTACAAAAATACATACATACACATATACACATGTCTATATATATATTTATATGCACAGACTTGTATAAACACAACATTTCCACTTTTACAT
The DNA here is from genome assembly GCF_003945725.1 of Corapipo altera. Taxonomy (NCBI): domain Eukaryota; kingdom Metazoa; phylum Chordata; class Aves; order Passeriformes; family Pipridae; genus Corapipo; species Corapipo altera. The sequence goes on along the minus strand of NW_020884900.1, from coordinate 7,119,004 downwards.
CATCTTACTAAGTAACTCAAAGCACAGTTACATCATTTAATGTATCTCAGTGTTAGAGATTTTACTGGCAACAACTGCAGCCCATCATGAAAAGGCTCAGCTTGCACTGTACAAAACAAGTATATTCTTTCCAGATCAAGATGGATATTTACATCTTATAGTTCAACTTATTTGACTTTATGACCAGAATCTCAGAGACAACCTTAAAAATTTGTTCTCCCAGTTTCCAAAAGACACACTCAACACGTTCCTAAATACTTTACTCACCAATGCTGCTCAGAGAACTGCTGCTTTCAGAGTCAGAAGGCATTATGGACAGCACACTGTAAGTAGACCCTAAAATCAGGAAAATAAAGACAGTATTACTTTCTTTCCCCCTCCTCAAGCCAACGTAATGATCCATTTCCTTGATACTGCAGATGTCAAATGCACTAAATTAGAGAGAACACACACCACTGAAGCATAAAAATCTAATAGCCAAAGTATAATTTGTAAACTAACATTACACAGTGCACTGAGTAGAAAATCATTTTGGATGAAATGGTAAAAATTAGTTCAGCAAAATACTGAACTAATACATTGGTTATTTCAGATACACTGAAAATACAGTATTGTGTCTATAACAGGAAGACTATGTGTGACAATAGTCAGAATCTATTTCGGTTTCTTATGATTCTACATGTACCAACTCCTAATTCATTGTGTAATTGATTTGTATTCTTATCCTCAAACATCATTCAGACTTGAAAATTTCACTTCATTTGTAAGTAAAATTTGCTTACATCCATTTGCAACTTGAGGTATCTAATTTTAAAAGCAAGGACCTACAAAGCAGCAAGTTTTTTCATGTATTAATAGATCAACAGACAAAGAAGCCTTTCATTTTAGCTATTTTAGAAGTATGCTAGATTTTACTTACCAGAAGAACTAGAAAAACAGGTCCTACTTCAAAACATTAACTAAACAGCTCCACCATCCCTCACAGACAGGATAAATACACCATAGTAAAGACAGGGAATGACTGTGTGCAAAAGCCATTAGAAATCTGGTCCATTTTCAGCACTAGCCAGAATGTGAAACCTGTCCTCACAACAGCCAAGCTCAGATAGTTTCAATCCTTTCAGGAGCTGGCTTTCCTATAGCCCCTCTTTCTTATATTCCAGTATTTCTTCCTTCCTTTCTTCCAGTTTCTTTAGGAAATAAAAGCTGAGAAGATTATCTGTATGGATCTACCTTTGAAATAGACTGAAGAAAGGACAGACTAGAAAATAAGAAAGAAATCCTAGTTTTTGCTCGTTTCCTCTGCTTTTTACTAGAGAAAGACATGACATCTGTAAATACCATGATGTTAGATGAAGGAAAGGCAAGATGTGATAAAATAATTCTACTAACAACAAGCTTGTCACTGTCACAGTGGCTGGCTTCAGAAAAAAAATCCACTGGGCATTTCTGCTTCCATCTCCAGTATTTGCAGATAATAATTTAGGCTGTATTCCTATTTCATTAAAGCTTATTAAAAGCAAAATAATTTCTGCATTAATTTTACTTACAGTATTTCTTACAGTCTGAACTTAGATTAGAATCATAAGGAAAGCTAAAAAAAACAGATCAATATATTAAACAAAGTAGGACATCTTTATGACAGACAATGTGTACTGAGATGGTATCAAAACTGCGTGGGACTCAAGCAAAACAAAGTCTTGTGCCAAGAAGTGACACTTGATTATACTTGGCAACTTAAGGCAAAATTGCCCAGCTCCTCTAAAAGATTACACAGTAGTTGCACATCTAAATGAAGTTTCACTGATTGTTAGCTGTTTTCACTTTTAAGAGTGGAGAAAGAAAAGACTCAAAATTTCATCATCTTAACTGATTTTTCTTCTATTTATCTTCAAGACGCACTGATCCTCTCTGTATTCTTTTCCTGCACATTACAAGCCTGAGCCAGGACTTAAAACGAGTTAAAATCTGCTCCCTGGAACAGAAAGGTTTTGTGAAGCTGACTTCATCAATGGAGAAATATGACTCCATAATAATGTTTTTAAGACGTAAGCTGAGATTTGTAAATGCAAGATCCGGTATGCATGGCATGTTATCAAGAAAACCCACAATTGTGAAGAGGGGAGGAATCATCTGACCCATTCATAATTCCTCACTTCCAACAACAACAACAAAATAAAATCTAGCAGCATTTGTCTGGTTTTGGTTTGTTTTTAAACTACACAGGATATGAGTCCATTATCTGTGACATGTGCAACCTCTCTCATCAGAAGCAATATTAGTAAGCATTAGAAACAATAACCAGAGGACTCTACACAATTTCACAATATTAAAATTTGTCTTTAGGTACTGTACTGATATACATCCATGTATTCAATCCAGGTTAAAGTGGCATTGTACTTGGTGTATTCTGCTTGATCAAACCAGCAATACATCATTGGCACCTGCAAATGCTCCAAGACAGTGTTCCCCCACTCTGTAGGATGCCTCCTCACATAAATGAATACACTCAAAATCATCCCAACAGCAATTCAGATACATGTAAAAAGGTAAGGCCAAGCTAGTTTCTACCATCAAAGGCACCAGCAGATCCTGTTTATTCATGGTATTTAAAAAAAATTTGTTGTAAAACCACAGGCCTCCAAACAATTTTTCACTTTATTTCATATTTTTAACACTTCGACTGTTCATCTTGTCAAATTGTACAAAAAATAAGTTCAGAACACTAAACCTAACAAGAAGCCATGAATACTTTTTAAAGTAAATGCTGAAAGTACTTCACACCTAGGAGTGCACATGCCTTTCACCATTCTTTTTCAAATATTTGACTTTAATATTTTTCTGCTAGTATTCACCTTGCATATTCAAGCCCCACAGTACTAAAACTTGCTACATTTGATCTCAGTGCACTGATTTAAAACAACTGCTGACATGTTCCTAAAGCTCAAAATTACAACTTGAAATGACAGGATTCCAAGAAACACAGTAGAATCTACTCATACTTAAAAAAAAAACCCACAAAAAAAACACAACAACCCCCCCCACACACAAAAAAACCCCCAAAAAAACCCTCAACAACCAAAAACAAACAAACAAACAAACAAAACCCCCCCAAAGAAACAAACAAAAAAACAACAAAAAACCCCAAAACAACAACTAACCAACCAACCCAAAAAGCAAACCTGTCTTTTACAGATATACATTCATACAGAGAGGGAAAATAGCATAAGCATCCTGTCTTTGTATGGCAGACTTGCTTTCTTTTTTACTCATCCAGACATAAGCTTTGGATCAATTCCTGGCTGTATTAAACAGCTTTGGCAGGGCAGAGGGATTTAGAAACTGCTTCAGTAGATACTTGAGAACCTTAAGAATCTCACTTCCTTTTATTTTCAACAATTAGGGCAAGTCAAATTTCTTTGAGTTATTACTGTCTTTATTAATCAGATAACAGGAAGGCCACTTAAAAACTCACAAATTCAGGAAAGGAACTAGTTGCTTAATGTGGAAGCTAACTCCAGGGACAACAGAGAACTGTGTTCCAGTTTGCCTTCATCTTTCACACAACAGCCCCATAGAAACAGCGATACCTTCTTTCCTTGTTAAGAGAGACAATGATGGCGGAGGGGGAATAAAAAAGAAAGCAGAAAGAGAGAAGAGTTACATGTGCTAAGAAGACACCGACTGTCTAAACCAGCAGTATCCTCATCAGCAGTGCCAAATCCAGACTGATGGAATTAAATTACTCGCACAAAATTGAAATGGAACATTTCTGTCTTCCTAACTTCTGAATTGTGAAACACCATGTAACACTGGCCACCACCTGTACTTCAAGGAGAGACTAAAAAAATCCAAGTCAGATAAGCTCAAAGTAAAGCTTCCAAAACAAGCTTGAACTTGATCCCTTCAGTAAGAAAGCAGAAGGATCAAGTATGATGTCTTCTAGGATATTATTGAACGACTTCTGAGAAAAAACACACTGTTCAAACTTTATTATATGGAGATAAACTGACTGTCAGAATTGCTGTGGCTGCACAGAAACTTCTCATCCTCCTCCATACAAATACAGATACATATGCATGCTCTGCTCATGGCTTTAAAGTGTATCCAAGGGGACTGTACTGGCAAGACACACAAAACTCATTGTACATATGCTTTCAGTCCACTAATTCTTTTCTTCCCTCCTTATCTATAATCCAACTCAAAGAAAGCTATTTCATCTTCCAAACTTCACTATATTAACTAAATAACTGTGTAGGAATAAGAATAATTACTCCCTCAGATACACATCTTCAACACAGGCCAAAGAGACAACTATACTGAACCTGCTGCAGTGTGTGAAGAACTAGGGGTTTATTCAAGGGACATCAGTTGTTTCATCCCACAGGATGGAGGTTGCTCTGTCCTCAGCTACACAGCTCTCGGCAGGTCATCCATCTCTGAGGATTGCATTTAGATCTGCAGTATGGGCAAATCTTGAATTAAGCATGTTTTCTAAGTAAGACTGAGCCTGGAAGGAGTGCTTTGCCTGCACAAATCTCTTCTGCTACACCTCTGTGTTCAAGGATGATGTAAACAACCCTCCATGCTCCCTGGCTGCAAATTTCCATTGTTAATTAAACTGTGCTCTTCCTCCCACCTCCCTTCCCAGTGCAACGACTGCCAGTTGATTCAGCTTCTTGTCAGCAAATGATTTTTCTGATGGAAATCCAATGCACCAGATGAGAGGGCAGCATGACAAACATTGTTTTATCCACATCTCCATGCACCAAACCAAGCTGACTTTGGCAGGACTCCTATTTGCTGGTGGGGGGGGAAGCAACAAAGTTTGATTAAAACCGGAAATGACCCAGGTTGCAACGTTCCCACTGCCTTTACAACAAATAAAACTGCCCAAGAACCTTAGAACCACACGGGTCTCCTATGCTCTGTCTCTGATGCTACTCTTTTCTTGGCAGCCTATGCAGCCAGGTTTGTCAAAAACCACATGACATGGTAATTTCTTGCCATTGTGTGACGTTCAGATGCTAAATTCTGACCTCATACAAAACCTTCAATTGGGTATTTGCTTCCATCCATGTCAAATTTATTTCAGATGTTTCACAGTCATTTACTTTTAAGAATATGAGTAACTCCAAGAACAAAGGTACAGACTTAGCAGTGACTCTTCCTCATCTGCTTTTAAACATGGCTTTATTACTTATTCTGTAAACCTATTTTTAGGGCACCATGAAAATTGAATTAACATTAAGCAGCTTTTTAAATAATCAAGTAGCTAAAAAAATCACATTTATTTCCCAAATGCCTCAGTCTATAACAGCTTCACAGAAATTATAAGGGTGAAAAAGTTTATTTTCCTTTTCAATGGAAAACACTTTTTACAACAACCTATTTATGAAATAATAAGATATTAAAAGTGTGTTTTGGAAAATACAGATATTTCATTGCTTAAATAATCCTTGAATTCTAAGTGATTAAGAATACACTCTTGTTAAGGACAGAAAATGAACAAGGACTTTGGCGATTTTCTCTGGAACATTTAGTAAAAACCAGCACCGGAGACAAAGTCAGGCTAACTTTGATTTAATATGACAATTTCTGTGTAGGTTTAGATTCAGAAAAGTTAAGTAACCTCCCTGAGGCCAGAGACATCAGTAAAGAAGCCCGAATTCAGATGAAGTTCCCAGCTGTCAGTCATACAATCAGTACAGCATCTGATCTTGAACTGTTAAAAACAACACTAGACAAATACCTGTCAAATTGCTATTTTCTTAGCAACATCTGTTCAAAACACTTCATAGTAGAATAAACCTACTGACTGATATTTCTAAATATGTGTTCCTAAGTGTACCCTCTCTAGCAACATCTACACTCATTGCTATAGATTTTTTTTCTTTAGCCAGGAAGCAATATAGTAAGTTATACTGAAAAGAACTTACAATCTATCTTTAAGAGGAATCTACACTACTGCACTACTGTTGCACCTCTTACTTTAGTGTGAATTATGAAAGGAAGCAGACAAGATTGGGACCTTCAAGAGTGGCAGTGAGAAAGATAAGAGGAAAGTACAAGAGACAAGAAAACTTTATCACTTCTTCATTAAGATACACTTCCTGCTGTCCACATACTTCGTCAGCATTATTTGTTCTTGTTTACTGTAATCTGAACGTTCGGCCAAATCATCCTCTTTTCACAGAAAGAAGTGCAGAAATGATTAAAAATCCTGACAGACCTGAATTTGCATTGCTAGAGTCACAAAACACACATGCTGACCATGCTTCAGCTGACAGAGAATTCAAGCTATTTTGCAATGGTCATGATCACACCATTACAGAATATTCTGAGTTGGAAGGGACACACAAAGGAGCCCAACTCAAGTGAATGGCCTGTACAGGGACTGAACCTGTGACCTTGGCATTATTAGCACTATGTTCTAACCTCAGGGTTATATGTTCTTATAATGTCCTAAAGAGGTGGGACAGAAGCAGTTTACGAGAGCAAAATTACCATGAATTTTTATTAGCTGGATAGCAGCTATTATCAACCTATAACCAGAAGCAAAGAGGTACAAAACCTTACAATTCCTTAAAAAAACCAAACAAACCCAAATCCAAGCATATCAAGTCAGTTAGAAATAATGCCCTTCGCTACCTTCCAATCTTTTATTTCTTTCTTTGCAATTTATAAAATTACTAATGTAATCTCTTGCACTCTGTGAAACGACATCAGAAGTGATTAAATCTATCTACTGGAGCAGTAGGACCAAAGATGAAATCATAATTGCTGCTGCTATTACTTATTCAAAAAGTCCTGCAGCAATTCAGGTTCTGAACCAGAAACAACTGCTTTAACCTTTGTGCTTTTTGACTGGGATGGCTTTTAGTTCTAGTGAGCGCATTTTGTCTTGACAAGTTATTTGCCTCCAACACTGTTTCACCTAGGAACTGTGACAGTGTATGCCCATGCCCTCCTTTTAAAGCCCTGAATAGTTCAATGAGATGGGTGATGATTTCTCAAGTTATTTTAAGGCTAAGAGCAACATACCTCGCTACCATGAAAATATTACCATGCAAACTTAAATTACTCACATTCTGGTAAAAGAACAACTTACAGTTTGTAGACCTACAAACATTGTCTTCACTGGTAACTTTATTACAAGAAAAATGTATATTTTTTTAGTCTGATGCGCCAAAGGGAGAGCAATGAATAAGTGATTATGGATACTTTAACCTCACTATTTAGTACAGATGGGAAAAAGCTGCATTTAAAGACATGTCCTAGTAAAAATTCAATACAGGTAGGTGAAACAAAGTGTCACATATTTCAGCTCATGTGGATTGTACAGGTGGTCCTCATGCTACTATCAATGCAGCATTGCCATCTTCCATTTTGAAACATGATGTGGCATTACAGTTGATCACCTTATCAAACAAATACAGGTATCATTTTTATGAATTACTTTTAACACAGATGCTTTAACAATTCCCATTAATATATTCTGAGGAAACCCATCCCACTCCACTGGTAAAAAGGCCAATGTATCCATCTTTTCCACTTCTAGCCATCGGGAACATTACATTTGTTTGCTGGATTATGTATGATAAGCCAAAGGCAAAAATAAAGATAAAATATAATAACATTTTCCTTTTTTGACAAGCTTCCTGAAATCTCAAAATCTATTTATGTTTGTTATCTCCTTAATCTAGATTACTCACTAAATTATACATAAGAGGATACAATTAATTTTGTTTATTAAGGAAGAGAGATGTACGTTTTCATGAAACCACCCAGATGCCTAAAATACAGTAGAGGATGTTCACCAACCCCTTTCCCTCCAGGAAGGGAAATTGGGTAACGTAGAGCCTAAATCCACCTGGCAAGCATGTGCCCCTTCAGTTCTCCATCTGCACAGTGTCCAGCAAAATGTCATTCTGACCATTCACTGGATATTCCAGATATTGCTGAAGGGCCCATAGACAGATGATGAACAGAGTTACATGTCATTACCTGTGCTGGGAACAGACACTTCTTTGAATATCTTCCTTTTTCATTAAAGTTTGACAGAAACAGTATTCCTGAATACCTTCAAATCTCCTCACTAGCTTCTTTTAACCTCAGAAAATAATACATCTTTTTCCTAGCACACTAACCAGTGCTTAAAGTTTGAAGGACTTGGTTGTCCATTTTGTTATCAGCACTCTTTCCAAGGAAAGTTCATTTGTAATTGACCCTAGACGATTTAAGTGAAAGTAAATTATGTTCAGACACATATATACCCACATGCATATCCTATGCAGTCAAAAGCAAGAAACTGTTGTGGGAAGAAGGTAGCAAATACTAGATATTTACAAACACATTCTCTATCAGCAACAGTTGTCTTACTAAATTTGCAATGGTGACAATAAAGAAATTCAAACTTCTTTTACTTAGCACAGGGCTTTGTAGCATATTATTTCATCAAATAATTGTACAGTCAGGTAATATGAATGGCAAAATAAAATTTAAGAAGTAGCATTATTACTACAACTAAGTGCTATATTTAAACTTTAATTTAAATTTTGGGAATAAATCAAAGTAACCACCTAATTAAGTTTGTAAAGAGGCCATGCCATTAAAAAACCAGAAAAAAAATACATGGAAGAACAAAGAAAAAAGAAACTATAAGTATTTAAAACTGCAGGCACTGGCATTCAAAAGACTATAAATCTATCAGGTAACAAGGGAAGCAAGCATCAGCTCCTCAAGATCAGCCTCTAATCGCACCCAGTCCTTCCATTAACTCACTGTAACTTGCAACTGGGTGTTTCCTCTGCAAAAGCAGTTGGGGACATGCCTGAATCTGTGGGTGACTAGACCATCAGTGCCTAACCTGAGCTTTTTGCTAACAAGTCAAACTTTGTCCATAATAAATAAGCATTCTGGTTCAAACTATTTTTTTAGGACAAGTCATCAAGGATACACAGGTACCTGCACCCATCCATAAACGTGCTCTAAATATAAGACCTGATCAGCTTCAGTGATAACGGTACAGTTAAAGTCGCATTGCTTTCCTACTCTGCAGAGACTTTCAAAGAAGGGCAAATGGGTTTATCATAGTTCTATCTTACCCCTGCACAGAGAATTAGACACACAAGAAGGAAGGCACCTCAACACAAACATAAGTGTAATCACACCACAGCGTTGTGCTGTTTATAGCTCAAGGAAATGAAGAAGCCCATTTAGCCCAGTCCTTTGTGATTCCAAGCAGAGGAGTAACATATCAAAGTCCAAAGGCTTTTCTCCACTCTCCCGATACTATCTATCTTATCTAAACTCACCCGTGTACAATTTAATCTTGTAAATCTATCTTGTCTGAATATCCTGATTTCTACAACCCTAGCACGTTGACAAGCGCCAAACTTCTTTTTCTAACAAGAAATGTAACAAAGTAGTTGGAACGCTCCCCTCAGAAAGCAGCCTCTGTTAGCACTCAAGGACTAAACCAGCAACCGATTCAAGAAGTTAGTTACACAATACCTCCTCATATGCTGCTCTCACATTTAATGCTATAAATAATAACTGATTCAGAAAACTTATGAGTCAGTTGGTTTTAGTCTGAATCCCCCACTTTGCTACAACTTACAAACCAGTTCACATCTACTGCTCACTAGGATTGCAGGAGATGTATCTATACAATCATCCAAGTTGGGATTATGAGTCTACACTCAACACGTCTCCTTTGAAATTCAAGTTGCGTTGGGAGATTTGACTTTTTCAAACCATGTATCTCCAGAAAGAGTAGTTCGTATTACTGGCATAATGCTCAAAAAACCTCCTTTCAAACTTGAAAGAAGATAGCATACTTCCCAACTAAGCCCTAAAAAATGAACTCTCCTTATATTGCTCTTCATAGTGTGCTTCAATATTCAGCTCTAATCAACTCTCACTCAGAAAAAAGAAAAGGAAAGAAATGTCTCAAGATGGTTTCATTAAGGTATGTCACAGAAGGGCTTTAAACTCAACTTTGCTGTGTTGTTACAAAGGAAAAACTATACAGACTTTCATATGGAAGAGCTTGTATCCAAGCTTCTCCTGTCTCTGTTTACAGCAACTGTTACTCAAAATGGTAATAGAAAAGATGTATCTAAGCTAAATCATTTAATTTACATTTTCTTGTCTCCTTGGCAAGTTAATTTTTCCCCCAACACTCTACTTCATTTAAAATACCAAAAGTAAGGAAAAATAGAAAATATAGCTCTTTTTCCTCTTCCTAGTGTTTAGATCAGGAAATCCTGCTGCTAGCAGTAATTCCATATTAAATACATACATATTTATTCGGTAGGCACAGAACACAGGGTTCTGCTCAGTAAAAGGGATATAAGTCCCTGTTACCTACAGACTTCAGGCCTAAGTGCCTTTCAGGACATCTGCAATCACAGTAAAGTCATCAGAACTGTGTGAATGCTACTAGCACACACCAAGTGCTGCAGACAAAGGAAATGTCAAATCCATGGCAAAGTGACTGAGACCACTCTCTAAACTCAGACAAACTGCAGCAATTATTCTGTGTGTAGAGATTCTGTGATCTCTACAAGATCTTTTCAGAAATGTACCAGTTTTCACAAAGGTAATAGCTTAACCAGACAACTCTTGCAAGTTCCAAGCACTGATACAATCTTAGAAGAGAGGCTGGAAGAGGTAACAATATCAATTAAGAATATATTTGAACCATGGACTGTAGTTCTTCAGAAGACAAACACACAGATATAAAAAAGAAACCACACCTATGCTCTCATTCAAACAATGCAATTAAGTATGTCCTTAAGTGCTCTTCTGTAGTGAGTGATTATTACCTATGAACTATTTACAAAAATAGTTTGTTGCAAAAATCCCCAAGGGTGAACTTCATGCCTCTTCTGGTTACAGCTGCACCACCCAGGAGAACTTTTCATTCCTCACTAGAGGTAACCCTCAGCTGTGATGATGGCAGCAACAGCCTGATAACCTCCTCCACTGGCACAGGCAGACAGAATGTTTATGACCCAACCTGTCCCTGACACACACAGGGAACACACAGAAAAGCATTGCTTAAGCTTCCTAAAAGCAAAAGTAACACGTGTAACTAAATAGAACAAAAAGCCACCTTCCTCCAAGTACCAGGGTGCTCATGCATATAAATGCTCTACCTGGGAGCTAAGAGCAGAGAATGCTGGTAAAAAAGTAAGTCATCTGGAAGAACTTAGGACATGCATTCCCCTTTTTGCCTCTTCTCTGTGGGATGAGTGCTGCTACTTTTCCTTCTCACCTGGTCATGGCAGGAGGGGAAGAGACAGTGTTCTCAGCCTCTGCTGAGGCTTCAGAGGCTGGGGAGGCAGCCATGCAGCGCTTTGCAATGCTGAAGGAGTTTCCTTGCTTAGACAAAGATATTCCCAGTAGCTTCTCCTTTGGGCTTCATCTTTTACATATCACCTTCATGACAGATCCCATTTGGAGACTTAATCCATTTTAGAGTCTAGAGAGGATTTTTCCACATAGCCATGGTATCAACGTGCTAGATGGACCTTTTAGCTTGTTTGCAATGATTATTTTGGGAGAAAGCAACTGCTACTGCTGCAAGTCTAGCAAGTTACCGAGTGGCTAATGACTTAGCTAGGACCTTTTAAGCCACAGGTCTGGGTTACCAAGCAAGCAACTGCAGTGAGCTGACAAGGAATGTGTGGGAACTTGAAGTACTAGTGACAGACACTTCTTCGTAAGGGGAGAATTTTTAGAACTCAAATATTCACCAAGAGAGCAACTGTAAGGGGTGGAAGGGGGGATGCCTGCAGTACAGGTAGTCAAATGCTATTGGCTCTATCAGTTCTGGAAAAAGGTCTAAAGCTCACTGCACTGACAGTGTACCTACAAAAGACAAAATCACAGTCTGACCAGGAAGCAGTAGCATTAGCATTACCTGACAGCACACACTGAACTTAATGGGGTGCAGTGGACCTCCCTGGAGTCTACACAAGAGGCAGAGCCTAAAAATTCAGCAAATGCACTCAATGTCCACCAGGCTATTCCAAATGCAAATGCAATGCCCTAGTCCACTAAAACAGTGACAGGAGAGAAGATAAAAGAAAACAAGACTACAACCAGAAGAACATGATATACTGAATAGCACAAGTCAGAGCTGTTGAGGGGAGAAATAGAGGCCTCCTATCCAAGAGGGGTGACTAAGCCAATAAACAAGTCAAGACCTGTCCTGCTTGGAAAGTCACCTGTCTGTTAGAGAGGTCTGGTTTCCCCTTAACCATCTCTCACCTACATCTCTGAGAGCAGAGGAGCAGATGAGGATACTGCCTCCCCATCAGCACCACTTGTCAGGCATAAAGGTTGAATGAGGACAGTTTTAACGTTCAGGTTCAGCTATTGATGCCAGCACAAATGTGCTGTAAATAATCATGCCAGGCAGTCAGGCATAGCAGACTGTGTAACACTTTGCAACCTCTTCATTTAACCATATAAACATCCACATTTCACTGATTCCACATCAGCAACACAAGAGGCAGTAAAAATTGTGCCTCCAAAGGTAACCTTGGACAGGTTTTGTTGTGCAGGCTTAATAGCAGGCTTTGTCACCTCTTCTCTACTTTAAGCCCTCAGAATATCAGTCTTCCTTATATCTTCCTCCTTGAACGGTTCTGAAGATACTGGGGATGTTCCAGAAGGAAATGGTATCAATAAAAGCAGCTGTCATCAGGATCAAGTGTTACATTTTGATTCCCATTTCAACAGTAGCCATGAGAGCAGTGAGGTCAAGGGTGTGCAGGGGACAGAAAAAGCATAAGGAGAATAGCAGTGGGTTTAAAAGAAAAGAAAAAAAAAGGTAACCATTCATTGGATCTGCTGTTTTCCTCACACATATACTGTTTTCAGCATGAAACAGACATACAATTAAGCACTGATTAAATCATAACCAAAACCAGGCAATGCCTATAAACTAAAAAACAGCTTCCCCCTAAAAAAATTCCACTAAAAAACACGAAGTGAGATGAATTACAATGCTACTGTATCCGTAAGCCCCAAATATCTGAAAGCCATTACAATGAAGATCAAATTCAACTACTCTGTAATATGAAAGAGTGCTTAGGAAATGACAATAAAGACCGAGGTTGAGCAGGATCACTGTTTAGAAGCAGCACAGGATTAAAATCTCCTCTGTCATCAATTACAACCATCTTTGATACTGCAACTCTTCTCTACAAGACATTTTCACTACTTTTTTCTTCATTCTTGCACAGTACTCCATTAGCTCCTGTATTCTGATTCTACATTGCCATTAGATAAATCAAGAATATTCAAGATATTTAAATTACAAACAAATAGGTTACATTCAATCACAATTTTTCCACATCCATCTGTTCTTACGTTGCTGCAAGATTTTAATGTTAAGAATACATGATCGAAAAAATAAAAAGGAATTCTAATTGTGTAATCCTAAGTATGTAAAAGCAAACAGATGACTGGAACTCAGCTCAACAATTCCATCTTTTCTAATCATATTGTAAACCACAAGTTCCTCAAGGGAAATAGTACATCTCTCTGCTTGGATAATATCTTCCAAAATTGACATTTTGAGTACATTAGAAGATATGTCAGAAACAAGTGTGACTATTAGTTTGGATCCATTAAAAAGTGGTTCACATTTCAAAATCCACAATGCAACAAATCCCAAAAGGGTTTTAATTTGTACAAAAGCATATAACCACCTCTTTTCTTTCAAAATAACATCAGAGGAAAACTTCAGAGAAAATTTAAATTCTTCAACTGAAAAGAGGGTTGATAGCATGTAGTTCTTTAAATAATTTCTTTCCCTTCCTGTGTTACACTTTATCCTGCTGGGAAAATAAATCCTGCAACTTTTCACTTGAAGGGCTAAATCTGCTTTTTAATTAGAGATGCTTATGCTGACTCTGTTTTATTTAAAATGCAGAGATCCTTCCAGAAATATTTAGTAAATCAGTACTTAAAAAAAGAGAAATGCACAGAAATAAGATAATTGAAAAAAAGTAAGGAAAAAGAAAAAACTTGTTTCCAGCCAGAAGAAATATTTAAGACTTCATAGACTTTCATCTTTTTTGATCAAGACCAAATTCAGATAACCTACATGCTCCTATCTTCAGTATGAGAACAATGGAATAAATAAGTAAGATTTAATACCATGAGCACTCCTTTTATTTTTGCATGTTCTCTGTATGTATCCAGTTATGTATCCTGACAGGTATGAGTTTAGGGTTGGCCATATTCATTTATTTTTCAGCTTCATAAGGGATGTTTTTCTCCATTCCCCAGACAAATTATCAGAGGGAAGGGACTCCATGTACAAATGTAAATTAATACTTGTATTAATGTAAATTTAAACAAATAAAACCCCACACAAACCCACTTCACCCATCCAAATAGAGTTGCCTATCTCAGTCCTCTGCGCTATTAATAAGTACAACCAGAGTCATGTAATATAATAACCAATACAATCAAGTTGCTACCTCCAGGTAGACTACTAGGGGGAAAAAAAAAAAAAGAAGTTAGTGACTTGCCACCAGCTCCACATATATAAAACACACGAGCTGATCATTCAGTATTTGCAACTATCTGAGACATATTGAACAGAAGTATCCTCCCAGGCTTACAAGAGGCTTTACAATTCAAAATTGAGTTCAGTTTGCACCCAAGAAGATCTGAAATCTGTTCATTCTATAAACATCAGAAGTTTCCCCATCCAAAAGCACAGCCTTGAGTGCTTTTTGGTGATGTCATCAGAAGACAATTATGATATGTAAAGAGAAACCATCAAGAAAGTTCTGAAAAATTATACCTTGAAGATCTGAGCTACCATGGTCCTTTGAACAGGTGAGCAACATCCCTTTACTGAAAACCTGTATTGAGGAAGTATGTTGTTTTAAACAAGACAGAAAGTGCACTGCCTGGTTACAGCACTTAGCTTCCTCCTGCTATTTTTAAGCTGAAACTCTGTAATCATGCCTAAAAGTGCAATTACTAACCACTTCCATTAATCACTAGACGTTTGGACACAGTAGGTCAGCATGGTCTGGTTTTCAAGGCAGGATAATTCTAGTCACAACTTAAGTGCTTTTAAAATGTCATCCCCCCGTTCCTCAGCTCGCTGCAAGAAGGGCAAGTATTTCCACAGATTAAATGATCACCCACCGATTCATGCCTGAATGGCAAGTACGTGCCCTCTGGCCAGGAAAGTCTAGAATTCATCACAAACAACATGTTCACAGATTGGGAACTGGGATGATTTGCCACACACAGAAACCTAATTGCACATTTATCACCTACACAAATTAACAGCAGATACAAATAAAAGCAACATGCAGCAAATAAGTAGCAATGATAATGGACAGCTAAAGAGAACAGAAGACTCAAAATGTTTCAAAGACATGATGATGATAAACATTCAAACAGAAAGACTAAACATCACATGACCAGGACATGATGTTTTACTGGCACATCTAGTGAGGCACCGGAATTTGTTTACAAAAGTACAGTGGATCTTACAAGGCATTCCCCTCCAATGAGATGGGGAAGAAGAACGACTACTAGAACTGGTAGAAACAGAGTAAGGAAATCCACATTGGCATCAGCAAAGTTATTCTTGGTCCATTAGGACTCTGGAATACAATGGAAGGTGACAACCACACTCCTTTATGATCCCCCACTAGTAGAAATGAGAGCCCTAAGGAACCTGCTGACCCCTGTATTATTCTCATCCCTCCTAAGTAGAGGCGTATCCTGCCTCCTCCTTGTGTCTCACTATAGAAACAGATCTAGTCCTAGCTCTTAATCATCATCTTTCACGGCTTTCCAAGTCACTACTGATCTTCTTACTGAAGCCTCTTTAATTTTCCTACTTTTTAATTTTTGTTTGTCTTAGTGAGAAAAAGGTAAGAATTGTCATCACTGTGGGGAGGGGAGCTCTCGTGAGTAGTATTTTTGGAGAAGAGAGAAAAGTTCTATTCTGAAGGCAAACTGACCGGTTTTAGAGGACCAGAAAGATCCTGATATGGCCTTTGGCTCCAAACACACACATCATAATCTTTCAAAATATCCATCATCTCTTCAATATTCCTGTTTCCTACCCAGAAATCTAGTATTTTATTTTCAAAACTAGAAACCATAGCTATATCTTCTACTTTTCAGGAAATGAGGTAAGGAAAACACTTGCTCACTTTTCTTTCTTTTCTTTTAAAATATAATACTGTATCTGGAGGATGTATGTTCAGCAAGTGGAAAAATTGCAGTTTTAACTGATAACAAGTGGCAGCACACAGACAGGTGGATTGTGTATTTGATTCAATTTACCAAGGTGTATTTTTGAGTTATGAGTTTAACAAACAGATGTCACTTGGAACAAACGATAACATTTTTCTGTTGCAAGTTTTAGCACAGAACAATAAGGCGCCCTGATTAATTTCTTTAAAAATAAATTTTTAAAAAATTAGAATATCAATGCTGATACACAGAAGCAAGACTATGTTTAGGTTTACCTTCCCAAAACTATGAACTGCAAAAAAAAAAAACAACAAAAATTCCAAATCTCTATACCTGAGATCAAGATCAACAGTATGTTAAGCCAAGTGCAGTACCCTACATTCAGAAGAACATGAATATGCATCTAGCAATGATTGAAGCACTATTACTTGTTTTAAAATTTCAGATTAGAATTTCTGTCAAAATACAGTATGTCCATTCATTGTACACTATACATCTATTGTTCTTCCCACAAACAATGAAAATAAAGAAGAAAGATAACTGATGGTTTTTGACAGCCAGAAGTTTCAGTCAGCAATATTCAACATTAAAAAAAATAGAAATCAACCTTAAAAATGGTTAAATTACTGGGCATTTTCCCCAAAATTAATGGGAAACAGAAAGCTTTCTGAGGAACAGCCAGCATAGTATATATCACTCAGTCTGTTCTCCAATGGTAAAACTATCCATAAAATACTGTGCTGTAGTGAGCAACACAGGCATAGAAGAAGAGCATAAAAAAGAATGGGGAATACTCTATTGGCAATACAGCATGTTAATCAACAGCAGGAATAGGTCTGGAGAAAATCCTGTGGTGTGAAAGGAATGCTCACCTATCAAGGAGTAATACCAATATTAACACATTCTTCAGTGTTGTGCTCCCTATGCCAAACTTCCAGGGCACTTGAAGGAACCTCCTGTGTCCCTGTGACTAGAAGGTATAAGCACAGACAGCATCAAGTCAAAGTAGGGCAAAGAACAAGGGTAGGAGGGATAAGCAGGGAAGTTTTCTCAACCATGCACTCTGAACTGCATTATGGCACAAGAGCTCTCCTGCCACTGTGACCACTGATGTCATCATGACAGCTCAGCCTGAAACACAGCTCTCAACTGTACACATCCACAACAAGAAGCAAGTATAGTATACCAAAAATTTAGAAAACAAATCACAGCCATGCAAGGCACAATAAATCTCTAAATGGGTGACATTTTTTCCATGTATTGCTATTATGCTAACACTTACTAAGTTAAAACCTACACAGTAAAACACCAGTTTGAAAACTAAAAATTCGTGTTAGCACATGGCTTTTTTTCTACAAAAATCCTCCAGCAACCTCAAAGCAAAAAAAAAAAAAAATCCTGGATAGTACAGCCTATAATTGCAATTTAGCATGCATATGCTTTCAACGGGTGTAGTCAAGCAACATTAAAGCTCTAACAGCATGTTTTAAGAGAAATAAGATGCATGAACCAGAAGTCCTAAAGAACAAATCACAACTTTTGTTTAAAGAAGTACTGTTGCCTCTGTGTTTAGTTGTGAATGACAGGAAACCTGTCAGCATGGTTTGTGTACACACAAAGAAAACTGGAATGATAAAACCCAGTCTGTTACAAAGACAGAAGCTCCAATATGGCACTACTGCGGTTGTTATACAGACAAGCCTATAAAATTGTGTTTATTGTCTGAATAAAAATACTACGGAGAAATTGAATGTAGCAAAAATTTTCTAAGACGGAACTTGGGGAGTGCTTTTAAACTACTGACAAAGGGATGACATTGAGAACCTGGAGAAACCTGATCTACAGCTGGAGCCAATGTTCATTTGTCTCAATATTCCTGTGTCTGCTCAGACAGCAAATGCTGCCACCAGAGCAAGTGCCAATTGCCATATATTAGACTGAAAGAGAAATGTGTAGTCTAACATTTAATCTTTTACCAAATCCATGAACACGGTAATCTTAAACATAGCAAAAGCAAAATTTATTTCCCACATAAGACATATGTATCATACAAATTAAGTTTGATGTCAGTGAAGCAAACAGCAAGAGCTCTTCACACTGTCCCAGGATTCTGACCCTATATTTTGCTGGGCACTGAGAAAACTGCTGACTGTTCAAATCTTAGTCTTCACACCAAGGTGACAGAGGTCCCCATTCTGTTTATTTTTCATCAAGAGAGACAGGAGATCTCTTGATAACTTGCAGGAGGCACAGCCTCCTCAGAAGCTGAGCCTCAGTACAGCCCCAGTAGAAGACAATAGTAGTGTCCCATCTAACGCTTATTTTCATCTCCAGTGACTCTTTTTTTTTTTGGTGTGGAATAAGAAGCTAATATGGAGGATGAAATACTATTAACGTTTCCAAAACTTAGAAGCATGATAATTTATTACAATTTGCTCATTCTGAAATCTGTCCTCACTACTGAAATAGTACACCAACTATTGCACAAGTTAAAGAACTGAGAACAGGTATTATTTTGGCTTCATACCTCCAGTAAAAGCATAATCTCCTTCATCTGAATGTCTTGTACTGGTGTACATTACAACTGTGTCTAGCAACCCATGTGCATGTGTAGGTACAAAAACCTCTGGCAATTGTGTCAATGTAAACTACACTTTTCACTTTACTCATTAAAAATATTTTTTTTTAAATAAGCTCAATTATGAATGAGAGTTCCAAAAAAAAAAAAAAACAACAAAACAAAAACAACAAACAGCAGCACCACTTATGCCTTCAATCAACCAGGACTTCTAGAAGCTCCAGAATTTATGCTTTCAGCCATGCCCCATTTGACACACACTGTGCAGAACCAACATTGTGGCAATAAATTAACTTCCACAGCAAAAGTGAATTCCCCTGACTTCATCCATAACCTAAGCTGTGGCATGTCCAAAACACAGCAACTTCTACTGGATTTCACAGCTGCAAACTCAAGACTTCCTTAGAAACACTGCCAGTACAAACCCTCCCATGGGGAACAAAAAGTTCCACCAGGCCTTTAAAAACAAAAAATAAAATAATTGGGGGTGGGAGAACGATGACACAGAAACTAAAACACCATGTCTGAGAATGGTGAGCAGGAAGACCTCTGTTCACACAGAAGTCACTTGGAGAAAGCCCTAAATGCCAAAGCCAAGTTTGCAACACCTTAATTTTTCAGCCTCAGCTGCTAGTAAGACTATATCCTCTAGACATGATTATAAATGAAGGAAGGTATAAATTGATACATCACACTTGCACACTCAGAACTTCAACATCACATTTAGAAGGACCTTTCTTTTTTATCCAATTCTATGTTGATATGACACATACACAGATCAATGACCTGCTTGAAATTTTTTTAATGTGTCATTGTAGCTATTGGCAACCTGTCACCAGACATCACTTAAGAGCTTGTCTCCAGAAAATCTGACTGCACCAACATAAGATCTCAGAAGCTATCCAACTCAATTACCTGCTACAGGTCCTATAAAAAAAGAAAAAGGTAATATGGCTCAAGAAGAAATTACTCTACAGTACATATATGATTATAGAACATATATCCTGGGTTGGGGATGAGATGGACATAACAAAGACCACAAATATTTGTCTTGCAATGAAAAAAAAAATTCTCTACCCCCACACGTGGCTTTTAATCGGTCTCCAGACAACCACAGGAAGTCTGGGTGGTTGGGACTTCAGCTGAAGAGTTTCCCACTGAAAGAGGGAAGTGGGTTATGACACTGTCACAATCAAACCACTAGAAAATTCTGATTTTGGTCTCAGAATGTTTCCCACTTTTTCATGCACAATTCTTATCAAGAACCACATAAAGTAATGGTTTGATCAAATATCAGACTGATTTGTCAGTCAAAATGTTTTTCCTTCTTTAATTTTAACTAGTTTTTGCCTGTAAATAGCAACTTTTTGTATTTTACAGCCAATTTACTGTAAAGAATGTCTGAAATACAGCTGTCTGGTGTTCAAGATGCAGATCAATGCTATCAAAAATCAAATCCCTCAGAAAAAGAGAAGAGTAACATTAAAGAATTATGAAAGTAAAAAAGAAACATTACTCCAAATTTTTCAGGACCTTTAACCATTTCTTCCATAACCAAGCAGAAAGCCAAAAGAGTAGCTGACAGAGAGCCATAAAAATACTCAATACCAATGCAACCACTCAACTTTCCAATACCTTTCAGTGCAGCTCTACAGTAATGCATTTCTGCTTCTTCTCTCTTCCAACTCATCTTCCTTCTCAGCTCCAAAGATTACAGGTCGATTGTACAGAGACTATCTCATATATGCTGCTCCCAAATCCTCCCTACCCAGCTAAGCTTTGTCATTATCACATTGCTATTGTTTTCCTCATCAAGTCCATGTTTCACAAACAGGTCTCTGACTAAAGCCAGACAAGTTTACTTAGTAACCATAGTCATTATCACCTGGTTTCAGGTGCTGCCCACATAACACTTAATTTTCCTTATTTCTACTATGTTATAGCCATAATTTTATTTGTTGCACTCTTCAGCATTGCTTTTGGGATGAATGAGATCAGCAAGCAAGTACTCATGAGATGAAATAAGCCCTAAGCTTAAGTTAATGCAAGCTTGAAAACAAAAAGAATAAGAAACTACCAAAAAGCACATGGGAAGTCTTATTAGAAGCAGCCATACTACTTTTTCCAAGCACTGTACACGTACCAACATGTATTCTATGCCTATGTATCAAGCAATTTAGCTCAGTCCCTGTGATTTAAAAATACAAGCTAATGCTGTGGGGTGGGAGGGCTAAAGAAATTATAGTTATGTACCCTGAACACCCAGCTATTACTGGAACACTGGTAGTCAGCTGCAGAATGTACTTATATTAAAGTGTCAAGAAGCTATAAAATCAGCACTAAATCCTAAGAGCAATATTTGAATAAATGCAACACAGATTCATGTCTTGCATGCAAATCAGTTTAAATACAAGTACAATATATTTCATGTGCTTCCTGGCATGGTAATACTCTTACAAAGTAACATCTCTGTAGCCACACAAATTTTTCATTTTTGAAACACCTGGAATCAGAAGACAGTGTGCATATATCAACATTTTTGTGTTTAAAATTTTATTCTTGATACCAGAACATGTATCTACACAGGTCTGGAAAAGACACCCTCAAATTAGTTTCAACTATAAATGAAGTCTTTGTTCAAGAGTGGCTGAAGAGAAGCAGTTAAAATAAAAAAAAATAAAAAAGGAAAACAAACAATCAACAAAAACAAAGAAACACACACACACACACACCCCGCCAAAAAAAAACCAACAAAAACTCAAACCACTTTCTAGCAAGCCTTTACAAGAAACATCACTGGTATAAGCTAAAACATAAGCAGACTGAAAAGTTTAAGTCTGCTAACCCACCCAGGAACTACTACTACTATTTCAGGCACTACAAGCTGTGCATATAGCACAGAGCAGGCACCTTCCCAGCCAAAACCAAACAAAACACACTGCAAATATTCCCCGGACTTTGTGCTACGAGTGGGAACGTAACCCAGAGCGCAGGCTCTGGTGCCGTGCAAGGCAGGCCGGCAGCGCTCGGTCCTTAAGCAGCGTGACCAGCCCGGGCACAACAAAGGGCTGTTGTTCCAAGGCAGCAGCAGGGCAGCAGCTGAACCAGTTGGCCCAGTACCCTACCGTGGTCTGTGGGACATCAAAGGCTGGCTGTGACCTAAGCAGACAATTAGGATGCGTGGGTGTAGAGTTACAGAGTTCCAAGAGGTCACTCACGGATGAATTTTAGCACTGCAGTACAACCCCTTTATAAAGCAGTATTATTGGCTTTTTTGCGCAACTAGCCTTCAGGCTGACCCCAGATCTAGGGAAATTACTGCAACACTGCTTTTTTCTTTTTCCTATATAAAGCTTACTGCAAAAATTAAAGTGCAATTCCTGAGATGAGCTAAGCAGCTTAAATACACGTTTAACAAATTTAGTATGCAAAGGACAGATACCGTGGTTCTTTCTCTTAAATAATCAGGTAATCAAGTTAACCAAGACACTGATGAGGAAGGGGGTGAACAGCTGTGGAGTAATTAGCAAGGACAAAAATCACACCCCATTGCCAAAGACACTCAAGTTGCAGCAATAAGGTACAACACTCCTTTCAGAAAGTATAATCAGCACAAAGTAAGGCTTGTGAGCTCTATACATATGCCATAAACAAAAATTCAAGACATATCTCCTTACAAAGAAGGCCAGTTGTGCTTTCTTCTCTGCTGAAGACACCACAAACATCAACACCATCTATCCCACCACATGGCACTGCCCTTCTCAGCAGCTCAATCCCATGGTTCTGTCCAAGAAGGACTATTTCCTCTCTCAGTAATGTTACTCCCCAAAACACAACTTTCCTCATTTACCCACCAGTTCTATATGTGCATGCCAAACTATTAAAGACAGCCTTGAAGCAAGAAAAAAATAGGTCTGAGATCACAACACCTCTATACAGAATCACAGAATATTCTGAATTGGAAGGGACCCCCAAGGATCATTGAGTCCAACCCTTCACCCTGCACAGGACCATCTGTCAGAGTCACACCATGTGCCTGAGAATATCATCTAAATGCTTCTTGGTGCTGTGACCACTTCCCTGGAGAACCTGTTCCAATGACCAACCATCCTCTGGGTGAAGAACCTTTTTCTCATCTCCAACCTAAACCTCCCCTGACACAGCTTCAGACCATTCCCTCGGGTCCTGTCACTGGTCACCAAAGAGAAGAGATCAGTGCCTGCCCCTCCTCTTCCCCTCACAGGAAAGTTGTAACTGCAATGAGGTCTCCCCTCAGTCTCCTCTTCTCCAGGCTGAACAGACCAAATGCCTTCAGCTGCTCCTCACACAGCTTCCTCTCAAGGCCCTTCACCATCTTCATTGCCCTCCTTTGGACGCTCTCTAATAGCTTAATATCTTTCTTATATTGTGATGCCCAAAACTGCCACAATATTCCATGAGAGGCCACACCAGTGCAGAGCAGAGCAGGACAATCTCCCTGGACCGGCTGGTGATGCTTTGCCTGATGCCCCCCAGGACAGGGTTGGCCCTCCTGGTTGCCAGGGCACTGCTGACTCATATTCAACTTGCCATTGACCAGGACCCCTTTCCATGGTACAGCTTTCCAGTATCTCATTCCCCAGTCTGTACATATACCATACCAATGTTTTAATCACATAAAGAGAAAAGTTCTTGGATGATGCAGTAGTAAAAAAAAAATCAGATTTCTTTCTTCTTCACTCTTAGTATGGCCCCAGTAGTAAGGTTACAGATCACTTGCTAATCAGAGATTGAGTCAGCTACACTGAACAGTCACACAGCCTTGTGGTAGATCTTCACACAATCCTGGACTTGAGGGTTCACAGTGACCACCTCTGAACAGCTGTACAACACTCTACCCTGC
This sequence comes from Corapipo altera, assembly GCF_003945725.1. Taxonomy (NCBI): domain Eukaryota; kingdom Metazoa; phylum Chordata; class Aves; order Passeriformes; family Pipridae; genus Corapipo; species Corapipo altera. The sequence goes on along the minus strand of NW_020884900.1, from coordinate 7,095,287 downwards.
ACATCAGAGTTACTTGACTTTATTTTCCTTCTGTGATAAAACACAGGTCTTGTGTACATGGCTATATAAAAGTCCGTACATTGTGTACACAAAAGTTTCAAGTAACACAGAAACCCTGAGTTCTGAAAAATTTCTTCAAGCTTTTGCTTCAGCCCAGCAACTTTTATCACATGTAAGATGATTCCTCTGCAGGATCTTCAACAAGAGCAAGGAAGCACTAAGCCTTAGCATTTAACTTCCAAATGCTGCCAAACTGGAATACAACTCACACTATGAGAAAGCAAATTTTGCTTGCAAATTATTGTATCAGGAACTCAGGCACTGGTTTAAAAACATTAGGGTCATATTTAATCGTCTTAACTCATGTAAACAGCAGTATCTTTATACAACCCAAGACAGGAAGTGGTCTCTTGCTTAAGAGGAGCATATGCTTATGCACCTTGTTAAACTCAACTGCACCTTTTAAGTGATGCTGTTTAAGGAAGATCTATTAGGAAAGTCTTTAGGACTTCGTCCTTTTTTTTCTTCCCTCTCTTTTTTTTTCTTAAGACCAAGGAGGTTATCTTACCGAAAGGTACTTCACCAGAAGAAAAATCTCTTGGGATCAAACCACTGTTTTTACAGAGCTAGAAAAACCCAAGCAAACAAACAAAAAATCCAACATCAAAACAGTTCTAAAGTTACATTGTAGCACTTCACATTAAATTAACCCAAATAAAGCTTAACTGTGTATTTTCCACCTTTTTCTCCTCTTACACAAATCACTAGAGCAGATGGAATTTCTCTATTAGTTTTCACCAAATTGCATCCTGAGAGTTCCCAGACTATGGTAAATGTTAACTCCCGCACATTTAAATAAATTCTTCCAAACCACAACTTTTAGAAACGGATCCATTTCAGTCGGAACACCACCAGAACATAAGAGTTAAATGCAACAACCTTACCATAAATAGTTCAATCTTAGTAATGCAGTTGAAGAACTGAACCATGTATTTCTAAAAAACATTATATTTTCCAGAATAAAATGTGATTTATTACACTAAATAAAATATTTTACACCCAACACAAAGGGATTTGGCATATTCATATTAGAGCTATGTTCAACAGCAGTAAACCTCAAAACATAGAACAGGCACTACTTTTCATAGCATTCAGTAACCTTTGAAATGTTACTGTGAACACAGAAAAGTCATTTCTACTTGCTTTTTCCTTCTAATTAAAAAGCCAAAGAGCAGTAAGCAAGATGACAGAAGCCAAGAGTAAGATAAAGAGAGAAATAAAGCAGATGGCATGTAAATATATTTATATATACCTAAGCTATTCCCGAATTATGAAAAGAGAAAGATCAAAATCTTTTCATTTGCCCCATAATCAGTGTTCTTTTCTAAAAGAGTTTTCAGATATTTTTATGTAAAGTGGATTGTGAATTCTAATTAAGATATAGCTGTAAGCCAGGATCCTCCATCATACAATTAATCTTAAATCCAGCCTCCAGCCAAGCAGGGTACAGATGGAGATAGACAGATGTAATTACAAAGTCCATCAGCACTAAGCCACCGGGAGAGTTTGCAGGCTTTCCTGTATTTCTTCTTTGTACAGGGTGGTAGGCTATTTTTGTCAAAATATACCAGGAAGACACAGCTACTGTGATACAGTCACAGCACTTTAATATGACCTTGAGTTTCCATCATATATTTTAAGGCATTAATTTTGAAAAAAATTACAATTACACTGCTATTTCTGCAGGCTACGCTGCCTAACAGAGCTGGAGTAGGTATTGCATTCCCAGCTTAATTTCTGTCCTTCAAGATAAATTCCTCCCTTTTCTGCTTCAAACCTCTCCAACTGTAAAACTCCATTTTACCATCATTCTGAAGCTGTTAAGTGCGATTAATTGTTGAAAAAACATGATTTTGAACATAAATTCTACGGGGAAAAAAAAAAAAATTAACATGTGATCTGCTCTCCACCTCTCAGCCCTTAAATCTCTAGAGAGCTCATCATCACTGCACCCATGCTAGCATGCACAGATTAGTTACCTCCAAAAGACAGAAACCCTCTCCACACTTCTTCAACTCATTACTGTCACTAAAACCCAAGCATTCAATGGAAATTCACAATTCTTGCCAATATTAAGATAAAAAATACCTTGTTTCATCTAAGAATCAACTTCTCACATGAAAGTGAAAGACTCAGAGGACAAATTCTGTAATCCTATGTATAAACCTAGTATAGCAACTCTAACTCAACTATACTCCTATAATTTCTTACAGCAACAGCATTAAAGATGAATATCCAATAGCAAGGCATAAGACATGTAGTTTGACATTTTCCACTAACTGGAAACCTACAAACAGTTTCTGCTTAGTGTCTGAAAACAGTACTAAGATTGCACATTTTAAATGTTATTGAGTTTCCATCTAAGATCTGTAAGTAGCATTGAAGCACAGCAAAAAAAGAATATTCTGTCTTCATATAATGCAGTCAATTCACATTCCACCATCATACACGAACCACTTCCTTATCTGAAAGCAGCAGCCAAGATTAACAGTAAATTTGCATTAACCATTTTACCATGGTTATCCCACCCAAGCTGGGGAAATCAGCTACATCTCCTGTGCCCTGCAAAGGGTTTTCTTTATGAGTTTTACACAGGAGCTGAAAAAGCAACTATGAAACAGATGGATGTAATGGAAGTCAAACCTGGTAAAACGGTCACAGGCAGATTCTTAGCTCTAGGACCATGAACTGACAAATTTAAGAACACACTTGAGTTAAGGGTATTCATACACATTTTCAATTACAAATCACTGCAGATCTGGCCATGTCCAAGTCCCAGACAACAAATATCCTGACCCTTAATTTTTGTGTTCAAACTGATATGCCAAAACCAGATGTACTTCACTAGACCAGCAACAACTGTAACAGTACTGGTAAATAAAAATATCTGTCAGGGAATTCTTTGTGCAAACTCTAACTAGTAGTGAGGATAATCTCAGCTAACTTAACTGACTTTGTATCAAACCAACTAGGAAAAGCTCACAATTGCCATCGCAGGGAAGTTCAAGTTTTCTCTCTTCTCTCAGTTACCCTCCCTACCTCTCAGCCTTAAATCTCTAGAGAGCTCATCATCACTGCACCCATGCTACAAAGCAGAAAGACTCCATGCCCAGGCTGGCTGGTGTGCTCTCCTCTGACCCAGCACTCATGGAACACCTGATTTGCAAGGCAAATTGAAAACAGAGTTAAATCCCACTGCTATCCTGAGCCCACGAAAGGTCACCTAGCTCTGCCAACAAGCTCAGGGCTTAAGCAAGCACATATAATTGCCCACAATATAGTTTTTTCCCCTTACAGAACTTCACCTGATTTTCATCATGAAAGCAGTCCTTGCAATTAGTTGCTCATACTTCATTAACAATACATTATTCCCAACCTGCTCTAAATACACATCACTTTCCCTCTTCTCCACAACACTAGTCTCTGGGTCCTTCAGAGGTGATAATTCCATGAACAACATCCTCACACCTACCTCCATGATGTTTATCCCTTATTTTTGCAATAGGAAACTAAGGTAGAGCAATTAACATCAGTAATGCTGGATGTTCAGCTTAGACATTCACAAAATGGCTGAAATTAAATTAGCAGAAGGTGGCTAGCAAAGAAAGCTTCTCTCTAAAGTGCCATTTTTAAGCAACATTATTTGAAGCTGAAATTGTTTTTTATACTAACATGAAATGAGTATTTTTAGCTTAAGCATTAGCAGGTTCACTCTTAATGAAGCTAGTAATGAACACAGAGCTAGAGCTGTTTAGAGACTCAGAATAACAGCTTTTCCCCGTGATGCCATTTCCAGATAAAAATGCAGACCTGCACCATATCTGACAGAAACAACAGAATGAAACTTGCTAGGACTCAAAGTTACTTTATTTAAATCTTATTCTTGATCTGAAAAAAAATTATAGGGAAAACTATATATATATGTTTTATTATTTTCATTATAATAATTAATCCATGTTAATGAAAATCAGTCTTCGGGTAATTCCTGTTTAGGAAGAATTCTGTAAAGTTCTCCAGGCTGATATAAAATTAAGACAGAAAACCCACAGAGCATTTGCTTTGAAGTGAGTTTTAAAAAGAAGGGAAGAAAGTCTTAAGTTCAGAAAGACCTGTGACAGGAATAAGCATTTTAGCAAACCCCAATTTTATGTTCAGAAGGCTGCTGATATACATATTTAAGATGTACTTATTAAAACACCCACAAACAAACCACAAAAAAAACCCTGTTGGAGCAGAAAGACTAACTTCCATAATTCACTTCTGTCCAGCATAACAAGTGAACTCAAGAAAAGTTTTATTTCTTCAAAAAATTTGAAAAATCCTTTCAGGAAATGCCTAGCCACTGGTGTACCCTGTAATCCGATCACCAGACACAGACGATTCATTTCCACTTCCCAACATGCCACACCACTTATTACCTTTACTTATAAATGCTCAGAACAACTTTGTTAACCAAAATACACTCATAACATGAATATCAGACATTTGTGTTTTATGGAATTTCTTCAAATAAAAATTTATTTAATTTACAGAAAAGTGTAACTTCTTTTTGAGTCTCACTGAACAAGGTGTCCTTAATATAAGAATATTTCTTAAGGGAGTGTAGAGTTTTTTGTCCTATTAAACTCTTTCTTATATGTTTAACTTCTACAAAGCACACAGATAACATTCAGATAACAGGTCCCCTACCACCACCATCATGGAAAGACACTGAGTGCTCAGTGGGGAAAGTCAAGCCTGTCTTCACAATACATCACATGTAAACTGAAAAACACACGAGGACAGCAGGAAATAGAGAGCAGAGATTAGCCAGCCAAATGAGACTTCACTAAATAAGTTAACAACGTTCTGTTGAAGTTATTAAGAAAATTAAGCACACTTTTGGTGATTTTCTGAAACAGATCACATAAAATGCAGATATTACCCACATCAGATACTAGTGAGAATTACATCAAAGGCCAAGGCCTTGTGATCTAATCTACAAGGTCAGAAATCCTACAGGCCCAATGATGCAAAGTCACCTTCTCTCACTGTCATAAGACCAGGGAATTATTCACTAACATTTACCATCTTTCACAAGCTACTATTTCACCACAATGTCCCATAAAATCGTTTCAGTGATTACTGTGGGTTTGTGTCTTACACAGTAACAAATGCATGCAATCATACTTCAGCAAAGCCTTTAGTTTTGGGGTGCGTTGTAAGAAAAAGTCAAAATATTTTGCTAAGAGAAAGCTAGTCCTTTAATTCTCATCTACTTTCAACATAAAGATTCCTCCCCCCCCCAAAAAAGCATTTCTCATTACAAAAGAAGTATCTATTAAAAGTTTCCATGCACAAATGTACACATACAATGCATTTAATGAGAAGAATTCACAAAAGTTTTTATATGGATTCCCTACATCAGCTACTACAACCCTCAGATACAATCTGGCCTATGTGCTCATAAGAAAGCTACACAGATTCAGAGCAAAACCAATAAACTTGACACTGTACTGTTGCAATGCAGACTTGCAGAAGAAAACAAAGAACCTTCCAGAGGTGCTGAGCAACACTCAGTGTAGCACCCTGAAATTCCTTACAAAAGGGCACAGTGTAGCACAGAATATGCAGCAAACTGCTCATCACTGTAGCCAGGCAATAGCTATGCTACAGTCCTTCCACTTTCACCAGTTTGCATTTACCTTCTCGTTATCACTGGCAGGAAGGAAATCAGAGGCCCCAAAAGACTACAAGTTCAGCACCAAAACCATACTAACAACCTGGCATTTTGCAGCACTTCAGAAATTTGCTAAAATTAACCTGAGATTTGACATTCTAGAAAATACAATGGAATACTCCCCGACAAATGAAGTTTTATGCAAGTCATGTATGCACAGCATATCACTGAAGATCAACTCAGCCAGAGATAGAAAAACAGCTCAGCATTTACACATTGTGTTTTCTTCCAGTCCAGCACACATTACACACCGGTTTCAGCCAAACAATGCTGTAAAGAACAGGACTGCCACCAGCCCTGACAGCCAAATATTTCTTGCCTGTTTTTACTGATTTTCATATTAGTACCAATACTCCTGATGTCCTAATCATGTCCTAAAATCCCAAGGCAGAAAGTATCTCTGTCCTCAGCATCTGAAACTACTTCTCGGTGTTACCAAGGAATGTTCTGCTCAGTCAAAACACTGCTCTGACACTTGCAGCAAGGCAGCCCACAAAATATTCTGGACTACTGCAAAGATGCCAGAAAAACAGGAAAGGTTCATGAACCAGGGTAACAAATGAATATATTAGAAACATGAGCTAATGTAGTATACCTCAAAGTGCTGGCCTACACATTTTCAAGGCCAGTGATTTAGAAAAATAAGTCACTATATATCTCCATGTCTGCAGTCTATACCTAAGTCAGCCTTGTGTAACTCAGCGGGAAGGGAAGGGGGATTAACCCATTAAGGCAAACTAATCAGACCCTTAACCTAAAGGAGTCAATGCAACTCACAAAAAGTGTCCTTTCCTGATACACCCTAACGGATACTAGAAGTCTCAAAAACCTCAAAAAGAAAGTACTGCTTATGCAGTGTCAGAGCAGCAAAGCTGTGGCAGTACATCTAAATAGAGAGGAAAAAACTAGGCAGCCTGAGCATCCCAAGGTCCAATGCCAGAGAAAGCAGAAAAGGGGCTGAACAAGAAAGTTATACTTCTATTAAAATGGAGGGAAAAATACCAACACTTCAAGGTGAAAATAATATAATTGAAAGTGAAAGCCCTCTTGAGAATACCTCTTCTGTGATCTTGAGTGGGTTTAGTACTGCATTTTGTGATTTTATTATTACTAAAATTCAGGTACACCTACAGTATTCATTCTGAGTCTACTCCTGCTCCAGAAGTACCTGATGGAGCAGTTGACAATAAAAAACAGTTGATCAATTACAAGAGAAAGCCTACTGTTGTTTAAGGCTTTTTTTGTTTGTTGGGATTCTTTTCCTTAGTTTTTATTAGTTTTGTTTTTCTTTCAGACCTTGGCTTTTTATATTACTTTTAGCCACACCTACTGAAGTCAAATGGCCTTTAACAAACTGAAAAAGCAAATCTGTTAAAAATACAACACACCCTATCTTCAATTAAAGGTTAAGCGAGCTCTCAAATAATATCAGCCACAGAAAGGAAAAACCAGACTGGACATTCAAGACTATTTTAAAGACTGAGAAGTCAAGTTAGTAACAGAATATTTACACAAACACACATAATGATCTAAAATGCAAAGCAGACCTTCTTAAAAATCACTGCAAATGTTCACAAGACCATGCATTAAGTGTTTAACAGAACTTTAAAACTGCATAACAAGATTTCCTGAAAGAAGTCATTAAAAGAAAAAAAATCTGTCAATCTTCTGTCAACTTCTAGTTGAAGAACTCCCAACAACTCAATCAACCCATCCTTCTGCAAGAAGATCATAATTGTGGAAGGCAACCTCAAATTATATAAGTGCTCCAAAAAGAGCAAGATCACATGGTTACCCAAGTCTCAAAACTCTCCCTAGAGTGATTTTTCCACAAAAGCATGCAACGGAAGAAAGCGATCTACAAGAAAACCAAACACAAACAAGAAATAGAAACAATAAATAAGATATAGTTTCATACTTATTAAAATAAAACATGAACATCTAGGTAATGATTTAGGCAGCTGTACTTAGTAATTTTGATATTTTCTACACCAGCTTTATTTCCCCAATCCAAAAGTTCAGATGGTTTTAAAGAAAATAATTTCCAAGAAAACCAACAGACTTGTTGGTTGGTCTGTCTCATAAAAAAGGAATATACCTGAAAAAGGATTTTGGTGCAGCAGCATCCAAAGAACATAGCTCACTTATGCTGAGTGAGTCCAGAATTCCAACTACATTTTATACCTGTCATCAAGGAAAATACCTTTCTTCCTACACCACAGGTATCTTTTCCCACACAAACTCCATTTTGAGCACTACTGAGAAGCAAACAGCCATCAGCCTCACTTTCTGAGGCACAAGCAGTACTTTACTGTAGATATTGTCTAATCCAAAGAGCTTAGTATGCAAGGCCTGGACTCTGCCAACTTTTGCACATGCCTAACCTGATGCATATAAATGGGGATTACTCACATGCTGGAAGGTAAGTGCACGAATAATAAGCATGTTCGTGAATCAGCAATTACGTGCAGGTAGAATAAAAAGCCAAAGTGAAAGGAGATGAGGCACAAGAGGCAAGAAAGTCGTCACTAGGCATTAATAATGTAAGTGTGAATGCTCTCAACTAGAGTTTTAGGAAAGCTCATTTAGAAGTAAGTTTTAAAAAAACTGGCTTTCAGGGTTTCAAGGTGAGGAAGAAGAGAGTCTTTTGGTTTATCATCCAAATACATAATAAATTGTCAACTACATAAAAAGTTTACAACCCTCTTTACCCAAACCTCGCAACTCTCCAGCTGAAACACTTAATGATTTTACATTCTTGCTTCCTTGCTCTTTCCAGCTACAGGTCAGTTGCAGGTCTGAAAATCTTAATCAGGGTGATACGGCCTATTTAAAATACAATTCCTTCATCAGCCAACTAGAAAAAAATGATGATTTTCTCAAATACAAAGAGTAGCTCTCCAGAACAAACTTGTTAATGCTGTGAAAAAGCAAACTGCTGAGCAGTTCAACCCACAAACTGTGAAATTAGAGGTTTTGGAAGCTGTCAGGAAGAAGGTGGCACTATATATACAAAAAAGGCTGCTCTTAACTTCCTCTGACACCAGTTTGGATAAGAGGGGCCTTTCAGTTGTAGCAGGTTATTCTGTATTGCCCAGTAATCATACATGGTCAAGAAAAACATCCTTCAGTGTTCCCCCCAAGCGGCCAGCAGCCCTCAATTCCAGGTACCACATCTGCTGCCATCACCTTCTGAAGCCTGCAGAGGGTGACCCATGGAGATCAGACAGTCTTGCACAACAGCTTACAACAGGAGTTGCCAAATTTAACCTGACTTGTTAGCTACAACGTCAGGGGATGCTGGTATTACCCCATCATCAACACATCTGCCAGTGCACCACAACCTATGACAAGCATATAAATACACCTATTATACATCAAACATTGTGCACTAGGTATTTTGAACTGGTTTCTAAGCTACAGCACCATGGACCTCTGTCAATAATTTAGTAATTGTGTCTTCCATTGACAAGAATTAATATACCAGAGTAACATTGAGAGCTCCAAAATGTAACCCTTTTGGAAGAGCCAGGCTACAACATTCAAGATGCACTAACAACACTGGACTCTTCAGGGAACAGCATCCTTCTTTTATGCTTTCATTAGAAAAGCACTGGTTAGCCTCAAGCCAAAGCTCAGTCACTGTGACCTTTCCAGCTCCTACATCAGAATGATTCAGTACTAAATTACCACCGTTCACAAAAAAGCAGTCAATGACTTACATCTTGAAGGTCACAAATAATGTTTCAGCATTGACTACCCAACACAATTTGGAAGTCTAGATATCTCAACTTCACTACTATAGCTCTTTTCATACAAAGCTATATGTACTAACATGTTTTTTTTTTCTATCTCCATCAATACTATGAACATTTTACATAAAGAAATGTTTTAGCATTATTATATGTACAGCATTTTAAGATTCTTCATATGAAATAAAACCAAGAGGAGCTAATTGCTTCACCCTGTAACACCCAAAATATACCAGGGACTTATTGTGGTTTAACCCCAGCCAAAACCAGCCCAGGACTGAACAGCTCTGAAAGATCAAACCTCCAGCCTCGAGATTTTTACAGAGTAAGAATTGTTACAATCAATTTATCAAGATTTACTTGATATCATTCTAATCACTAGGGTTTTGAATAAGGAATTTTAATGCTAGAAAATAATAACTGAAATAACAGTTAACAGCAGCATGGAAAGCTAAGAAGCAAAAAGAAAGAAATAAACGTAAAAACCCCCAGAAAGTTGCAAAAGCAAGCAGCAAAGGGAAAAAAAGAATACTTGGCTCAAATTGCAAGTTGCTAAGAGAACTGGAAAACCCAAAGTCACTACCCATGCGGCAGCTGTGATCTTCGCTATCTAGACAAGGGGTCCTAAAAAACTTCAGAAAAACCAAGACTAGTTAGAGGTGCAAGACAACAGTGAGACTGGGAAAGGTAATTAAAACAAGCCAAAGATCTGAAATCTAAGAGCCAGGCAATCTTGTCAAGTTTTAACAAATAAATAAGGAACAACTTACAGAAAGCTGTTAGCTTTTCTTATTAATCGTGTCTAATTTCATAAGATACCAAGTCCTGCATGTGTCCAAAGCAACTTGACAACTGTACGCACCAATACAAAGAAAGGGTTTTTATTCATTTTACTCTCATGAAAATAATGTCCCCAGTTTACTGTGGCCAGTTTTCTTTCCACCCCCTCCCTGAGCACAGCAAAAATGTAATTAAGAACTACCACCCCTGGGATTTATGAACTACTGAAACACACATTTCCTTCTTTGGAATTGAGAGCCTACTTCCATTCACTGACTACTATCAGACATTTCATTGGGAATACCCATCCGGACACTTGCCAGAATCTTCCTGCATTTTTTTAGCCTGGCAATTCCAAGAGATACCAAAAATCTGAGATCATCAGAAGACACAGGTACTGCAGAACTACCACTGGGTATTTTATCGAGTTTAATTACTGCTCAGGGCTGCTGAAGACTGTACTTCTCCTAATGTGACTTCTGAACGCTGCCTGCTTTTTCATCAGTACGACTTAAGAAATCCTGTAACAAGGCTTGCAAAGCTACCCTGGGAACTAATAACAGGTCTGGAAAAACCCAGACATACTGCTCTACTTCTCCCACTCTTCAATTTTCAGCGATGGAAGGGAGTGCAAATTGTACTTAATTGCAAAATTGTCAGTTCAGTCCTTGAGTCAGTAAATTATGCTTTTACAATTTCTTCTTATTCTCCCTCTCTCCCAGGGAACGAACACTTAAAGCACTAATTCACATCTCCGAGCACCTGTACTGTCTTCTCCCCTTACCTCACCCCACAGCTTCCTGAGCCCCCCTTTATTCTCACATGCTCCTACAGGAGACCACATCCCGCCTCCCCACCTCACACCCTTCCCCCAGTCTCTCGGCTCCTAACTACCACAGATTCTCATTCCTGCTCACGAGCTCCTCTCGCCAGTCACCAGCCAATGTTTTGTGGGGATCACTCAACACTTTGGGAGGGACAGGGAAGAGGGGCCGCAATGCAGAGGTCCCAGCACCAAGCAGCCATGCTCCCAGCTTTTCAGGGACAACTCCAGAATTACTGCATTTCCTGTGGGTCTCCTTGGTGCTGCCAGAGAAGTGGGTCCCAGCTCTATATCTCCTAAATTCATACTACTGAGCTTGCCTTTTGTGTTTGTTTTAAATATGCTGAAAGACTTTCCAATTTTTAAAAGTAAACTTTGTGACTTCAAATCCCATATTGTCTGAAACAACCAGCTCTGTTTTTTTATATATAAAGCAGAGGGAGGAGGAAGCTGAGATAATCCCTCTAAAAAGAGGAAAAAGTCAGAACTCTTTTTCCTACTCTTATAGATGTCCACATTTACTTTTTGGACTGGAAATTAACATGATATCTGACCAAACACAGTTAGAAAAAGAAGTCTTAATAAATAACAGAAGAAAAACTTCCAAAGTCAATCTACAAACAATTTTCTTTCTTTCCTTCCTCCCTGCCCCTTTAAAGATCTTTTTAAATATGTAACCAATTTTGAACTTTAAAACTTAAATTTCCATCTTGAAACTGTTAAATAAAACACCTCTAAAGCCTAACACACTCTGCTTTTAATATCCAAAATGGTGCTAAATCTTTACAGTAAAAAAGCCAGCATGTTACAGTTAAGCTTACAGAGACATACTCACTGACTACAGTTGTAGGGGTAGGTACAGAAAAGCAGATCAACTGCTAATACAAAAGGAAACTGTGAACCTAACATTTTAACACCTGTGAAAGCAGAAACGAAGCTTTTTGAGTTCAGCAGTCTACTTAGTTTGAAGATAAAGCACTAGGAGCACTTTTGTAGCCCCACAAGTTCATCTCAAAAACAAATTCCAAGGTCAACAACCAAACCTGCTTTTTTCCCACCTTTTTAGTATCACAAAAACGTAAGTATAAAGTTCTGTATTATCTAAAGCAGTCTAAAGACTACATAGTTTCTTTAGATTTCTGTTCTGGCCTTATAATTACGTTTAAAGAAAAAACATCTTATTAGTACTTGTCACAATGAAGTATGTTCCATTGTATTTTTGTCTTGAACACTTTTCATACCACAAAATTCACATTATATCAATAGTACAAATGAAATATTATCTAGATAGCAAGATATCTAAGAGACAACTGAATGCTCAGAAGTCATTTATTTTCACATTACAAAGGACAGGTTATTCTATCAGGATAAAGGATTTCTCAGATGCATGATGGAGGTCATTGGTCGAATCAATTATTTAATGGTAATCCATCAGTTCACTCCCAAATAAACAAACAAAACCACTTGGCACACTACTTAAAGAATTAGTCCCTGGGCAAAATACTAGGAGATTTTAATCAGCCAAGCAGTCACTCTCACATGGGCAAAGCCAATTTCTGACAAATATTTACAAAGAATGCAATGTAGTAATCAAAGGTTTCACTCAAGGAAGAAGTGAAGTCTCTAAACACAACTAAGTGAAACAAAGCAAATCGCACTCACTTTAGCTTTTGCTTCAACAGAAAGTAGTTTCCTGTTACATTTTGCACTCAACTTACTAACATTGTTAGGCATACATAAACAAACTTCATAAACTTGAAAATATACATTTCATTGAAGAAACTAACTACTATATAGTTTCAGGTTTAAAGTCAGCAATTAGAAGCCACTATAGAAGATAAATATATTTAACTGGGACTGAACTGGTGGAAACTATACAGATGAAAAAAAAAATCTTTGTGAAGTAAAGACAGAGTGAAAGTCTTTCAGCAGCTACCAGGACCCCAGTTATTTCCCTTGAGCAGTCGGATCAGTTGTTTACTTCCCCCCATGTGGCACAGATAAATACTTATAAAAGTGTCAGCTCTACATTGTCCAGCCAGTCACAAGAACTGCTGGTATAAATAACAACCTGAGTTTCCATCGGAGTTCACACATCGCCTTTAAAGTACAAAAGGAAGCAATATTTAAAATGAGAAGAAAGAAAACACAAAGTAATGGTACACATTGCACACATTAAAATGCACGGAGAAACACTCATCCTACTGTAGTGAGCAGACTATAAGCCAAATTCTCTAACTTTAAACAAAATTACATTGCAATTACCTTCTCACTTCCCTCACAACAGTACACTGGAAAAAAAGAAATTAACCAACACCACTACAAGAAGTTATTGATTACAAATAATTTTAATCAACAAGCATTCAGGGGATATACATTGTACTAGCCTCTTCTTCCAAACAATTCTAAAATTAAGTGTACCATTGTAAACCGTCATTTTTACATATGCTAATGGTAATGTAAAAAACTAATTCAGCTCTATAGGTTCAATCAAAGGGATGTTTAAGATAAATATTTTTTGCCTGTAAGAATAGAGGCATTTTACATAATATGGACTGTTTCACTTCAGTATTTTAAATACAGAATCCAACAGTTCATGCTACCACATTTATATTTTACTATTATACCCAAAAACTAAAAAGTGACTTGCCTCATCCACCTACAATATCCCCAGTGAAAAGGAGTAAAACTCCCAAATGGAAGAAGAGAAGGTGGGTGGTCAGATTTCCTACAGGGAGATATTAGAATAAAATACAATTACATCTGGATACAGGTTCAAACATGAACCTTTCTATCACAGTTACCCTCAAACATTAACTCTTTGCACAACACATCCAGGACAAACTCACACATAAGCCACGAATATCAGAGGTGTTCAGTGGGCACACAAGCAGTCTCACAATGAATTACCATAAGATCTCCTCAGGGGAGCAATGTTGGAATATATACAGCAGGGTTTGAAGGCTCAGGCCCTTTATCTTTCTATGGTTTATTCCTAAAGCTTGCTGTTATCAATCTCCTGTGAACTAATTTTTAAGCATGTTTATCACAAGGAAAACAAATCCATAACTCTCAAAGTTAGCTCTTTATTACCACTGATAAATGAAAGCAATAACATTTTAAAACCCATCATATCAAAGGAACATCTTTCCCCACACAGCTGTTAATTTAACTCAGATTAGCCTCCCAAACACATTCAGTCAAAGAGGATATAAGTAATTTTGCCAAAGTACTTTTCACTCAAGAACTCAGTGTTGCAAGACATTTTGCAATTCCAACTCGCATTTTAAAAATGAAGAGCATGACTACATCCAACATCTACTTCGTTTGTTCCTGCCATTCACGTTTTACAACTTTGTTTTTAAGGTTAGGGAATGTCAGTAGCCCAGAACCATTAATGCATCTTCTCAACAAGACGAGTATTACTCTAACCATACAAAACCATCACTGAAAGGCAGTGAGTGCCCTCATCTCCCATTGATGTCAGAACACATAATGTTACAAGTGTTGAGGTCTATTGTTCAGTCCATTTTTCCCCATCTTGTGGGGTCCTACCATCCATTCATTAGAATACTACACTGACCTAAAACAAAACATAAGACCCTCACACACTTGCGTTTATGAAACTTCTGGCATCCACAGCGTAATTCAAATAAGGGTACACAGCACAACTGCACGTGCAAGCACTATTTTCCAGAGAGAAGCAGCTCTTAGAGGGCTTTATTTTCTTAAAGAAATGGTATGGTTTATGGTTTATGGTCAGGAAGCCTTCCCAATGCAGTTCCTTACGTAAACAGGTAGAAACCCTGCAAATCCCAAAACCGGTGACACCACCAAAAAGAGAACCCACGTTTTTGAATCAGTCAGCTTGATCACACTGGATGAGAATACCTCATTGAGAATACATCAGTGAGAATTACTACTTACTTCAATTTCTCATCTAGAAACACAGCTGCACTTGCAAGGCCTTAAGTATTATCTATTATTTATTATTATTATTATTTTAGATCTTGGTTTTGTGCACTAAAGTAGGCTGTGACTCGTTTTGGCAGGGGGAGAATAGGGGCAGACTTATGGATCAAAGCCCAACTTACTTAAGGAGGTGGTTTACACCCAAATTCTTCTCGTCTGGATTTGCAGTTAAATCAGCGGGTTTCCTATTCTAACCACCGAGAAGCGTTACAACAATATAGCCTCAAACAAACAGATGGCTGTCCAGAGAAAAAAAGTTACACTATTTACTCAAACGCACATCTGTTGGAGCTCTACCAGCCAGCCTACTCCAGCAGACGGGCTGCAGCGGGGACTTTCAGTTTTGCCCAGTCCAGAAGTGACTGTATGACACCACCGGCGGACCCGAGGAGTCCAGAGAAGAAAAGCTCCCTCGGATACAGTTTTCCCGAGCCCCCAGCCGGCACCCGGCTCCGGGGCAGGGGAGCAGCCGCGCGAACCAGGCAGGGGTGGCCTCTCCGAGGGGCACCGCGCAGCATCCCCGGCACCGCTCGGAGACCAGCACCAGGAGAGACACCAAAAGCGTCGGGAGCACAAAACAAGCACCGAGAGCCGAAGAGCAAACACGGGAGAGTTTTACCCCCACCGGAAAGGGGGGACCCCCGCCCGCTCCCTTCCCACCTTCGGGCGGGGGGCCCCGAGGGGCCCGCGCTGCCCCGGCGGGGGTGGGCGGGGGCAGCCGCTGCCCTCCCGCTCCTCCTCCTCCTCCTCCTCCCGCCCCGCGCCCCCGCTCACCCGCCGTCTCGGCCGCGGCCGGTGCCCCCGCCACGCCGTTCAGGTAGAGGATGGAGAGCAGGTGGGGCTGCGTCTTCTCCAGGGCCACCCGCAGGTCCTGGAAGTGGTCCCGCTCCTTGGCCAGCAGCAGGGCGATGAGCAGCTCGGCCTTCCCGCCGCCCGCCGCCTCCAGGTCGCGCAGGTCGCGGGGGCCGAGGGCGCCGGCGGCCTCCAGCAGCTCCACCACCTTGTCCACTTCGGTCATGGCCTGCGCCAGGCTCTGCCGGCACTGGACGAGCAGCTCCTTGTGCTTCGGCTCCATGGCCGCGGCAGGGCCGCCGCCGGCCAAACTTCGCCCGCCCCCGGCCCCGCCGCTCCGCCACCGCCGCCCCCGGGGAGGCGCGGGCCGAGGCGGGGCGGCCGCCGCCGGCCGCCCTCCTCCGGCGCCCCCGCAGCGGCCCCCGGCGAAACTTCGTCCGGGGAGGAGGCGCGGAGCTGGGGCAGGACCTGGGCCGAGGGCGGCTTCGCTTTCGCCTCTTCCTCCTCCTCCTCCTCCGGCAGGCGGGGGGCGAGCTGCCGTTAGGGGCTGCTGCTGTTCCTCCTCCGGCTGGCGCCCCGCTCGCCTCCTTTCCGCCCCCCCAGGCGGCGAAACAACTTCTCCTCCTCCTCCTCCTCCTCTCCCCTGCCCCCGGGAGGGGACCGCGGGCAGCAGGAGCCGCGGGCAGCGCCGCCGCCTCCCGGCGCCCCGCACCCCCCGCGGGGCAGCCCAGACAACTTCTCTCCGGCGCTCGCCGCAGCCGCGCGGCCGGGAGGGGGTGCGGGGAGACGGGCTCAGCTCCAGGCGCCTCCTTTCATCGGCGGGCGCACGCAGCCATATTGGCTGCACAAAGCTGCCGCCTGCGCCGACACGGGGCTGGGGCTGCGGCAGCGCATCGCCCCCCCGCCCAAGCGCCTCTGCGACCGCCGCTCCCCCGGCCCGGCCCGGCCCGGCCGCCGCCCCCCGGCCGTCAGTCAGGGCCGCCCCCCCGGCCCCCGAGTGGAGCGGGGCGGGCCGGGGGAAGGACCCGCGGCCCCCCTTCCGCCACGGCGCGGCCTGCGGGAGGTTCTCCCGCTCCTCCCCGCGGGGCTCCGCCGGGGCCGCACGGGGTGCTTGGCCCGGGTGTCTCGGCGGCGAGACAAAGGCCGAGCCGCTGCCTTCTCCCGGGTGCGAGAGCGGCCGCCTGTTGAGGTGCTGGCGGGGCCGGGGTAGGCACCGGGCGGCGGCTTCAGACGTCGAGATTTGTTTCGCCCTACGCCGGGAAAAGCTAAACATCAAAATAACAACAGACCGCTTGGAGCTTTGTCCATTAGAATTTGCAAAACTGAAAGTTTTCAAACGATATCTAAATGTTAGTAATGTCTGTAGGCTCATCTCCCCTTCAAATGTAGTTTCATCAGCGTGTCGTGAATAACCAGAGACCAGGTAATTTACAAATAGACTACAGATGTGTTTGTAATCAGCAGTAGCAGGAGGATGCAACTGATTAGCAAAGAAACAGGAGAATAACTTTTCTATCTGAAGGTAAACAGGCTGCCAACATCACTTGCACCAAATGTTACCTTAATTTGCAAACAGCTTGGGGAACAGACTGCAGAATGACCACAAGCAGTTATCATCTTGCCTCAGTCTGAAGAGACTGGAAAGTTTGCTATAGAGGATGAGTTATGAGATAGACCAAACTTCTCTCAGCAATTGTAAATTCAAAATTAAGGGGGCTTTAATCGAGGATGTGTGGAAAAAACCAGAAGAAATAACAACCCTTTAATAAAAGATATATGTATGTTGGCAAAAACAGTAAGAACACAAAAAACTAGACAGTAATCCTAGGAAAAAAAACCAAACCAAACCAAAAACAAAAAACAACAAACAAAAAAAATAGGTCTCTTCTGGAGTCACGAGGCAATGGCGGCGCAGGGCTGGTGGTCAGGCCTCACCAAGACGAAAGAACCAGAAAGACTGGCTCCCAGGCTTTTCCTCCAGAAATGCCCAGATACTGTCCCTGTCTCCGTCCCGGCGAGAGCACTCCGCGGTCTGACCTGTCCTCCGTCTCGGGCGGCCAGCTCTCCCCGAATCTCAAACTCCTTCTCTCCCTCACTCCAGCCTTCGAATGGGCCATTAGCTAGAAATGTAGCTCGGCTGGCTACATCTTTTGTAAAGGTGATGACCTCCCCTTTCCCCCCTCCCATTCCAACTCCGTTTTTTCTTACCGTGAAGCAGGGAAAGAAAAATTCACCTCTCAGATTTATAACCTCTAATACATCTAAAATTCACTTTTTATACATTTCAGTGACACTTAAAGAGCATTACGGGTAGTGGTATTAACCCCATTACATCAAATAGGAACCAAAATTATCTGACAGCTTGCTGTCCAAACAACCATA
This sequence comes from Corapipo altera, assembly GCF_003945725.1. NCBI lineage: Eukaryota > Metazoa > Chordata > Aves > Passeriformes > Pipridae > Corapipo > Corapipo altera. The sequence continues at coordinate 7,077,007 of NW_020884900.1, read as the reverse complement.
TCCTTTATTTAGTGTCCAGAGAGCTGGACACAATGAGGGGAAGCCATTGTTGCCTAAAATCTTCTGTTAACACACCCATTTGGAGAATTTAGGTGCTGAACTAAGTTTCAAGTCACTTATGTAGTTGAACAGATGATGATTTCTCTCATATATGCATAATTGTGCTATGCATTCTACTACTACTAGTGAAGGTAGAGAATAAGAGGACATAGGGATTTTTCTTAGCCTTAAAAGTCATTATTTACAACAATACTGGAAGGTATGGGGTGATTTTGACACACATTTTTCCATATTTGGTCCATTTATGGTTATTTAATGCTCTTATAGATTCACTTCTTTTAACTTTGCATCCATTGCTTTCTCAACAACTGTCTTTGCTATACAAAGTACAGAGATTAGCTTTTTTGCATAATTATTACTGTTGCAAACTCCTGCAAACTGTGTTCTATCTAGACTATTTAAATTTATCAGAAAATCTGCCTATTTCTCTCCAGTAAGTTGGGCAAAGTTTAGCCAGTAAAGTGATTGTGCGTTCCCGAAGTACTGGTTAACACTAGTATGCATTACTTATTTGTTTCACCTCAGCAAAACAAATTTGAAACAGAACAGAGTCAAAAGCTATGGGTAAGAAGTGAAACTCGCCTCCTGTCCCCCAGTGTGCAGCCAAAGCACAACCCTCTCGGCCAGTGTAAGAGCAGGGCACCTCTGTGCCTGCCACAGGACACAGGGCACAGCACCGCGCAAGGGACAGCTTTCGGAAGGCAAATGCCCAACACCACTGAAAATTATTCAAGTATGTCCTAGTTTTTAAGACTGTCTAATCTCAACAGTCCTTTAAATATGGTGTTTTGTTGTGTGTGTGCTTATACAGTTTCCTGTGAAGGAAACGAGACAAACCACCAACTTTCATTACGAGTTATTATGATAAGAGCCAGACTTCAGGTCTATGCAGCAGTCCTCTGCTATTTGAAATAATAAAGACAATCTTGGTTTCTCTCCTCTGCCTGATTTGGCACTCTGATAGGTGCCTTTCTCCAGGCGTTGCAGTAACACAGGCATGGCATCGCTCAGGCAGGGCATAACTCAGCTATCTTGAGTCCCATTTGAAAATCTAGAGGGAGGTGTGCCTTGGCAAGTGTTTACCCTGGACTCTACTTAGTCCTGCCTTTGCCAGAAGTGTGCTTTAGTCCTTTGCCTTCTCTTCCAAATAAAACATCCATCTTCTCCTGCAGTGCCTGCCTCGCCTTTTGCTTGCAGATTCACATCTCCTGTTACCATTGTTCAGGTAGTGCCAGATAGTAGGTAAATCCCTGCTGTACCAGGTTTCTTTCTTCCTAGCAATGCAGTTTCTATCTTTTTGACATACCTGAGTCCCCTACGCTCCGTTTTTCTTGCAAATGCCAAGTTGTCTTTGCTCTGAAAAAATCAGATAAATTTCTTATGGCACAGATAAATGTCTCTTCCCTGAATCCAGTGGCAGCCACTTGCCTGTATAAGAGGGGGACCTTACTGTTACCTCAATTACTTAACTCAGTATAGACCTTCTCTAGAAAGTTCACGGGAAGTCTTCATAAGATTTAGGCATATTTTGAAGACTCAACCTGTGAAATGGATGCAAATTTATTATGCCAAAACTTTAAAAAGTAACCCAAATTCAGATCACTACAGTACTGCAGAATGTACAACTCCACTGCCATACAAAGAAGCAAACCCAGTTTTCAATTCATTCCTTTCTCCTCAAGCTCCCATAGAAAAAAAAATAAATAGGCAAAACCCTTTGGTTCCTCTGCCAAGTTTTTAGAAAATGAATATATCTGTGGAATAAGTTTTCAGAACTAAAATCTAAGTTAATCAAAGACAGATCCTTGAAATTAATTCAAGTCTACAACTTGGACAGACTGTGCAAGAATCAACCAGGTGTTTATCGGAGTACCAAAATAAAGGCAAGTTGTTTGTTTGTTTGTTTAAACCAAATGAAAGGAAGGATTTAAAAAATTTAATTAAATATGGAGCTCTGACAAAGGATGTCATGGATACTTGTGTAAAATTGGATTTAAACCACAATTTGACAAACTAACAGAAGAAGATCGATAGATTTTTATAAGCCGTGGAAAAGCTTTCAATTTTTTTTATTTTTTAGAATTGGAAACCAGGCTATTGAGGATGTATGCTTTGGGCATTAGAAAAAAACTACTGACTATCTGAAAAAGAGTATTAGGCTAGCAATAACTATGCCTATGAAATCTGAGAAAGATTTGGGAGATAAGATGGGGACATGGAGGCAAAAATTGAAGTTTATTTTTAGCCAATTTTGTACCTTCTTTTCAGAAAGAAAAGGAGAAACACACAAGTGTTACCACGCAGAAATAAAGCCTTTCAAATATAGATAGAACATGTGAGGCTTAAGAAGCTATCAGACCTTGGAATTGATTTTCTAAGGCAGAGATTAGAATTAGAAGAATCAAGTTATCTTGATTCAAGATATCTTGGTGTATCTGCCTCTGAGATAACCACCCTCTGTAGATTCAAGATGGGCAGCAAAGCACTGAGTTCCCATCTTGTAGAATTTTCTGTTGGGAGGACAGGATCATCTTCAACAAAAGCATTAAGTTTCAGCAAGACTCACTCCTGCAGGTGAAGACTGTGTCTATAACCCTGTGAAGTATATGAAATCCCTCAAATTCCAAAATATTAACTACAGTGTACTTTAAAAAAGCAAACATGCAAACCTTTGAAAATATTAAGATCAGAATCAAGAACAGGATTCAACCTCTGTACAAGATTTTCTTCCTGTAACTGTCAATGCACCTTTTTTAATACGCAATAATCATCATGTTTGTGTATGCAAACAGCACATTTCCTGAAATATAGTGTTGTGTCATACATTCACACTAGGAACTAAAAAGAGATTCAAAGTCACGTAATCCAGCACTTTAAAAGTCTATCTTCCATACAGATCAGAGAACTTCAGACTGAAACCAAGAAGACTCTGAACAGCATGATGATCAAGCAAAAAAGGGAAAAGGGAGAGCAGAGGAAAGAAGAGGAGAAAAAAGAAGAGAAATAGAAAAAGAGAGCCTTCCTGTTTTCAAGATGGATTTCAATAAGATCGTATAAAATGTTGCACCTGCAATAACAGGGACTGCACCCAGTGACTGTTCTTCTGTCTTGCAAAATCTGTGCTTCCAAAAGCCTCTAGGCAATAAGATTTATATTCTGCATCACTCATCCACATATTGACTGACACTATCATATTATTTTAGCTTGGTATTTTCTGATAAGACATCCTTCAGGAACATCTAGATTTTAAAACAGGCTTCTTATAGTCATTTTACTAGGAATCTTCACAGGACAAAAGTCTACCATGCAAAAATACCCATCACACCTTCTCAAGCACTTCCTCCTCTGCTGCTTACTGCTGCCCAAGTCACAGCAGCAGCTCTGCTGGTGTAAGTTTGCTGGTAAATCCCCTCCTCAAAAATCATCAATTTGAACCAATCAGAAATTCTAATGGCCAAAAGTAGAGGACTTTCTTTAGAATTGGGAATTTTTTTCTGTTATTTTTAAATGCATGGGAGACATTTCATGTGCCTTTTTTTTTTTTTTTGGAGCCCTTAGGGTACGGGTCTTCAAGCTTCATTGGCAGTCATGTATGCTAGAAACGGTTTTGTAACAAAAGCTAAGCTTCTCATGTAATCATAGGATTCAAGCAACTACAGATTTAGAGAAAAATATTGAGAGATTTACAGTAAGTTAATAGAAGGTGACAACACTGTGTGGATCCTGGGAAGGAAGGTTATGCAATATCCAAGACAGCTATATAGCTATATGAAAAATCACCAAGTAATCAACAAGGTAAGATTAGAGCTCTGTAGATAAAAGTAAACACCACAGAGACTTTGTCATAGGTGTCATATGAAACACCAGCAGCTAAGTGGTTCTCAACAGCAGCTTATTTTTTCACATTAGTGTGACCGATAGACAATTAATTAGCATTTTCAGGATAGGAAGGTGCTGGTCTAATGGGCCGGCAGATCAAAGGATCTCATTCATCCGTAAAAAAACCCAAAACCATAATGTGAGCAGTCTGGGCACTGCCCAGGGAAAACATTTCACCTGGCAGTATTGTCTCCAGGAATGGGCTATGCCCATAAATCCTGAGGTCCTCAGAGCTCCTGCTGAAGCTGCAGAGTGACGGAGCTGCTGTTGGACACACACAGAAGCACAAGGATCATTTATCTTCCCAAAAATATGTAGCCATGAACTCCAGGAAATGGTTTAGCTCTCTCTTAAGTGAGCTCCTATGACATACAGTACGAGGGAAAGCAGACCTTTTTTTTTTATTTTATTTTTCTGTAGCCATAAAACCTATCAGTCACTTCATCTTGTACTACACTAGGCAGTTTTCAGATAGAAATTATTGTGGTCTTTTCCCAACCTGGACAAATTAAAATGAAGAAGATGAGATATTTCAGTCAGCTTCAACAGAAAGAAAACAACATTGTTTGATGAAGGTTTTAGATTTCCCTGGGCTGTTGAAAAATACAAATAAAAAAGTTGTTTTACTTGGAAAGAAAAGGGCTTCCTCAAAGGCAAAATACCTGGCAGGAAGGGTGGTTGTTTGTTTGTTTGGGGCAGGGAGGGGGAAAGAAATGGGTAGGCAAATCATCTCCTGAACCTGTGAATACACACAATCGCTTCTGTTTCTCAGACAAAAAAAGGCAGCAAAAGAAAACCAGAAATACTAGAGGCACATTGGTGGTGATACTGCAGGGCAGTAAGAATTTCGGCTTTTGTAAGGAAGATACTCTGCAAGCAAATCCCAAGTACCCATCTGCTTAGAATAGATCAGGGAGTGATTTAATTTTCTTTCCAGGACTGGCCTGACTTGTGATGTGGTTAACTTCTATAAGCAAGCAGATGTTAAACAGCCCCTTTAAAAGCTGTTGCTTGCAGTTTGTTATTGGTTCAGTTTCTAGGTCAGTTTTCAAGTCAAGCCAAGAGAGATTATTTATACCAATCATTTGCTTTTACTTCTTTTAACACTAACGGGGAGATAAAAGCAAACGGGTGCCCTAAACAGCCACAGGCAACTTCTATAAACAAGCCATGCACAAACTGGGAACTCATAAGAAGAAATCCCAAACTGCAGTTAAGAAGGTAGACAAATGCAATAGTAAGGACTCCGGAGAATGCCTCAGCACTTTTTCACCCTCTTCACTGGTTTTCTGTCAGCAATGAGCATTTTCAAACTGGATTTGAATCTAAAGGCTCTTGAAGAAGGAAAGGGATTTCCTTATGTTCCATTTCTTAGATCTGCTAAGAATTGCATATGTACTTTAAATAGCAAGTAGTTTCTCTGCTCACTGACATGCAAAGGTGTAAGAGTTGAATCCATCTCAGTTACAAACTAAGTTTTCCAGGGTCTCCTGGGACGGTGCTTTTATTTGGCACAACTGGACTCAAAAAAAAGGCTCCTGATGCTGAACAGAAGCTAGTATTCCTTGAAAATTCTAGGGCAGTCCAAGTATCTGTAGTCTAAGCCCAAAGAGTTTTCTCCTTGAGGAAATGGAGACAGGTACTCATGCAATCGTGGTTCTGTTTCTCTAGATACTGAGTGACACCTGTCTTTCCACACATGCCTGAAGAGCTCGTCCCACAACTCACCTATTTTGCAATGCTCAGGCTAAGCAGAAAAGAGAGGTGGCAGACCAATTCCTGAAAAAAACCCAAAACCCAGCAGATCTACACGTGAGAACAGACCAATACTCAGATTTGGTTGAACTCCAAAAGCTTATCGTGCATGGCAGCAGATAAGCAGGACTGGGGGGTGCATCCAGCTGGAGGGGATTATTACAGCTTCGTAATGAATGCTCTAGCATTCTGAATTAATCTGTTTTATTACATAGGAGAAACATTTCTGGTGTACTTTCATTAATTGTGTACAGTTTTACAAGTGCCTGTGAGAACCAGACAAATGTACATGCTCAGGATGTTGAAAAATCTGCTGGGCTTTCAGCAGATCCTGTCATACCCATAGCTGACACTTGAATTGCCATTTGATAGTGATATATAGATTTCTGTTTACATAAATACTGCATAAATTCCATATGCTTCTCATTTGAGAAGAAAGTTTTATTTTTAACATTGCTGGATATTTCTTGGGCAGGAGAGGGAAATCATTTCTGTTGGAGATAAACACAAGACTGGAATTACAGTGAGAAAAAAGTCAAAGAGAAACCCTTGTACAACTTACTATAATCAGTTTGCTCAGGCAAAGCACACCATGGGCCAAGATGCAACTTAAGACTGAGAAGTGTTTAAAATGATAAAAATACTGGACTTAACTAAAATTAGTTCTGAAAACAGTAACTAACGTGAAATGAAGTAACTCCTAAAATACACTCTAATTTAGAAGGCAAAAGTAATACAGTCTCTGTGCCAGCCTACATGCCTTGGAAGGGATGGGAAAGCCATCAGAGAGTTCCAGAATGAAATAATGTCTCATCTTGGCACGGTGGCAGCTGCATTAGCTGGTTCCACAAGGTTTGGTCATCGAGTTTAAACTGAGCTACAGATCTTCAACACATCTGTATTTTTGACCCTTATAACACAAATGTAAAAATTAAACACTCAACTGTGGCAATGGATTTGCCATATGCAGGATGGAAGAAGTCCTGTCAGAGATGGATTAGTGAAGAAAATGAGAGCAGTTCAAATGTTACAGAAACTGAAGTTTTTAAGGTGGTTTAAACAGGTTTTAAAATGGCTTTTACCTTTTTGCAGAGTCATTGCCTCTTCTTCCCAACACCCCCTGTGCTCCCACACAAGGTGTCCTGGGAAGGTGTCCTGAGATGTTTCCCATTGGCCTTTGTTAACCCCTTTCTATTGGCTGTTGACCCTTCACCTGATGGTTTTTTCTGTGTGACCCTGAACTTGTGATTGGTCCCCTTTTGACCCTCCTGAAAGCCTTATAAACCCCTACCCCACAATAAACTTCCTCTTTCGTCCGTCCCTCCCTGGTGGTCTGTGTGCTCCTTGCGGGGTCGCAGGGCCACGTGCTGGGGCGGGGGGAAGGGCATTCACCTCGCAGGTAATGGGCTAGCAGCCTAAAGCCTGGAGGTCTCCCCCATTCCCACTAATCCGTCGGACTCAACAGTTCAAGTTAACTAGTATTTTCTAAAGAAAAATGCCATAAAAGTAATTTAGAGCTTAAATTATTTTAAATACCAGGATTTGTCAGAATTGAACAACAAATAAACTCCTAAAACAAATATAAAATCCTCACCTCGATACTAAATGGAAACGAACATACACAGCATGGCCCAGAATAAGCAGAAACATCTGAGACAAAGTCCTGAGTGGCATGAAAGCTTTAAAAAGGATTTAGGTTAAATTTATTCTTTTTGAATCAAGTGTGCAGGAATGAAGTTTAGAGAAGTGTTGTTCAACTGTTTGAGACTTATAAAGATGCATTAACTGGTGGGAGTTTGATGGACAGAAATATTTAATATAATGCATATATCAAAGCTCATCCAGTTCTGCTGAGTTCTCTAATTGGTTTCCAGGGGACTTGGATTAAGCCCCAGTTTGGTCATAAAAATACTGTGCAAAAAGAATAACTGAAATAAAAAGTCTCCAAGTCTGCTAGAGATATTCCATGAAGAATAAATACACTTCATCAGCAAGGCAAGCCAAATATTATCCTTTTTGCTGTGGGCTATTTGTACTGTTTGAGTTTTTTCCCTTAACTCGTCTTTAGAGCTGCCACCCTCCCTTTCCAAGAATATTAACGGGCAGTCAAGAGCTTCACTGCTTTGCCCTCTCCATTTCCAGCTGAAGTCCACGTCTGTCTTGCAGCTGACTTCAAGAGCACTAACTACTAACCTTTTTCACTCACTTTAGAAGATGACAGAATAAAATGAACTATATATAGCAGATGCTAATCACATCCTTAAATCCACACATCCTATTTACTAAATATTCCTATAGCATGTAAGTTTTCACAAGCACAGGCCCTTCAGTCACATTGATTCTATCATCTCCTCTCATAACTGTGTTGCCCAGGAGAGACTATTATAATTTAATAGTCTTTAACAGACTGAATCTAAAGTATAGAGAGTCTAAAGATTTCCCCAGGTCCTACAAGTCTGTGGCAGCAAGTTACCTGATTCTACATGTGCCAGCTACCTACCAAGCTGCTGTGCTGATCCCTTATATTTATTCTCAACAGAATACATACAAACACAAGCAGGGGAAACAATACTGGTGTCAGCTAAGTAGGGAGGACCAGAAGCAGGCTAAAGACAAAAGTAAGTGGAGACTTAAAGGGCTGAATACAGTTTTTAGTGCTGACAAAGAGCCATGTGAAACAGGGATGCTTTTCAGTTTAGAGTATGAATATAGTCTCTTATATTATAAGGTAATTTTTTTTTTCCCCAGAGTTGTTTGACCATAGCTCTAATTTTGATGGCAGTAAATTTCCACCTCCAGATGTGCTGAGGAGATGTTTTTTCCTTGAGTGGTTTAATTATGCTGCAGGCAATCGTTCACGGTAACCTTGCATGGCTGAGTTGACTCCAGCCAGTGGCACAGTATGGTTGACATAGCACTGCTGCAGGGAAGCAGTGTCACCAGCAGTGACAGTCACTACGGGTCCAGAAGGGACGACTCTGTGTGAGAAACAAGGACAAGGAGACAGAAATAAATGCAAAGGGAACTAGAAAATGCTCAGCAGTGGCATAAGTCAGAAGAACTATATATCTTCTGAAAAAACAGAAGTTTAAAGGAAGTCTCTGAAGTAACTGCAAAATGTCTGCATGAGCAGAAAATCTGGAAGAATTGCATATGGGAAAGGGAGTAAGTTATTGTGTGGGCTTGTCAAAGTACCAACACATACAGCAAACATTTTAGCACCATTGCATTGAAAAAGTGCAGGGATCAAGGTAGATTAAGGAGTGAGGTCATTCCTTCCAGCAAGTGCATGAAAGATGCCCAACCCACTTTGCCCTTCAGAAACAAGTCCCACAGTGTCACTGCTGGTGCTTCAAGCCTGCTTTATGGCATGGCCCAAGCCATCCTTGTCACTCCAAAGACAATCAGCAGTTTACCAGAGATGCTGTGAATCAACCTGGGCCAAAGAATCCCCCATCTGTGTCAAACCTGAATGAATCACACCACACTGCTAACCAGTTCCCAGAAACCAACAAAACCTTGAAATAAATTAATTATAAAGTCTCACACCTAATTCTGGCATTTTCTGGGACTCCTGAAGTTTACCAGCACAATTTCACTATCACTTTTGCATTTCTTGGCAATAAATTTCTTTATTTTGCTTTTAAAAATCCACACAAGTTAACATTTAAAAGGGGTGCATGCTGAGAAAATTGCCATATGTATTGAAAGATTAGCTGTTAGGGCTAACCAACCTATGTTTGGACAAAAAGGAGAATAGAAAGCCTATGATTAATAATCCAGGTACCTGCTGCTTTCAGAACAGCTTCATTTCTGGCCAACACTGTTGCCAACTGACAAAACATCACCATCGAAGGGGAGAAGGAACTTGGTATGAAATCCTGGGGGGTAACCCAGGTTTCTGTAGACCCTGAAAGCCACAATCAGAGGTACCTGCATGTCCTGTTTTACCCATAGACTAAAAGCCCTCAGCACTATCCAGCTCTGAAAACAACATGACGATAGCACTGCAATGGTAAACATTAATCACAAACAGCCCTAAGTTTTAACTATAACAGAAAAATCTACATAGAATAGCTTTCCTTTACAGACTTCAGCAAATTATCCATCTGATCTTCATAGCTCTTGTTGTCCCTCTTCTAGTATGACACAACACATAAAATTTAATTGTTGCAATTTCTCAGTAGCAGGACCTGTATATTATTAAAAAAAGTAAGATAAGGATTTTCCTGGAATATTTCTGATCTCCCTTCAGGTATCAACACTAAAAGAGAGATTCTGATTGACCTGCCAATTATAGATATGATCTTCCTCGTGGGCTGTAGCAGAACCCACCAGGAACAGCAGTTTTTGTGCTTAGCTGCAGCATATCACTGCAGTTCAGCAGCTGTAACTACGCACAGTTGGCTGAAAGAGCAGTATATCCAAACTGATACAATAACTGAAGGAAATAATTCAGAGTTATTGCTAATTAGTAGTCATTGCGTTATTAGTTATTGCATTATTAATAGTCATCTACCAAAAGAATGATGATTTAATTATTGTTTGTTACAGCCAGTAACTGATCTCCAGTACAAATGATGAAATCTTAGTTCTCAGGAACACCTATCTTTTTCCCAGCTATTTCCATCACTTCACTAGGACTCCTTATAGAGATTATGAATATCTGTGCATCACTTCACCTAGGTGCCACCTTTCTGTTTCCTCCCCAAACAGATCTGAACTCCCACTGCTTATCCTCTCGCTTATCTTTACATGCCCTGCCTTTTCAGCTTTCTTTCCTCTCTTCCCAACAACTGCAGAAGCCACCATATTCCTGTACAACATCAGTCCTTCCTACCTACAACAGGAACATGCAGTTTTTCCTTATCTTGAAGGCTTGGACTCACAGGACACACTTTAGATGAAGGAACACCTTTCAACATCTGATGCACACGGTGGCTTTACATAAACCCAGAAGTAACTGTGGTGGTTAAGTCAATACAGTACCCAGAGCAACTCAGAGCCCACAGAAACCCTAAGCACAGCCAGCCAATACCAAGTCCTCACCACTGTGAATTGTCACACATAGGATAGGAACTAAGAAAGCTACAGGCACCCTTGTAGCTTTCAGACGTTAAAGTGGAAGTCACCTTTCATAAATCTTGCTGTTTTCAGCTGTCTGTACACAGAGAAGACCACCTGTTTCATATTATTTTCAGTCCTAAACATTGGTCCCTTGCATCGATCAACATCACCTTCAAGTGTTTTTAATACAGCCTTGCTTTGGAGTTCTGCAGCAGCTGAAGAATGTGAGACACTACCCAGTGAGCTGCCAGGACTTCACGCTTCAGAGAAGCTCTCAGAGCTGCATTTCAGTGCTCACTGTGGAGAGTGAGCGCAGATTGTAACAATCAGTGCTGCATGGAAAATGCTGCCACAAAAGACATGTCCCAGTTCACAGGACAGATTTGCTGTTCTCACTTCCCTGGAGTAACTTGCTACATTCGTTTGGGAATCACTAGAGCCTTCTACTTAAGTACTATTTTTGTTTGCTTATTTGGTTGGTTTTTAAGCCAGATTGACAGAAAATATGCAAGTGAAAATGTTACTAATTCATGAAAAAGCCTGTGTGGACTCTGGCTTCTCCTTCTTAAGAAAATGAATTCCCTTTATCTCCTTCCTCATGTATATAATTTTAACAGGTGACCTTCCTTCTCATATTTCAGAGTCCTCATATTATAAAAAACCATTTTTAATAGAAAAAAATAAAGAATTGCTATCCAAATACCTCTTTTCTCAAAAGAAAATGCTGCTCTCTAGTGGAAGATGATGATGCTATAATCTAATTTCATTAGAAGAAACGTTCTAAAATTTTCATTTTATCAGTTACAGGAAACCTTAATTCATTTCCACAAGCACTGATACACAAAAGTAGCAGGGCTGGTTTGTTTTCTATGGGTCTTTCCAATTGGCCTGTGAGATTTTGGTATTTATTCTTCAAGATAAACTTGCTATGCTTCAATACCATAATCGCATCCAAATAACCTGCCAAGTATTTGTGCATTAAAATATTAACACATTTTATAATTTTATCCCTTTAATTTTTCTGTTCTTAGACAATATAAAAACATAGGTCAATTTTTCTTTTTTTTTCCCCCCACATATTTAATTACTGATAGACTTTCCTAGGTCTGTATACAGAGCTTTAGCTAACCACTTTGAAGATACATTTATCAGTTACATTCATAGAAGATTTTAAGCAAATATGCAGATACTATGAAAATCTGTATCCTGTCTGCAAGCACAGTGATACAAAATTGAGGAATTCCTGTTGTAGTGGTTCCTTCAATTTATACTGAAACAGTGACAAATGGTCAGTCATCAGGGAGCATTTGCACTGAAATAGCCAAATTTTATCCTACTTGTAGTTAACTTTATAAAACACACCATTCATGTGCTTTCCTTTTTTTTTAAGCATAGATAAACAAAAAGGTTCAAGGTATGAACCAAAGCAGCACAATTCTGGATGTACTTCCAACTTCCCATAGTCATAACAGGAAACCTATATAGCACGTGTTGCTGTTTTCTTATCTCTCTGCAGATATCAGACATGTGTAAAGTAGTTTCCTGATAAATATACCAAGAAAGTACTTCATAAATAGTTTTTTTTAATTGAAGTGCCTTTTAAAAAAATTACTCTCTGCTTATTGGTTTAGTAATTAATTTTAACTACAGTTTTTGCCTACATACTCCTTTTACCTTGAGTACTCTTCTCCTCAAATGCAAACAATATGGGGAGAGAGCAGTAATTTATCAAAGCATATAGATTAAGCAGTAACAGACTGCTAATTAATATAAACCTTACTGTAAAAATTAGAACCCTGGCAGGTCTGTATTTAGTCTTCTGTTAAAATTATGTAGGCTGTTGTTGTGGTTTAAGTCCAGCTGGGAACTAAGCACCATGCAGCCGCTCGCTCAGCACCCCATCCCCTCCCCGGTGCAATGGGGAGGAGAATCAAAAGTAAAACTGTAGGCTGAAATAAGAACAGTTTAATAATTGAAACAAAGGGAAGTGTAATAATAACAGTAAATAATAATCACAAAAAGGAAAAAAAAAGTGATGCAAAATATGATTGCTCATCACCCACTGGCTGATGCCAGACCCCATCCTTGAACCCATATTGCCTGCCCTCTGGATAACTTCCCAGCTGATAAACTGGGCAGGACTCTGTGGTGCGGAATATCCCTTTGGCCAGTTCAGGTCACTTGTCCACACTTTGCTCCCTCCTCACTCGCAGAGCATGACACACAAAAAAGTCACAGAATCACAGAATAATCTGAGTTGAGAGGGACCCACGAAGATCGAGTCCAAGTCTTAGTCCTGCAGAGGACCATCCCCAAGTCCTTGCTTTAGGATAAACATGACTTAGCAACAACTAAAACATCACTTGATTATCCAAGTTATTCTCATACTGAATCCAACTCACAGCACCTTAACAGCTACTGAGAAGAAATTACTATGCCAGTTGAAACTAGGACAGCTGTATATATTGTAGGATAACAAGGCTTGAAAAAACACTCCAGCTTAACTTCAACCCCCAGGAGCTGAAGCTGCACACCCTCACCAGAGCCCTGCCCAGCACCACGGCAAAGGGTGGCCCCTCCTGCAAGTCCCCAGCTGCAGTTTCCATCTGCACCACTGCCAGACATGCCCTTCCCAGCAAATAGCTCATCCTCCTGCAACAGCCTCAGGAAATGGAGCTTTACTTACCTTCGCCCTTTCATTTCTTTATTGTGTGCTCCCCCTTCACTTACACTCCTGCTCATGTCCTGCTCTGTTCCCACCTCCCAGCAGACGCTGCCCTCACTCCCAGCTCCGCAGATCCCTCTGCACTGTTCCTACTTCCATTGCCAGATCTCCAGGCTGTTCCAGCCCAGCTGTCACCAGCCTAACAGGTGTTCTCAGCACAGGGACCACAGGTTGGTTTGAATTTGTTTTTAGGGCAAAGAGAGACAGAGAGAAGCTTAACCCCATCTCCAAGCATCTACTGAGCTATTGTATAATTGTTCAGCTACTCCTATTGTTAGACAGAAAGAAAACATAGAGATGGAAGGGGCTTTTTTGACCCATCACACATAAAATCCAGAATGGCTAATCATGGATGTATACAAATGAACAATATCTCTGCTTTGCCATTTACCTGAGATTAAAACAGAAAAACTATTTTCAAGTTTTAGTGCAAGTCACAAGTAAAGTACTATTTTCAGTAGACATCACTGAGAAAAAATAAAATGATAAAAATTCAAGGACCAGTTTATAGATAATGACTTGGAGATGTTTCTAAGCCTGACATTTAAGGAAAAGTTGCAATTTGTTTTAAAACAGATGAAAAATTTAATGAACTTTGGGAGGCAATTTTTGCCTTTTAAAACTGTACCAATATGGATGTGGGTTCCCATCTCAGGCCACCCACTTGCAGCTGGCCCTGCTGCACCACTGGCAATGCAGCTCATGCCCGAGATTCTTCAGCAGCCCGACCATTCTAAGTCAACATCCATGTTCTACATGAGCTGGACAATGTTGAAAATTTTAAGGGCATCCAATGATCAGTTTAGAATGATAGTACCTGATTGTTCCCATAACCTAGCATGTAGATTTTAGCATTAACTTTGAACTTGCTTTTACTGCATATTAAGTACACAAACAATTGTGAGACATCATAAATGAACAAGAGATGCTTTTCCATCTTTTCCATGCAAAGAAGTGTTGCCTGTCTGTGATGTTCTTTTCTACGGCTTCTATTGTTATCTACTAATTTTTTGGAAACAAAATTGTGTTTCTTTAAAATTTTACATTTAACTTACTATTTAATTTCAATTACCACATAAATTATAAAATAGATGAAAATGTACATATGTTATCTATAAAATAGATAAAAAAGTAACTTTTTTAAAAAATGAAGCCTAAAGCTAAGAAAATTAATAAAAATGTAAATTTTAATATCCCAAAATTCCATGGTTTTGACTGTTAAAAATGACCCTTATAAAAAACTGCTTATGAGTGAAATCCAACAACTAATTTGTTTACTGACTGTACAGAGAGCTCAAACAATAATTACTAATTCACAGTGCTCTTGTAAACAATCTATTTTTGGTTGAAACACTCATGAGATGCAGAGCATGCTCAGAGGACATGACGTGTTGACTTCATGCAAGATAGGTTTTGTATTAAATATTCATTTAGGCTGTAAATACCTGAGATTTCAACTCAATAATTCTCAAGTGTCTTAATAACTAAGCAAATGAGAGAGATGGAGGTTAGCTCATCCATAAATTAATTATGCACAGATATAATGCATCAATAAACAAACACAAGTTTTACCTTTTCTTTACCTCTGCCCATTTTTATTATCAAAGACAATGATAAGAGGTGACATTTAAATCATACTTTTAAAAAAAACAAGAGAGTCAACCCACCATTTAAATAGCCCATTTCCCTGTATTTAGAGAAAAAAAAAAAGAGAAAGATGTGGTTGTTGCAATACAAACCCATTCAGACCTTGAGAAGAATCTTTATTCACAAAAATGCCAAACACTTTCAATAGAACTTCCCATGATAAAATGAAGTACTTAACCACAGGACAGTTTTATGGGCTTTCTCTTCATGTAGCCCCTAACTGTGTTAAACTTATATCTTGAAAAAGAAATAGACAAATCAGTAAGTGGCAATCTCACTGAGATCACAAAGAAAAATTTAATTTATTCTTAAATTTCTATTTTTAAAACAGAGATAGCAATATACGTATATGGCTTTTACAGCAGATGCTAAATGCACTACATTTTCCATCTTTACCCTACCAAAATCTAGGCAGAAGTAGATCTTAGCATCACACCAAAAATACAAAATAATTTGAGAATAGCTTTGTTGAATTTCTTGTGAGATCTTGTCTGCATGGAGGATGAATTAAAAAATAAACACAGTGGAACCTTAAGACTTAAAGCTACATTCAGAGACTGTAAGTCTGTTGTTTTACGCTTTTCCTTTGGTGCTACATAAAGACAAACTGCAGCACAAACTTGTTCCTTTTTAAATGCAGCCTGCTTTTATTTCATGAGGGCACAACTCCAGTTTTTTCCTCTACTTTCTCTCCAACTTTGACCCAATGTTATGAACACACCGAATACCTAAACCCTGCTGACAAAACACTAAGATACTTCCCCTCCATAGCACCACAGTCAATTTACACATAGTACTCTGAAATAATTGGAAATCTATATACATTGTAAAAACTGCTCCAATGGGCTAAAGCTAAAAATACTTTAAAATTATTTCATGGCAATGCATAAAAACAGTAACCCTTTCTATTTCTACTTTATATAATAAAATAAAACTAAGTTTTTCTGATGATCCTGCTCAATTATGAAACTTTCCCAAAACTAAGACTGCTGTAAAGTTCAGATTCCAGCAGACATCTCCTGTCATATCAGAAGTCACTTATAATTTGCAATATTCTTACAACAGTTCTCAGAATTTAGTAGCAGCTTTATAATGTGCAGCTTCTTGCAAATGTGGTCCCAAAACAGAATCCTGGGGAGGAAACTGATTTACTGGATAATAACTCGGGATAAAGGAAAACCAATTAAAAACACCACAAGCAAAGAGCAAATACTTCAAACACTTTGAACAGCACTCCTGAACTCAGTATGAATTAATCACAGACTCAGTTCCAGCTTTCTGAAGTTTCTGTTCTTAACAGCTGTAGACTGACCTCTCCTGCTTAAAGGCCATTTCCAAATGCACTCTGGACAAGCTCACAGAACTCTCGTGCAATTTTCTATTTATTTTGTTTTTTAATAAAATCTGAATACACGTGTAATACTGAGTTAATAAGAGCTTCCACCCATTAACAGTAACACAAAAAGCTAATTCTATCACATGAAAAAGAAAATGTTATCAGGTGATATCCACTTCAAATTTCTTTTCACTCTCTGCTGCAGAGAAGCCTCTCCCTTTCAGAGTCTCTATTAACAACAGGTGGCAAACAACTGGGCAATTCTTTCGCTAGTATTTCACTTACCAATTCATAGTTATTGAGACACAGAACTGAGAACACACATTTTTAAATTTAAATTATATTTGCTTCTTATTTCTTGTTTTGCTATGTTGCATCATGTCCAAGTGCTATGTAACAATGGGAATATGAAATTCATTATGATCAAATATCAGAGGCCTCCTAGGAGGGGTTGATTCTCTGTCTGCTTTGTGCAACAGTTTAAAAAGTCCCGTTCCAATATTCATTGGAATTCCCATGATGATGCACTCAGAGACACCTAGGGGAAAAGAAAACCAAACATGGTGAACATCTGAACAGTAAGGATTCACAAAACTATTTTCATTTGTCCATTCTGTTCTATCTCCTTGAACCTCACATGTAAGGGCCAAGGCCTCTTCACTAGATCAAGTTAAATGTTACGGTCATCAGATCAGTATATTACTTAAATAGTGTTAAATTAAATAGTGTTAAATTCTAGACAGGACCTAGCCTACATCCCTTCTCTAGTAATGGAAGTGCTTCAGAAGGTTTGTTTTTGGAGCAGACACATTCCATGCAGTGCCTGTAGCAAAAGATGCAAGGCAAACTTACTTGTCCATTCTCTGACTCAGTGCTAAGACTTCAGTCACATCTGACCAAGTTCCCTTGAAACCCCTTCAAGTTCCCAATGAGAAAGGCACAGTAGTTGAGCTATAATGCTTTTGACATTTTCAGCATTCAAAGAGTGCTTGTTTTGAATTGAAAGATTTAGTCTGTCCCAATGATTTCGACAGCTCTAACACTTCCACTGCAATGTGCTGACACATTTATACTCCAGATCTACTGATGTACACTACTTTTCTAAAGAACATTCCACATTAAAAGCGAGCTATCAGATACCAGTGTTTCTTTCTTAGCATAGTTATGATCCAAACAACACCTTTGCACATTCTCAGGAGTATAACAATACTGTCCTTCACAAAAATGTTTAAGAAAGTAGCAATAAACAGCTGTACCTTTGAAAGCACAAAGGATGAAAATAAATTTGCTTAAAATTCTGGCAAGATGTGATGGGTAATTTAAATGTATATGAATGAAGAGTCTGTATTTTTGCTCTTAGACCATTGCTGCATTTCTGCTCTACTATTTGCCAACAACATGCATTTAAAAATCTTGTGCAGGATATAGAATTCTCAGGAGGTACTGTAGATTGAGGCCCCTACAGCATGCAGGTTACAACAGAAAAGGAAATACCTTTCTAAATCTAGCAGAATAAAACTTACCTGGTTTTGCACAATAACCTTTCAACCTGAGCCAACCAATGAGCCATCAGAACTGTATTTAGATTTTGGACATTCCTCTTCCCTTGCAATACTTTCATGTATACAACAAGAAGCCTACCTCCCCACCTCCCTTTGGCCTCACAGACCAAGTAACAAGTCAGGCATCTGCACAGCAATTTTTCACACAAGCAAGCCACTATCATCTCTTCAGTTTTGGTAAGCAGATAACAATTGCTGTTGTGTCCATTGCATTTCCTTATTTGAACTAAAACATTTATATAAAAGGCAACATCAAAAGACCTTTGGTTTTCACATTATTCAAAACAAGATTTTACCAGCTCAGAGGGGACTTAGAAAAGATTTTCTTTTGCTTACTGTCCAGGATCAAATCAGTCTCCCATAGGATCATTGCTGTAATCACAGGCAAATAATAATTAAAGAAAAAAAAAATCCCACCCATGTGGAATGCTGGAGAGCCAGAAAGTGGCAGAGTTCTTAAAATACAAACTACTAACACAAGGGTTTCTAACAGATTCCAGTGATTCAGAAAATACTGTCTACAAAAGCCCTGCTGGAAATTGACTGTACTAAGACTACCTACACATACACACAAACTAGTCAACCTAACTAGTAAACCTAGTAAACATAACACACTCATATTTTTTATTTCACTAGCACCCAGAAACTCCCCACAAGCAATTCCAGCTCGAGGATGGTAGGCCTTGCATAAACTGATGTTGAAACCTGCTTAACTTCTTCTTTCTGTTTAACCCACCAGACAGAGACTTGTTAACAAATCATTCCCAAAATGTATGTGAGCTTAAATGACAAGAAAATCTGAGAGCAAAGAGATAAAAGCATTCAAAAAACCCAAAAAATAACTTCAATTCCAAATATTGGAGTGCATGGCAAAAATACAAAATAGAGACAATCAGAAGGCCAGAACTCATCTACTGATTTTTTTTACTGTATGTGAGCATGCATGCACTTGTGCACATGTAGGCACATAGTTCCTAACTCTTACCAGATTATTCAATGAATTCAGTGAGATGATTCAATGAACTTAAATTTAAACCAGATACATTTAAAAAGAAATTTCTGAGGACAGGCATCTTGTCTGTTCTGTTAATGCATACTGATAAACAGAGCTTCTAATTATAAAAATTAAGAAACAATTTTTATCTGTTTAGATTAGAATTAATTGAAGAAGTCAAGAACTTGGCCTTTCTGTTTATTTCTAGGTATAACTGCCAAATCCCCTAAGTAATTGTGTAAGGCTGTGATCTTCACCTAGGCTGAGACACATATGCCTTCCTACTTCTTAGCAGGAATGAAAATGAAATGTAAATACTGAGCGAGGTAATAGATTTCTTCATCAGCTCTAAGTGTTGTAGATACACAAACTTTCACAATGGAAAAAACAGAACTACTGATAGTGGGACAAATTTCCTGGTATTTCAATGAGATCCAGGGTGAGAAGAAAAACCAAATTACTAAAAGTCTATTTTAAGAAACATACAACAAATGTCTGACATAAAGATCTCTGACTGAGATTAGAAGTAGAGAAACATACACCAAACTTCTAGGACCAAGAAGATCCCAGAAAATGGATCAGTCTAAGACCTGAAGTTTTTGACAGGTAAGCTGAAGAGGAAGCTTAACAAGGGCAAAAACCCATTGAAGAGGTTTACAGACACTGGTTAAGGACCACAGGCTGCCACAGACTTGGAAATACCTACCACAAACAGAATCCTTCTGTCCAAAGTAGGCAGCATCAAAGAGATGGTCTGCAGTCTTTTCAAAAGAAGCCAGCATCAACACACTTTCCTTCATTTTTGCCAGTCCAAACCTAGTAATGCCCAGCACTTCACCCTTGATTGAGAGGAAAAACCAAAGAATAAGACTGAGTAAAAAAATACACTACCTACAATATAGCATTGTCATAATATGCTGCTTCACAGTTCAGCATTCTGAGGGTTAATAGTTTGGCAGTAATCAATATTTACCTAAAACAAAAGTCAGTATTCATACAAAACAGAAACTATTATAAATGCTTAATAGATTATTTTTTTAAGCAAGAGTATTGAAAAGATTGAAAGAAACATGGCCACGAGAAAAAACCCCACAGTTGTAAACTAGCTGCTCAGCTACAAACTTCAGTGGGGTCTGAGAGCACTGTGCTGAATCCACTGCCCATTGTCTGCAGATAAATCTGACTTCCACTGCCAGAAGATTACAGAAGATGCTAAATCTTCATTTTTCCACTCTCCAGAAAAAAGGTAATTAGCTGTTTAAACTAACTTGGAGTTATTTCTGCCTATGTTTGTTAGAAACATCCTGATTATATCAGATTGTGCACAGAAGCTTAAGTCAAGAACTGCAGTCACAAGAACACATGCTAGGAGCCCAGCATATTTACAACATGGCACTCTGATGCCCTTTTCCACTGTTGTGCTGCAGCTCCACAGGGTCAGCCCTGGGGACTGCTGCAGCTCAGTACAACAAAGCTCTACAGTTTTGGAACAAGTCAGAGCTCCATCCATTTCACCCAAATTAAACCCTTGTGCTCTGGCAGGCAAATTGGAAAATCTTACTTCACTACATGTACTTACTCCTTCATTGGATGTGAAGTAAAGAAAATCAATCAATAAAGAACAGATATGATTTTCTACTAACAAGTTCTGTAAGACTGGTTCATGTAATCTGATTCTATTTGTCTATCTGTATCCTTTGACTCTTTCATACAGTGCAGCTGTTATGAGCCACACCCCATGTGGTTTTCTGCACAGCAAGCCTTAGATTGCATGCATGGTTACCCAAACAGTTAATTTTCATATCATAATTCTGAGGATTCCTATTTCCACTATGAAATTATGGTTCCCTACTCATTATATCAACTTGTTTTCAGTCAAAATAGGTCCCCTTTCCCCGCAAGAACTAGAGTAATTAAGCTTTTTGTTTAAAGTACAAATAACAGTATTTGGTCAGTACAACTTTGAATTCTAAAAACCTAGAATGGACTTCCATCTCCTTAGCTCACCTGTCCTTCTCAAACAATGCTAAAATTAATTTGTATAAACAGGTTAATGTAACATTTAGAAAAAACATAGTACAGACCTTGTAAGTCATTAGATCAGACAGCAACATAACGTGTCTCCTGTCAATGCTCATACCGTGGTTCACCATCGTATACTGAATCTCATTGATAATGGTTGTCCGAGCAGCTTCAATTCCTAGTGTCTTCTCTACCTACACAAGGGATTATCTTAGGTTAATGAAAATCCGAATGCTTGGTGCAAGTATAGCTCTAGAATAAGTACCATCCATTATCATATTAATACTCCATTCCCATTACTACCCTTTTGTAGTTCTCCATTTGAAAAATATTTATAGTAACAGTTTCTTTGAAGTGCTGCCACTCGATTTATTCTCTCATGTTAATGCATTCTGACATCTATTAGTGAAATCAGGCTTGATTTGGTATCAAATGCTGCATCTGAGCACAAGCAAGCACTTGTAATAAAGGTGCCACAGGGAAAAATCCACAGTACCCATTTAAACATTACCTCGTAAGTGTTGTTAGAGGATGTTTTTGTTCCTTTCACTCCATGAGTAGCCATAACAGCTCGCAGATTATCACCTTCAACTAGAAGTTTGTATTTTTCCTTTCCACTTTGTTCATCAACATGAATGACAGCTCGGGAAACCTCTGGTATACCTTGCACTACAACCTTCAGAAAACAAAAAAACCCTAGTAACGTTGATATATACAGTAATGCAGTATTAAAGGGTAACTCTTATCAGCATTCAAACCTACATAGGAGCTCCAGTATATGGAGTAAATGCTCACTTAGAACACATACAAAATAAGATTTCTTGCTCCTAAATACACCATTGCAAAATTGACATTGACACTGTACTATAAACCTTACTCACTACCTACATTTTATATTTTATGCCAGGTATTCTCACACTCAGACTTGGGTATCTGAATGGTGGCAGGCCCACACAAATAAAAGGACATGCTGCCAATAATAAAGCTTCACTTATCACTATTTTTAAAATCCAAAGCAGTCTCCTCACAGAAAACTAAAAACATGCGAGATACTGTAATTTGGTTCAAGAAGCAGCTGAAAGAAGATACAGCTGCTTCATGCTGCTGGAACTTGGAATGCTTCAGTAAACTTAAGTATCAAAGCTTCAATTTTTTTTACAAATATTAAAGGACGGCTTAGTTTCAACAGCAAAGCAGTACCATCACAGTCTAACAGTTACAAACTCAGCCCATCTATCTTCATTGGCAATACTGACAAGAACTATTTCATGTTCCCACCATGGACCCTCAAATTATCACTACTGATTACATCCCACAAAAGCACAAGACAGCTTTTGCTTTTACCTTTGGTAGTTCTTCCTTTAGGGACTGCAATACATAATACATTGAACTCTTGCTATTTTCACGAGGGGTCACACATACAACTGCTTCTCCATGGACAGCAACATCCCCAGGTTTTACTCTGAGTTTGGAAATGCAAATAGAATAGCGCACAGTCTCTGCATTCACCTGTGGCAAAAGTCAGCCAGCAAACATCAGGGTTATCTCTAAACATCTATCAATCTGCTCAAATAACTGCAGTAGTCTTTCAACAGAATATAAAGAGGAAGAATGTAGGAAAAACGACCCCCAAATATATTCTTATAAATTACCCTTATAAATTGCATGAAATGCTATGCTGTGCTGAGGGTGCCAGCCTGTACATTAATCAGTGGACAGAAACGTCATCCCAATGTTTAGCAAGACATAAAGGAATGTATGTTCTGTCATTTCCAAATAAGGGGGACATTATCCACTTTGCAAGGAAAAAAAAGAGACCCCTCCAGATGTAATTGTAGCCACAGGACATCCTTCATTCACTTCTTTTTTTTAACTTCCACTGATGTGATTTCTGTTTCTGAGCCAGGATAAAGAGACCCTTAGGAACATGCCCAAGGCATACTCTGCATAAGAACTGAAGAACTCACCTCTAACCTCAGTAGTCTAATGCGCTCTAAAGACAGCTTCACTAGGATGAAACAATCATCGGGAAGAAACACTTCTTCAATATATTCAGAAATCTTTAGGAAACAAGGACAAAATAGTTAGCATGTGAAAATAGCTCAAATGCCCCATAGCAACTGGCTAATGCTTACATTTAAAAGATTAGCATTAACACAATTTTTCTTACCTCTCCTAACAAAGTTTTTTCAATTCTTCCTTTAACTAGACGGGCAAAATCAGGATCATCATCTTTGTCCAAATGTGCTGTTATAATAGGGGTGCTAAAAAGAACAAACAAACACATACACACACACACACACACACACACACAAAACCAGTTAGGAAATTGCTCAGCTAGATTACAGATGGTAACTTGAATTACAGCCTGCTTTATGGAATTTATCTTGTATCTACAGTACTATTTAATAAAATAAAGAGATCTTCAGGTTCCTCAGGTATATTTAAGAAAGTTATTGTTCATGTACTTCAGGCTGGTAAAAATAAGGAAATGCATGAGAGGTTATAAGATATGTACTAGTGACTGTTTTCATGGTGTATGCTATTCTAGTATTATTTAATTATGGCTTCATACATACCTAGGAATAGGTATGCTTCACCTACTGCTAAACACCAGAAAGCTTCACAATATATGAGACAGATAATGGAACATTAAACTTAAATAATCATTTTCCCTCATTTGATTTTCAGAAAAATAAAACTTTGCCATCTCTGGGCCTATAACCTACAGCTGGGCAGACACTAGATTCTTGTTTTGAGTATTTGCTTTGGATGATATCTAATATCTTGCTGAGAATAGGGAAATGCTATCATGTAATGCAAATTAATCCACCAGGTTTCACTTAGGCAAAGGAAAAAAACTGCCAAACAAATCAAAACAGTGTTAGTACCTAATAGCCTTTGAAGCATTAATGATTTCTTTGATTCTTGGCACACCCAAAGTAATGTTCATTGAAGCAACACCAGCAAAATGGAAAGTCTTCAGAGTCATCTGTGTGCCAGGCTCTCCAATACTCTGTGCACAAAGAGCTCCTACTGCAGAACCAGGTTCCATCTGTGCCCTGATAAATACAGAATGAAACATAGAACTCAATGAAGTATCAAGTCCTAAGCACACAACAGAAACTATTCTGGTAGATATACAAGAAGTTTCTTAATATATTACTGGGTTTTAATCAACAAACAAGAGAGTGGTTAAAAGGTCACCAATACTTAAGATTGAAAAAGATGCCCTGTCATACAGGCATTCCACAGATTCAGTGCAACTTCCATAACAGATGAAATGCTTATCCTCTTCCTCCAAAGCATCGAGCATGAGATCCAGGATTCTCCCTTCAGGGAAATCCCATATGCTAACATTTACTTATTATAGTAAAATAGGTTAATTCATGTTTAAGAACATTTAAGACAAATTTAAGCAGGTACTCCTAGTAACTGAAACAGAAAACTGGTAATGGCTTTGAAATAGTTAAGAATTCAAAATATACGTGAATTTTCTAAAACAAGAAAACACATTAGAAAACAGTTGATGCAGGTGAGAGTGAGGTCACTAAGTACATGTCACCAATGGCTGCATGGGAAGGACCAAATCCAAGGAGACTAGTAAATGAAATAAATGTCAATGAATGAAGAGATTAAAACATCCACACTAGCACACTATCCACATTATCTTGTTAGAGACCAAGAATAACAAACAAAAGGATCCTACAAGTGCATAACAGATCCAAGAATATGTTAGAACAAATTGTGATGTAATTCCTCATAGACTGTGTAGAGCAAGAATAACTATCAAGATGCATATAAATTTAAAACTGATCTATTCAGACTTTGTTCTGCATGGACTTCTTGGAGGTTTTGAACAACCTCCTGCAAGAGGGGGAGGAAGCAAACATGTCTGCCAGTGGGTGTAAAAATTTAAACAATATCCTCCCTTACCCTGAATCCTATCACTTTTGGCTTTTACCAGAATCTGTTGTCAAAACACAATCTGTGGATATAAGCAATAAGTAGCTACAGGAGAAAACTGTGTTCACTGGTATGATTACTACTATTTCAGAAGGAAGATGCCTAAACACAAGCAGATAGCTTTGCATGCTCAAGAAATCTAAAATGAAACAAAAGCATTTTTTCTACAATGTAGAAGGAAAGGAAATTCTTTCTAATGAAAGAATCTGATTATGACTCAAGACAAACATAAAAACCTCACCTGTCTGACCTCTACAACTGTCATACAAGACTCAAATCTGCCTTAACAAGCCCACATGTAGATGATGATACTTTTTTTTTTTTTATCCTACCTTGGTCTTGCAGTGTTTATGTCATTGGAGCCAACTTGCACTGCATTCACAACAGAAACAACATTCATACAGTAAAAATAGCAAAATACACTCCTACGTGGCCAAGAAAGCAGCAGTATTGAGAACACAGCAGGGTAAACACTTACCTCATGTATTTGTCTCTACAAGTCTCTAGAAACTTCTCTAATTGAGTTGGAGTAATCCTATCCAACTGATATAAAACTCTTGGCTGAAAAGAGAATAGAATAGTTGGACAAGCAGTAACCTATGAAGACTGAAAAGAACTTACATAATTACCCTGTTGAAACTATTTACCTCTGTTGTGCCATTGTCATTAATCCCATACTTGTCTCTAGTTTTTTTTATCTTCTCAGAAACACCTTTGATGAATTTTTTAATTTCCTGAAATCACATTAAAACAACAGTAAGTAAAGACACGGTCTTCATATTGAAGTCTTCAGCAGCAAGTAATTTGCTTAAAGCTCCCAACAGAGTATTTACAAAATAAACTAACAAGGTACAATATGAAGAGAAGAACGTCAAAACTTAAACAAACACATGCACTAGAACTTAGCAAACCAGATTGGCTCTTGTGTAACCAGAGATCAGTAGCAGTACATGAGGAATATGGTCCCCACTGAATAAATACATCCCTTCTGAGAATACACTGACAATCGAAGGTACTTGACTTGGGTTGATCCTTCCTTCCTACCCAGCACCTACTGAAACTGATTTAAAAAATAGAAAACCCCACAAACCTCAAAATTCTTATTTTTTGACTATACTGACATAAACATGTTCTCGCTCATTTCTCAGTATTCAAAACAGTCAAAATGGAAAGACCATGGCAAGAGAGGAAGTATATAAAGTGAAGCTGGATAGATTTCAAAGATTCAATATGTACTTTATTTATTAGAAAAAACCTCAAAATTGATATATACTTGCCAGTCTCTACCTAACATAATTCAAGTAACTCCTCTATGCTGTGGAGGTCTTGTAGGTAATTGTACTTGACATGTTGAAGTACATAAACTTTTCGCTCTCTTACCAGGCTTACTCAAGAGCAGTTCTAACAGTCTTTACTGGAACATTAATTGAAACAATAGTGTTAGAAAAATATCCAACACTTCTGTGAAAGATCATTCAGTTATTATACTTAGGATATGGACATGTACACTACAAGTCACAAAATATGAAGTCCATGATTAAACTCTTCCATGGAAGTGGACTCAGTGCAAGTCATTACCATAATACAGAGTTATCAAAAACAAAATATAAACAAAAAGCAAGAGGAAATCCTTTCCATCTACTTCAACAATGATTTAGGAAAGCCTCTGTGGAGAAATGAACAGCTTGATTTTTTAGAGTCCTTTTAAACCTTCTCTATCTAAACCACTAGTCCTACCAGACAAAGAGGTAATTACATCACCTCTTCTGCACTAGGTACTGGACTCCCTGCAACCACCACTGTAGCTGAGCACTGACAATTACTTGCAAAATTGAATTAGTATTTGAGGGACCCTTTTTTTTTTTTTTATTACAACTGAGTTCACAGAATCATTATGAAAACACTTCTATGACAAGATGCATTCATACATTTTTGCCCCTTTTGCCCTGCAGTAAGCAGTACTCACAAATGAAATATTTGGCCACTTTAGAGGTATTTGACCCTGAAATATTTGCATAAAATTGACAATGTGATTCATGTCCTTAAATAAGTCTTGTGATATTAGAGAAGTTAACCTTTTCACTACAGGTGCATAAAAAAAGGAATATTGCAGGACTTGCAGAAGTCTTTTTCTCTTTGACAGTCCCTGAGTTCCAGAGTACTTAAAAAAAATCCAAACAACTCCAACATACTAAATTGATTATTATATATAATTCTGAGTAAGATACTCAAATTATATGTTACTTCCATACACTAGAGTCAAAAAAGATGGAAAAAACCAATAATCTCTGAAGTCTTTTATTTTTCATTGTCACAAGTTTTATTCACACACAAGACCTAAAAGAGGAAGTGATTTATTACTCTCAACGGTTGGCAGTTTATCCAAACTATGGATTAATTTATGCTACAAAGGGAATGAAAATGTAACTCACTCCTTGCTGAGCTTAAATACCTCTATGGGCTTACAATTTTCAGTACAACACTGTCTTCCATGAGCACAGCTATGTAACTTCCAGAGTGGGCTCAAAAAAACATTATAGACTTAGACACTGTGAAAAAATTCAAGTCTTTTAGCCTTGACCAGCTTAACAGAAAGGCCCCAGCCAGATTCAGTAAGCTCTGACTCAATGTGGGCCTTTCGTCAGCTCCTCCAGAGCCAAGTCAAAACAGTCCAGGGTATAAACCACAGTCACCCAGGGTTTTGCAGCACATCT
Source organism: Corapipo altera (assembly GCF_003945725.1). NCBI lineage: Eukaryota > Metazoa > Chordata > Aves > Passeriformes > Pipridae > Corapipo > Corapipo altera. Next base: position 7,049,280 of record NW_020884900.1, on the reverse strand, counting down.
CCCAGCACTGGTGGGGTCATTTATAGACATGAAGCACTGCTCATATCAGAATCCTCACAGTGCAGAAGCCACTGACATGCAGCGTGGCACAGACAATGCCACAGGATTCAGAAAAATCCATTCAAGTCCAGGCAGACCCATTAGGTCAGCTCTACATATGGCAGCACTGAGTGGTTGCCTGCTGAGCTTTTTCTGTGTTTGCACTCTCAGCACTCATATTCTATCATCTTCAGAAAAACCACACAAAAGGGACTGACTTTTTTTTTTTTTATAATTGAGAGGGTTTCTAGAGATTCCCCTGATTCCAATAAGAAGAAAAAGAAAATTTCCCTTGACCTGTATCAAATACATTAAAACATTAACACAATTGAAATTGTGCCAGTCAACAATCTGCTTTTTTTCAGCTGAATTCCCCCCAGCAAGGGCAGAGTGCAGGCAGAACGAATGCTAGTCTGTTAGGAAAGGGCTATTTAGACATACTGTGTTCTGGACAAGAGTGGATAAGCCCATTAGGAACCTCCTGCTAAAATAACAACAATAAGAAGTATCTCTGTCCTGGAATGGAAAAGTGGAGGAAGGGATAGGAAAACACCAGGAAAACACCAGAAGAACAAGCTAATATGCCTAAAGGTTGAAAGAAGAGTCAATACCAAAAGAAATGTTCCTCAAAATCCTTAAATGTAACTATGGAGATTAATTCATGTGTCGTAGTTTTCACCATCAAAAAGGTTAAATTATTGTGATGAACACCTACATCATAATTTAACAAGCACTAATGTATATATGCTAATCAGTTACTTTAGCACTATACACACATCTTTAGCTAAAAAGCACTAACATTAATGCTCACACATTGCACACACATGCTACAGTTACCTCATTATATTTTTCATAACCTGTCTCAGTTAATGTCTTCAAGGATGAACAGAAAAAAAAAAGGAAAGGAAAGAAGAAAGTGTAACTATCTAAAACTTTAAAATCTTAAGTCAAACTAATTATCACTAGGGTGATGTAGTGTTAATATTTTTGCTTCTGAAATTCATAACAATTATTTTCCTAATATTATTAAAAATATGTATACTTCAAATAACAGCTTTATTCCCAAACTCTGATATTAAAATATTGGATTTTTTTTCCTTCAGAGATGCAGGTAAGATTCACAGCATATTTCAAATACAGATATAACTATTTTTTCCAACTCCACTCTACCAACGGAAGTCCTAATCAGGTTTACCTTCTGCTCTGAGGTACTCTGATCTATTAAAAATAAACCCTTCAAATACAAGTCATTAAACTCATGTTGCTCTCTTCACTGCCAGTAATCAGAAGGTTCATCAAAGTAGCAGCTTAACCTGAAGGGAAGGTTAGTTCTACAGGTAGGTTAATTCTACAGTTTTTATCACTGACTCCCAAAGAACTCTTGAGAGTGTCTGCTCTCATAAATATTAAAATTGCCCAATACTCCTTCAAATAAATCAACTTTTACAATTCAAAGTGCAAGCAGTCATGTGAACATACCCTCATCCTTAAAAGACACGTAAGTAGTCTCCAAAGGCTTTATAAAGCCCTGTGCAGCAAAGCAGTTTGTATGACCCATTTTTTTTCTGTGCTAGTTTCATAAGCAAGCCAGGTATACAGGTGTGTAAATATATATATATATATTTATACACACACACACACATATATATGTATGTGTGTGTGTGCATATATCTATGCAAGCATATAGGTGGTGTTTCCACTACAGCAAAACAAGCAAATAAGGAAAATCAGTTGTTCAGAGAACTGATAATATCAAAATATATAAATATCATATGAGCATGATACTCAGTCCTAGTGGTTTCTTACATAGAGACAATAAGTATTTAATTTCTGATGTCCCAGGGAAGCACATAGTTACTGTACCATCTTGCTATGGAAAGGAAACTCAAGAAAGATCAATAAAACTTCTGCTCAAAAAAGCCCCTAGATTTTTCTCATTTCTAATATTCCTGTGGTGAACATGAACAATTACCATAATAAGAATCAAAATCCCTAATCCTAGCTCCCCACCCCTAAATGTACAAAAATGCAATACTGAACAAACCACTATTCCTGCTACTAACACATAAAATTCAGCTGTTGCTTCACCAGATTGATAAGATCATTTTATTTAATTTCCTTAATTAATGAGGAAAAGTTAATCACACTGTGATAAAGAAGTGAGGTAATTACCTGCAGAAAACTGTCTTGGCAGCAAAGGAATTCATTCTTCTTCATGATGGACTCGGACGTTAACACCAATTCATTTTTACTGAGGGCTGGTTCATTTCGGCACGGATATACAGCCTGGAGAGGAAGAAACAGCACTTCTTCACATAAAACACATGCACAAGACACAGAATACAGATGTGTAGAATTGATTAACACCATTCTTTAGGTTTGGTTGTGGTTTTTTGTAGTTTGTTTGTTGGGATTTTTTGTCTAGTTGTTCTTGTTTTGCTATGCTATACCAAACTATTGTGAAAAGAAGAGGCACACACACTTCTACTTTTATATGTAAATATGAAGGTATACACACAGGTATACACAGTTCTATCCATTTACTATGCTCATATTACAGAAATCTTAACAGTTATTTCAGCAAAAGGCTTTTCTGTGAGAGGGGCCATAACATACCAACCAACCAACCAGCAACAAAACCCAACCATACAGGTCTTCAAACATCACAATATATCCAGAGTTATTGAACAACACATCAGTCAGTTCAACACAGAAAACATGCATGCCTTGATTTAATAAGGAGTTATTTTGTGCAATGTACCAAACTAGTACCCAAATAGGTCAGTAGTCATTTATCTAGTGAGTTGCATATTAGGCCCCAAAATTATGTTTAAGCACAGAAAAAATTTACTTTTCACTGCTTATACACAGTTTGGTCCTAGTTGCTCCGTTCCACTGTAAAAAATACCTATTCATATACACACATGCTGAAAGACTGAACAGGATCACTCAAAAAAGGCAATTTAAAAATAAATACTTAAACTGAAACCATTTTCCTCACAATTTACTACTTCCTCCTACATGCTTTGTAGTCTTTTCACACTTCAAACAAGGATTTCAGCAATCCTTACCCTGATATTATCTAGAACTCTCTTGAATTCCAGTGGTTCATCCTTCCCTTCCATAGCTGCAGGATCCAAGCCATCTCCTCCATAAATAAACTGTATAATGTCACCAGTAGAACTTCTGACTGTTAAATCATACTGTGAGCAAAGATCTTCAAGTGATTTTACCAGCCGCCTCTGAAGGGAAAAAAAGGTGCAAAGAAAGTAAAATGGAACTTTTTAAAAACAGCTATTGATTGAGATTACAAGAACTATAGGAACTGGACTCAGGAAATAAATCTGACATAGTGATAAGCAGGCACGAAAACCTATTTAAAATCACACATTAGCCCTAGGGCTTTACTCAACATTCCACAGAATATAAAAATCAACAATAACAACATTCAAAGCAACAACACAATACTCCACATTCAGAAATTCTATCATACAGGAAACCTAATGCTAAGCTGCAAGAACCTATTGAAGTCTGAGGAATTTGAGGGGTTTTTGACATCATATTCTTCTCATCAGGTTTATTTCTTAAGAGATACAATGCTTTTTGTGTATGGAAGCAGAACCAGTAAACAATTCTTTTCACTGACAAAAAGCAAAGAGGTCATCCATTGAAGCCATTTTTCTATCTGTGTTAACAACTTCTCTTACATCAACTCCTGGTTTTGAGAAATCAAAACCTTTACTATCATCTTCCTTGGCATCCCAAATAGAAGGCATATGCTGTGAAGCATTAATGGTTAAAAACATTATTACTTGAGAGGTGGATTTCATTGTTCTATGGAAGCAAATTAGATCTCCAAAGACTAAATTGGTATTTTTTCTCACTGAGGAGAAAAAAGGTAAGATGAAATAAATGTGGTTTTTGTTTTGTTTTTTTTTTATTCCAAAGTCCAAGTGCTACAATTTATTCACACAGGATCAAAGTTGAAGAGGAAAAATATTTTGCAGGTTGCTTTTTATATTTATATGTATTTGTAAATACTTACACACATACCAACATGATTCTATTAGTTTTGGAGACAAATGGTCTAATTAGTCACCCACCCCAAGAGGTGGTTTTTCTGTCTTTGTACAGTTACTTGCACATCTCAGAATGTGTCCCCAGCCACAAATTATCTTGCCTTTTCTATTGCCTGTTACACTGAAAAGAGGTCTACACTTCAAATACTATGTAAATATTTGCACAGAAGCACCAAGACTGCTCATAATAGCAAGAAGCTTTATTGGAGGGACATTTTCACAGGAGGTACAGCAAAGACACTAACATATTACAAAACTAGTCTAAGTCTATATGGCCCAAGGTGCCTGTTACCTAGAGAGAATAGACAGTGGAAGGGAGTTTTAGCCATCATTCACATCAGTTTTAGGAAAACACACAACATAGAAATTAGACTATTAATTTCTAAGCTTTTACAACCCATATTTGAAAGGAAACAGCTTAATAAAAGCATGTTTACAAACCTCACCTCTGCTGGAGAATACAGTCAAGTCATGTATTTCACAGTATAAATTATTCCATTACACTGAAAACACGCACATGCAGTGTATGCACTTCTCCAACCCGTAACCTCAACACACACAGGAGAAATATCCACATTTTGCAGGACTGATAAAATCCCCACCCCACTGACAGTTACCTGCATATATCCAGTTTCAGCTGTTTTTACAGCTGTGTCAACCAGACCTTCTCGACCCGCCATTGTATGGAAAAAAAATTCAGTGGGAGTCAACCCAGAATAGAAGCTGTTAGCAACAAAGCCTTTTGCTGCAGGGAGCTACAGAGAAGAGTGGGAAAAACACAGTTAAAATGCAATGTACATTCTGTATGTTACAGGAAAACATGCTGCATGTCATCTAAATTCTTTCAGAGAGATAGCCAACACACTCACACAGGGTAATCAGCTCACCTGCATTTAGCTCTCAAGTTCCATGTTTGTATAGAAGATCTGAATAAAGGCTTCAAAACCCCTTGCCTAGTTCTTCCACATTAATATAACAAACTTTCTCCTTCTCATTACAAACCTTGTCACACTTCCAGCCATTCCTTGCAAACACTATACCGACTTATAACGCTTTAGACTCCCTTAAACTTGCAAAAATTGAAAAAACAATTAAGAACATTCATTTTCCAATAGTAGTGCAAAGGTATTTGCAGTGCTGAAGACTAGGGAACCCAGAAAAAAATGACTGGATATATGTATATAATTAATTTTCTTGAGTGGTTTGCTCTCAACCCGAGAAAGTTCTTGCCAATCAACTTTACACAGGCATTCCTTGAAGTCAAGTAACACCAAACTGCCTCTGTGATCATTTTCATCTTAGAAAATCACTTTTTGTTGTTATTTAACAGGTAGTTAAAAACAGTAAAAATGCTAGAGTTCAATTTTAAGTTTTACCTTCTCATCTAATCCAAGAAGTATTGTTTCTTCTTCTATTTTTTCAGTATGTTACAGAACTCAGAAGTGGAAATTTGGACACTGAATGACAAATGCAAGTGTCATGGCTACCATCTGACAGTTATTTAACACACTAACTAGATGAATGGCTTATACCTAGAATCTTCTTCACTGTTCATTAGATTTCAAATAGCAGTTTAAAAAAATTAATTTCATCGAATTATATTAACAAGTGCATTAGACTCTTCATGTAGGACCAAACTCAAACAGGAAACATTGAGAGTAACCCATGATACCTATTCTGGTGGAAAAAGAAAAAAAAACAACAACAAAACAGACTCCAGAAAGGTTTATCTGGCATGTCTCACCTGTCTAAAGACACCAATACATACCCAGCAGTTGACCTGAAAAGTATTAATGCAGTCACACATAATACATGAGAGAAACTTTAACAAATTATTTTTACGACTCTCAAGAGAAACAAAAATGTATCATCAGACTAAGTTAGAAAGGTCAAAGCAAGGCTTAGTTGTAAAAATTCACAGCATTCTATGGCAACTCAAAACACTACTGTTAACTCCCAAATCACACTCAGGACATTTTACATGGATCATATGTGATCCTTTTCCTTCAGCCTATCTGACAACATGTGTTACCATGCATCCTTCTCAAAACGTCTTAAGGAAACTTGTTTCACTTTTCTTCACAGTCCACTGCAAACGTACAGAATTACCTTAGAATGCTTCTCAAAGTGAGGCAAAGATCTGTTCTCAAATCCATCAGGAACTCGGGACCCACTGATAGCCTGCTGACCTACACAAGCAATCATCTGGGATATATTAATGAAGGAGCCTGAAAAGGAAGAAAGGAAAAAAACTCTCATTCACAAATGAGGGATACACTCCTTCTCTGATGAGCTATCTTCACTTCCATGAAGATCTCAGCCTCATAACTGGTCAAAAAAACACTCAGAATTTCAAAAGTTAAAGAAGCTTTTCTGTTACTTGTCCTGTTCATTTCAGCATTTATGCAGAGGCTGACAATCAGGTCCATGATACAGCCAACAACTCCTTTTAATTTTTTTTCTTTTGCATCACAGATATTCATGCCACCACCACCTACAGTCCTTATATTATCCTAGTTTGTGTTATGGATTGTGTTTCATACAGCCCCTGATCCTAACCTACATATTTGGCTTCACAATTTCTTCAATGAACACATTTTTCATAAAGGGTTCAGTATCTACCAAGATTCCTAGAACAAATTAAGCCTCAGAGCATTAAGTCACAAAATTAGAAGTTTTCTTTGCTGAACATCCTTGTAAACAATGCCTCCCCACCTCTCCCTCCCAAATTATACACTTAATATATTCCTCTTCTTAGAGTTCAGTATTTCTTTAGAACACAACATGTCACCCTGAGGCTTTCCACAATTTATTAGACAGCTAATAAAAGGCAAAAGGTTAAGTGATTCCTTCAGATTCTCATAGGAAACAAAGGGAAGCTCAAATAAGAATATGTGAGACCTTATAGCTCTTTCCAGTACCTAAAGGGAGCCTACAAGAAAGCCAGAGAGGGACTTTACACAAGAGTAGGTAGTGATACAACAAGGAAAAATTACTTTAAGCTGACAGAGGGCAGGTTTAGATTACATGTCAAGAGTGATGTGTCCTGTGATGGTGGACTGGAACAGGTTGCTCCAAAGTTGTGGATATCCCATTCTGCTCTATTGACACCCCTCATGGTAGGGGGACAGGAATTAGATGTTCTTTAATGTCCCTTCAAAAAAATTCCATGATTCTGGGAAATATTAATTCCAATTCTGAATATATAATTTACAGTTGATTTTTGTATGTGATATAAAAACTTGCGGTAGAAATGCAACTGAAAATTTTTTACTGATGAATTAGAGTCTTAACAACATCCAAAGTTCCAATAAGATGTTTTTTAACTTGTACTAAAAATTTAAAGACACAAAAAGTAGAACATCAGCTTGATTTTAATTAATTATACCCAACCTGTACTTACTGAGTCACTTAAAATAGATACAACATGAGCCTGCACAACTGACAGTATCAAACAAGCTAAAAAGGTGGAATCAGTAGTTTTCACAAGAGTGATGGAGTGAGCAACCTACATGCTAAGTTCAGCTATCCCTACCTTTAGAACCACAGAGAGCCATGATAAGGGGACTGTTGCTCTTGTCCAGTTCTCTGAGACAGGCGCTGCCAGCATGATCTCTGATGACAGAGAGTTCTTTAAGGATTAAGGCCTGAAATCAAATATTTCAGAGGTTCAGCATTTGTTAAAAAACACATACACAAACAGTACTCTGTCACTCCCAGCAACACCCTCAGTAGTCAAATTCAATTCAAAATACAATCAAGAAACCCAGTCATTGCTTTGGGTAAAACAAGTTTAAATTTTAAGTTGCATAACTTCCAGTTTGCTGCACAAAATTTCTTTGTTGGGACAAGACAAGAATATCCAGGAACATGATCCTCTCTTACCAGCAGCACAAACTTAAGCTAAATTAAGCACTGCACTAAGCTCTAAGACACACTGCACTACATGAAAGATTACCACAAAAATAATGTATTTTTGGACTGTACTCAGAGAGTACAATGCTGGTCTCTCCAACTACAGTTACAAACATAACTGTATCCAAAAAAACATTCTAGGACATACACAGGTGTCCAAAAAAAGGAGGAGAGGAAAGGACTGCAAGATGTTTCTTTAAGCCAGAATTTCACTTCAAACTGGGTAACTCTGGCAGTACTTCATCATAGGGTGGCATTCTCTGGTTGGGGGGTGGTGGTGTTTGTTTTTTTTCTTTTTTTCCTTTCTACTTTTTTTAAAGGTAAAAAGTAGACATTAGTCATCCAAGATAAATATATAAAACCATGAAGTACAATGAAAAGTGTTCTTCAGCTGACCTGACCAAGTCAGTAACCTTTTGGGCAACATTCATTGCTCTTCATCAAAATTTCTACAGAAAAAAGAAAACAATCCAGCATAACCAAAGACCACTTAACTTTCACCCCAATAAGGAACAAGATAATACTTGCATGAGATCTACAACCAAAGAAATGTCTTGCTTCTTGTATCACTTTCTTTACTGTTACTGTACTTGATAAATGTAAATCTTGATAAATGTAATCAACTCCATTTCAACTACCTATGCCATTTTATTCTAGTGTATCAGCCCAGTACTTCTTGAAAGGAGGGAAGATCTCAGTTGTTAAATGGTTAGCTAACATTTTTAGATGCATACAAACAATGTTAAGTCTCTATAGAGTCAGCTCAAGTTGCATGCCTAGGAAATGCATTTGCTTGTATTTTTAGGTTTCAGAAGACAACTTTAGCTGTCTTCTTTCAGAAGACTTCACAAAGATATTCATGTACATTGTGAAGTCTCTAATCTAAATGTGTAGAGATTTAAACCAAAAATTTTACCTCTAGTGTCTCTTCTGCAGTACAACCAGGCTGCTGCTGTAGCTTGCCAGTGTTCAGAGCTTCAATATACTCATCACATTTCTTGTAGCCAGCATTCAGGAGCTCATACTTAGCTTTTAGCAGGCCCTGACCAGGGGTTACATCACCAATTCCAATTGAAAAGCCACGATTAGCTATTATTAAAAAAAAAAATAAATTGATAGCTTCATCTCACATAGTGAAAACAAATGAAAACCAGAATATTATCATCATTGGGAACTTTTATTTTTGCCTCCCATCATGTGACCGTCACAAGCATATGCACAACCGTTTGTTTCCCCATCTGCCAGCTTCACAACTGGCTTATTTTTTTTTAAGCACAGTATTTCACATTTGAAGCAAAAATCTTGCTTGCTTGCACTCTATTTCTGCACTGAAGTACTATTTTACAAGGTAATGTACTTACAGAGATAGACTGGAGCAAGTCTGGCTAGACGTGACATGGCATCTGCAGCTTCTACCTGTCCCCAGTCTCTCAGCAAGATGTAGAAAATGTTGTTCTTGGATCCTGAACCCAATGTTCCTTTGTCCATACTGCCACTCATTAACTCACTGTTTTGAATTGTGACATCTAGAAATAAAAAGGCAAAAAGAATTCACCAGTTTTCTAAAACATGAACTAATCACTAGTAATCACTTACAGAGAGAATTTAAGAAAAAAGCTCCATTCTTAGAAGAAAAAAAACCAAAGATATATTTAATGTATCTGTAGAAATGCACAATTAAATGTTGCAAGGCAAACAGCCTACAACCTGATCTTACCAAAGAAAGTTAAAACTTATTTTCCTTCCTCCTTAGAAAGGCAACTGTATCCAATTAAAGATCTGTGAGAAACATTGTGAGTAAGTTTTTGGTAGAAATCTAAAAATAAACTTTGCTTCCTTAATCTAAATAATGTCTTCAATCAATTTTATCCATCCAGAAATAAAGTCCTCAATCATAATAAACCAATGCAACTTATGTATTTATAAAGTAGAGCGAAAAAACTTCACAAAGTTACAGTTCTCTTATTTGAAGATTTTGATATTCAGTTCAACCAAATCACCTCTGGAGGCTTGGCCTGAAGTTCAAAGACACGGTAGACTCCTAAATTTCTTTAATTACAAGAGAACCATAACAACCCATCTGCCTTGCCCTTATGCCTGTACACGATGCCTCTCTTAGATTATTCCTTCTTCCTTCTTTAGGAACCTTCCATTTCAGGCACTGAATCTTTCTTTAAGATTTAGTCTTGAACCAATTAAAAAGTATCTTGCGTACATTAACTTTAAACTTATTTTCTGATAGCAGCACAATATATATTCATCACCAACTTCATTATAAATCTTTCAAAGGAGTGGCGTATGTAGATGGATCCAATTTAAATCATTTTATGCAGAACATAGTAGATGTTTGCACACTGTACTCCATGCTCAATATCGTCAATGTAAATTAAGGTAATCATCTTCTTGAACCACAAGTCAGGGCTCTAACTCTTATTATATAAAATCAAAACATGATACTAGGAGTTCTGGTGTTTTTTGAGAATTTGCAGAGTACTTTCTGAAGAGAATTAGTATGACTTCAGAAATGAATTTTTTTCAGAGAACTGAACACAGTCAACAACAAAATCCAAAGGTTTTCCACATTATGTGCTCCTGTCAAACTCAGAAAATGGAAATTCTTCCCAGACTTCCTAGAATGAATACACTGTGGAGCAAAGAAGATGGCTTATGTTCACACAAGTGTGAGGAGAATTGCTTTGTGGCCTTTCATCTCGTAGTATTTAGAGGTTGACAAAAATAGTCCCACCACATTTATAATAAACTTCACAGCCATAGAGTGGTTCTATCTTCTACAGAAATCACTCAGTCTGCTGTAGAGTGGATCTGAGTGCTAACTGGGAAGTTCTTTCTCACATCAACAGTGCATAAAAGAATTACTATAAATCAATGGTTCCTCTTCTCACACTTCTTGAGCAGCAAGGAGCCAGCCTAATCCTGCCTGCTCATGTTCCTTTCCAACAGTTACCACATGCATGTTAAATTAATTAGAAGCAAAGTCTTGCTTATCTCCTACAGCCTCTTCAACAGTGGTCCTTTGCATTCCATCTGCCACTCTGACTTCCCTAACTGGAAGGACACAGATGGCTTGATATCCTAGGGATTCCTATCTTCCCTATGTATCCTAACTCCTTTCAGTGTTTGTCTCCTAATCTCTGTATTACTGCCCCCACTTAAGATATCAAATTTTTCCATTTGCCCTCTGCACAACCCTTTCCTAAGCTGCTTAGCTTTTCTCTTTCTCTCAGTTCAAATACTAAGTTAGCATCACGACAAGCCCAGCATCAGCCAGAAGACATTTTAGTTTAAGAAAACACCCAAAATCTTTTCTTTGGTGTTCAGCATAACTTCAACTTTTGAGAACAACTGCATAATTCTATTTTTCATTTCAAGAATACTTATGTGAAGTACCACTTTAACTCCTACAGTGAACTCAACAAGAGTACAATTTCTTTGAAGACTTTCAAAACACAGCTTCAGAAGTGTCACTCACAAGAATCATTGTAACACAGGTCCTCCCCTTTGCCACAGTACTGTTTGCCCTTCGTTCGTAGATTGGCTTTTACAGGACAATCATCACTGGGTTTGAGAATGAGGCTGAAAACCTGTTTTCCTGTCCAGAGTGTTACAGGCTTAAAGAAACAGAAAGAGAAGAATTAGGTTACAAGTTGATGCTATAACTACAGTCAAACAGTAAGCAAGAATGTAATAGTAAAACTGCTTTATATACAGAACCTTTCTATAGAAACCATACTCGTAGAAGTGCACAGTAGCATTCCTTTGAATAGAGAAGTATTATGCACTTTTATAGTTTAAAAATCCCTGAGTGCAGGATGGTTATCCTTTACATCAGTTATGTGCTTGCATTTAGAGAAACATGCTTTTTTGCTCCCTCTTATGTTTCCCTTTCTGATTAGAAAAGAAAAAAAAAAGATGTTGCTGCTGTCATTTAATTTCTCGAAGAGGCTGCAACATTTACAATTCCTTCTTTATATAGTGCCTTTGATATAAAATTTTAAGAGTTTGAAGATTCATATAATTATGTACTCCCCTCAGTTGGGGTTAGATGTAAGCAACTGTCACAGCTAGCAATAAAATTATTAATTTGGAGTGACAGAAGTAGTCAAAGAATCACTGTTCTTGGTTATTAGCAAAAGTTGATATAAATTCATAAAATTCATATTAGATACTGCCCATAAATTCCCTGATCTTGCTTTAAGTTGTATTATTCACTGGTATTTCAATTCCACTTCCTGAATTCCCCTAATATTTAACTCAATATTTTGAAATTAAATAAAGGATATAAAAATGTATACACCAACATTTAGTATTTAACAAATTTTAAAATGTACTAACTCTCTCCAGACAATACTATTTGCCTTAAATACCAAATTAATCAAACACCCTCAAATGTATGTGAATGAAGCCTTAACATACCATAATCTAATAAACGATACTAAAACTCTCTTCAAAGTTTGTAAAAAATACACAAATACTCTGCCCTTCATAAATGTTTAGTGTAGATGATGTAACCAAGGAAAAAACACACACCCTGCAAGCAAACAAATTACACAGCACTCATCCTCTTTAACCTTAAACACAGCTAAAGCATACTCTTTCCCAGGTTTACTATCTCCTAAACCTTGAACTATTGAGAATTTCAGGACCCAAGGAATAACACAGTTTCTGCACTCAGCCCCATATTACTCTGCACAGTCAGTAACAGTGAGGTCACTAAGAACAATGTATTTTCTGCTGGTCACAAACAGCCAGGAGCTCTGTGTCACAGCAGCAGGACAGCAGCAAAGCCATGTTTGAACCCTGAAGGAATCCTGCATCTGGACAGCACCATGTAAGGCTGACAGCAGTCAGTGTCAGGAACCCACAAACCAGTTCTGCACAGCTTTGACCCCAAATTCTGATCCTTGCACTTTACACTAGACAAATACAAAATCTCATACAAAACTCATGTCAGAGAACAAGAACTGTCTCTGCTGAGAACATCACCATAGGTCAAGTACACACAACAGAGAAAGTCTTAGTTAAATGACAAAAATACTTTGACACACCTTCAGAATTGCTGGGGGTGGAAGGCGAACTTTAATCTTTTCATCCTTGCCAACCAGGATAGAAGCAATAATTTGACAGGCTTTGGCTCGATCAAAAAAGGTATCTTTTAATGTAAGAAGATAGGCACCTGGAATGTAAAAAAAGGATTATGACAGAGTAAATTAAGATTAAATTTAAAAACTATTGCATATTCAGTGTCAATTACTTCATTCTAATACTAGTTAGCTACTTGTGCAAAATCACAATAGTTTAGACAGCCTTGGTTGTAAATACTTTCCAGATTTTTTTTAAATTGCACCCCATCAAATTTCTAAAAATGAGAAAGAGTGCATTTCTGTAATCTATCCTCTCTCTCTCTCAGAGTCTATCCCATCAATGAATGGGATTTATTTTTGTACACTTTCTTCCTGATGTCCATTGGACATTTCCCAAAGCATTTAGGACATTGGTACTTACTGTAGGTTAAAACAAATTTTTAATGAATGAAATCAACTCCTCTACCATAATCACGAACAGTTTATGCTATCAACCTAATGCAGACAAAGATCCCAAATATTCATTTGCAGAAAAACACTGCAAAACCTATGCAAAGGTAATAATAATGGCAGCCACAAAGGTAGGCAGTATAAGAAATCAGTCTGAGGACATCACTATATTTCAGGCAAACAATGGCTTTATTTCATAATGTCACTTTGACTTGTGAAAGAAGAAATTTTTTAATTAATATAGAAAAATTCCAGAAAGGAGGGAAGTGATCCTGAAGGAAAAACTGTTAAATATCACACCTCTGATATAAGCTTATATACATACCTGTGAGAAAATCCTGAATAGCAGCAATAAGAGGTTCTCCATTTCTTGGTGTTACCAAGTTTGCTTTAGTCTATATGATACAAAAAAACATGCATTTGAAGACACTTATATTCCATTTGCTATTCAAAACAGAACTTTACCATTTAAGGTATTTATTTTAGCAAAAATGGTCAAAGCTTATTCTAAATCAAAGTACAGCTTTCTTCAAGAAGATAGACAAGTAAAACAAGTTTCAGTTCACTGCAGTCCATGCACATCTACTGACAGTTAAGGAATAGTCTGAAAATAGTTACTGGAAATTAGGTATTCTGTTTCCAAAACAGAAGTTGCAATCAACTTGATGTGTTTTGGTAGGGACAGGGAAGGGAAGGCAAGACAAGCTAGCTTTGAGAACCTGGGAAGGGAGAAAAGAGGTTACCCTTACTATGGGGAGCTACTGGAATATTCCAAGTTGTGTGGTCCACTGCTCCAGTTCATCACTCCCACCCCCCACCTATCCACCAGGGAACACACACCCACAGAGACCTCAATCACACACGTGGGGGCTGAGGGTTTTCTTTTTAAGCTCATGAGGTAGTTCAGGGAGCCCATACATGCTGCAGCCAAGGGTACATCTGAAGTAGCAGTGTCATTTAGTCACCCTAAAGGAGCAATGTACTGGAAAATCCTCAGCTTGATACTGCTGGCTCTACTTTCACACCACAGATCAGAGCTTGCAACCATGGGACCCCTATTTATCTACCCCCCCTTCTCCCTTTTTGACCCTGCCCTAAGAGCCTCCTGCCTTCTCTGGTAAGTTGCCTTCTCCAGTATAAGTCCAGTATTGCTGCCACATTTCCAGCTGGTCTGTCCATCTTAGATTTAACATGCATGCTATCAGACCAGAAAGCAAATATCTGTTGGTAACAGAGCCACCCTAGTTGGGTAGCAATCCCTAAGGACAGTCAGGCAGAAACGTACTAATGATATCTGCTTACTTAAAACCACAGGATTTTCCACAGATATTAAATTTAAGTCTATTAGGCTACCATTAACAGTCCTAATTTATTCTGAATTCCCTTTTGCAGAGTTTTCAGGCAGCTTCAAAGTTAAAAATTATCCACATCCAGTAATCTAGATAATATTTCAGATTTCATGTGCAAGTTAAGAAATACAGGGCTCAGCCAATCTGTCACTAACAAAATCCCTCCCCAAACATTATCAACCTACCCCCATTAAAACAAGTGCTTCTGCTTTTGCTTCTTCTGTCTGAGGAAGGTGAAGGTTCATCTCATCTCCATCAAAGTCTGCATTGTATGGTGTGCAAACACATTCATTGAATCTGAATGTCCTATGAGGTTTTACTCTAGCCTGGAAAAAGGGGGAAAAAAAAAGTGATGCACATTCAGTCAAGCACAGATGAAAGATGAAAATTCCTGATTAAAGGATTTAACTCAAGCAGGAACTGACAGAAATAGTGCTTACTGTATTATAGAAACATAGCTAATAGTTGTCATTATGAAGAATTTATACAAAGCACAGAAAGACAATATGCTGTGTAGAGATCACATCAACTACAAAAATGAAATGCTCACATCAGAACAGATACTGAAGTCAATTATGGCTACTGGCAGAAGACAGCTATCCCAGTACACATCAGTTCCCATGCAAAGGCACAGCTGCACTGCACTCATGCTAGTTCCCATATACTGCTTTAGAAGATGCTGTTTATTTGTGCTCATGTAAGACAGAAGCACCACCTAAGGTAAACCACCCAATATCCAGGGATGCCCCACGTCTGTGTTAGACTGTGTGCACTTACAATGTGAGCCATGATGCTCAGCTTGTGAAGAGAGGGCTGTCGGTTGAACAGGACTATGTCACCATCTATAAGGTGCCGCTCCACAATATCACCAAACTTCAGCTCCTGGGCCATCTTTTCTCGGTTCCCATATTTCAAAAATCTTAATAGCAACATATAATAACAGAGTCAGAAGAAATACAAGCAGTAGATGTAAAGACAACTGAAAAAATAATTCTGTGTCAATAATGCAAGCTTTTTCATTAGATGTTGGAGCATTTGTATTACAATAAGTAGAAGGCAAAATTGGTGCGGATTGAATCATTAACCATCAGTCCTGCTGCAATTTAAAGTAATGAATGTATTCTGACATCAGTTAACAAAGCTACAGTAATTAGACCAGAAAGTAAGAAAAAAGTCAATCTATAAAAACAGAATTTGTTTCAATTGTATCAGAGAGTATAGGAAGTTTTATCATATATTATCCCTTTTTACTACCTATAAACTGACTGCAGACTAGCTCTCATATGAAAACAGGCAGTACAACTTGCCCATAACTGCCCATTTTCATTTATGTCTGTACTACACCCTCTATTTCAACTAAGTCTCAGTCACAATAAAATACCCATCTAATTGCAGTTCATTGTCATCAGTATGTGCACTTCAGATTAAATGTAACAGATCATTTAGAAATAAATATTACACTAAACCTGAGGACATAATGACAATTCTTTTGCTACTGCCTATAATGAAGGATTCTAAAAATAAATTTTAATTCCTTTAGATATAACTTGTTTTCACGCAGCAGTAAGAAAAAGTTGATGAGGAGAAATAAAAAGTGAATCATTACAGAAAAGCTTGATACCTTTTCATTTGGGTGTGCCTTTGCTGTATGAAGTTGGCTCCAGGATGAACATCAGGACCATTACAAACAAGTTTCCTCATAAAATTAATATTTGCTTTGTTCACCTGTTGCATAAAGACTTCAATCAGAAACAAACGAAACATGTTTCAGCATCTCTTGTTTTTATTGGTGGTTTTTGCATTTTCAAATTTTAGGCTCAACAGACAAACTCCTGTCACAGCCTCAAGATGCTGAAGGGAATTGGCAGGAGGGAATAGAGGAGGAAAACATAAGCCAATCTTCGAGCACAATATCAGAGTTAAATTAAATTAAAAATCTGGGTGATAAACCTAGATATAAAAATACCCAACTGCTCCTTAGGTAGATACACCAACAAACACATGAAGCTATGTAGGAGTTCAAAAAATATGAAGCAAAACTCTTCCCTCCAGATAGGTCACACCTTACACCATATGCCTTCTCAGCACTTGCCATGTCCAGTGCTAAAGCCTTCATTTGCCAACAGCAACAAAACTGGCAAAGCACCACTGAATGACCTTTCAAACATAATGCAACACATTCACTCCCTTCTATAGAAAGGCTAAAAGGAAACGACACTGAGGTCTGGTTTCAAGAAGAGAAAAAAAAAAAAAAGCATAGGAAGAGTTTTGAGTTTTGGTTCTATACTACTTACCTTTTCAGGAAAGGTCAGTATTTTAGCAACATGAATAGGCACTGCTACTTCATCTATTCTTAAGTTAGGATCAGGTGAAATGACCGTTCTGCCAGAAAAATCCACTCGCTTTCCAGACAGATTGCCTCTAAAACGACCTAACAAAATAAAAACGTTAAAACTCTTTTATTAAAAATTGTTTTCAAAATGTTATCTGTTAAGCACCATATTAGAACATCCTTTAAGGTACAGCATGGAAGTGTAACACAACAGTGGCAGAGATACACCTGATAAGAGCAAATATTTGCAGCTCAAAAAAAAAAAAAAAATTAAACCCAACTTTGTAGACATACCTTGCTTTCCCTTAAGCCTCTGAACAAAACCTCTGGTCCATTTCTTAGGTGCCATGTTGAGAGGAATTCCTGAGAGCTCACTATTAATGTACAGGGCACACTGCAGTTGAAGAAAATCCCAGTCTTCCATAATCATCTGTGTTTTGGCTCCTGATATCCTGTGCTAAACAAAATAGTCATCCAGTTCAGAAAATAAATATAACAACACATATTAAACTAGCGAAGTATTTTTCTGTTATAAGTAGAACTGTTCTTTTGCAAATAACACTATGACACTTCCATACATTGGAATGAAAAAGGCAAGGTAACTTTATTACAGTGTGCATACTGCTATAGCATAGGGCCAGTCACATGAGAACCCAAAGAGGAATTTCTTTTTACTAACATGGGCTTTGGACAAAACTAGGGATTTGTTTAAATTATATTCTTCCCAATCCACCTAAGTTAAGGTAATATAACTTAACAGTCAGGAAAATCACCAGTATTTCATAATTTGTCAATCAGGGGAGAGTCAGTACTCAACTGATTTTGTTTGCTTGACAAAAGACCAGTTTTGAAAAGCATAAAAAGTATTAGTTTGATAGAAGTGCTCTTCTAAACAACTGATAAATTGTCATATTTACTTCTAGTCTCAATTTGATTACCATGCTAAATGAAACCTGACTTCTTAAGAACAGATGATGAAACAAAGAAAGGACAAAGATGTAATAAAAAAAAGAGGAAAGTCTACAAGGACAAAAAAGAAAAAAAAAAAGCACAAAGTAATAGGTGCAATATTTTCATTGTAAGTGACCACTTGAAAAGTGTCATAGGAGGGAGAGGGAAAAAAGAAGTTTACAGACCAGAGCTGAAACAACAAAACATTTCCCATAAGAATCTCAGCAGATCTTCAGCAGGTCCTAAACTGCAAGCAGCCAGTCAGCCAGCTCCATCTGGAGCAAGCTTTTCTTATTTCTTTCAATAAAATCCCCAACAACATAGAAATACAGTAGCAGATTGTAAGCAGTAAACCCATTTGCTGCATTCAGTTCTATCCAAATCTTTTCAATGGCAACAGTTTCAGAGCTTGAAGGATAGCTCACCTTTTTTATTACATCATTGAGGAAAATGATCTCGGTCAGCTTCATTGTCAAGTCGTCTTCATTGGTGCCCGACTTCAAGTCACTCACCACAGAGGGTCTGATACACAGCGGAGGCACCAAGAGTCGTGTGAGGATCAAATCTGAAGGTTTCCCTGCTTCTGGATTCATTAGAAGTAGAGGAATGTCTTCTGCTGGGATTCTTCTAAAGAGGTTCAACACTACCAAAGGATTCAAGTTTTCCTACAAAATCCGTTGGAAAATGGGGAGAAGAAGGCATCATAACAAGTTTCAATGCTTCCCTCCTCCCCTTATCTACTAATGTTCAAAAAGAAAGTCTTTTTCAAAGGCAAATAGAGAATGATTCATGCAAATAAACCCACGTTTTGGTTTATTTATCCTGAACCAATGCTTTTAGCATCTCAAATGTTAACTTGCTATATTCTTTCCTCACTTTTCTTTTCCTATGTATTAGTGTTTACTTGTCATCATATTATTATCTTTTCTCAAGAATTAACAGAGGGTATTTCATAGCTAGTAGACAAAGCAGTTAACATCCTAACATGAGCTTACAGTACATTGTATTCATTTTATTCGCAGAAACTCGAATAAATTACAGTACTTTCTAGACTCTTTTCCAAAACTTAGTTTCTTTCTTCTTAGAACAGCTACTGCTGTAGTATAAGAAACTCCAGATATTCACTGCTTTTTCTATTCAAAGATGTACCTGGAGATCTTCCCAGCTTGCAGAGAGCAGAAGGAAACAAAACTGCATACAGTGCAAAGCTTCATGAAACAGAAAGTTAGTAAATAAAAGTTTCCTCCCTCCTTCTCAACATTAAGGTCTTCTGAAGAAAAAAAGTATCTGTATATTGGAATTATATAGGAGTTACAGTAAATCTACCTGTATGTGCAAACTTGTTTTTCTTCTGTGCTTATTCTTCCTTTTCTAGCTTATGGAAGCCTAACACACCAAAAAGACCCCCATTCTTTACAGGGAGAAAGTGATGTATCAGAACATACCAGTAAACTAATTTTCTCATTTTAGGGAAGCTAACGTTATTTTAATAGATACAAACATTCTTCATGTGTCTTTTGATATACAGAATTCTTGGACTACCATAAGTCCTTAGCTCATACATTGAAAACCCTTGAGGAGTTTCATGTCATGCACAAAAACTAGCAGAAAATTTAAGTAATAATAAAAGTCACCTGAGCTCTTCCCAGTAAGGGTTCTACTTCTTTGTTATGTTCAATAGCAGTTTCAAAGGACTGCAGAAAAGTAGATACTATTGGATCTACGACTTTCTTATTTGTCTTGTACTTTTCATGTATTATTTTCAATAAACCACACTTCTTCACAGTCCCTGCAAGCAACAAAACAACACCAAAACTTAAAACAAGTACAGTTCCAAACTAGTTCAACCTTTGGTAAACACAAGAGCAAAATAAAACTTTATTAGCTTTATTAATCAGCTATCTGAACTCACAAAATACGAGGACAACCAAGTCATACTTTCTTGTATGGATGGCTTGGTGTGTCTACATCATGATGTTGCATCTGAAGCTGAAAGCAGATGGTTTAGTCCACAGTTTTCAATTCAGTTTCATCTCATTCACAGTAGGTATTTTTTTAAAGTAGAATTTCCAACACTAAACAACAGGACTAAGATGTTACATTTATGCATCATACCACTATCTTCTGAAGTAATTTTGGAAGTGAATTATCAGAAATATCTAATAAATACTTTCATGTCATACAGGTAACATTCATGAAACTTTCACAAACTAGAAAAAATGCTCATTTTTTTAACTGAAATATTCCACCCTAACATGTAATTTTGTAAATGCCTACTGTTTATGTCCCCTAGATGTACATATGGCACTCATGATGAAGTAGTTCTCCATTTATTCAGGTTGTTGAACATTACAACAAACAACCCACAATTTTCATGAGTTAAAATTGTGAAGTTTTAAGTTATGGATTAACTATCTACTATCAATCTGTAACACCTCAAATCCTTAAACAGCAGTAACATGTGATCAGTGTAGGTGAAAAAAAATAAGACATATTTTGAAAATCGATGTGAAACTTTATGAAGATACTCTGCCCTGAAGAAGGAATAATCTTAAGAAGGACAATTTAATACCATGACAAAAAATGATGTTCACTCAAAATTACAAAGTCCACCCATGTTTTTATGTTCAGGTATTAATCACTGCCAACAGCTCCCAGTATTTTTAGAAACACGCTAAACAGGTTTTTTTGCCATTATTCAAGTATCAAATATTGGTTACTTCCATGAAACAATACAAGCAACTAGGTGAATGTCTATATCCACACAAATGAGACATGAACAAGCATGTGCCTGGCACTAGAAATAAAATTACCTATTTCTTAATAAAGGCCAGAGAGAACACCCACTAGCTGTGCAACAAACAAGTACATTCAAGATTTGGACCCTATCACAGCTGTCGAGGTAAAAACCATCACAGGGGACAGCTTCACAAACTGCTAATGCCAACACTCACCATTAAAAGCCCCACAGTAAGGACAAGTGTTTTTCTTTCGGCACTTCTCAGACACTTTCTTTTTTAGCCCTCTCTTCTGAAGGTATGTAAGGCCGGGTCGCTTCAGGTAATCCAAAAACTGCTTTTTTTCTTCCACCGACAGCATGATACGGCAACAGGTTTTGCAGATCATCTTCAATGTAAACACATAGAAACACAGTTGTCTAACATTCAGAGATGTAACCTCTTGATCTATACCTTAAGTTCTTCAATAGAATGCAGTTTTTTGAATGTGATACTACTTACCTTAGTGAAAGACCAATTTACACATTGCAATATACATTAAAAAGCCCAGGAGAAAAAGAAGTTACAGTAATTGAGGAAAATCCTTATCTAAGCTCTGCAGGACCTTAAATATCCATATATAGCAAAGAGAGCTTTGATTTACTGGGATGTCCTTAAAGGCAAGTTGTACTGCATATATTTAACTGAAACAACAGAAAAATAATGGATTAAACTTATCAGTCTAAGGTCGCATAAAACAAAATGGATGTATTTACATCAGTAAGACTGGTATTGAAATACATTTATTTTGCAAAAGAAAACGTATAGATAAATTAATAATGCAACCTTATTTTGGCCTTCTCAATTAACTTTCAGACGTCATCTTTCCTCAATTTTTCCTTTTTCTAGACTAAAAACTGACAACAAATCATAATCATGTTTACCTGTAAGATGCCTATCACAGCTTTGAAGTATCCAACATGAAAACACGGCAGCTCTAAGTCAATGTACCCATAATGTCCTAAACAATCAGCCAGACTTTTTCCACAGGTTTCACAGGGACGGTCTTTTTCACTGGTTCCCTTTGGGAGAAAGAGAATGCACATGTAAAGAAAGAAAAAATTGCTGTAATTGAGTAGATACAAAATACAGCAGTTTTTAAGTTAGTCAGGTATCCTAAAAGCAGACCCACTCCTTTTCCCCAGCATCAGAAGCAGGTCAGTAGCATTATATTCACTGCGACCCTTAAGAAAAATGGGTTTTTATGCACAGCCCCTACTGACACCAATAACATGGACTTACACAGCTCTTGAAAGTAATCCACAGCCCATTAATCTACATTATGGCATTCTGTTCCTGTTGATATGGCATGATGTTGAGGGATGTCTCTGGGTCTCCCAACAACTTGGCAGAAAGAACTTACCTCCTGCCTCAAAAGAATGCCTTCCTGAACCCCCCAAAAGCATGAATAAAGTAGTTGCCACTACAGCTAAATGTCTGTGAAATTCAGGTAAAGACTCATTTTTGTGTATTTTGGATAAGCAGTACATTTCAGTGACTCCAACTTCTTTTAACCACTTCAGTAGTTCCACAAAGAGAGTCTGGGAAAAACAAATGGTTCTCACCATGCGATGGTCCAGCACTCCATACTGCAGTGGAGAATGATGGTTGTCCTGACTATACAAGTTTTTGCTGACCACTTGAATGTGAGCTTGCTGACGCATCTCTTCTGGAGATTTCATGCCAAAGCAGATGTGGCTTCTAGGACGGAAAATTCCACATGTATGTATAGGCACACATACACGCATGCAAAAACACTTCTAACGACAAGCACACACCTCCCTAAGCATCACAGAATCAATTAGTTTGGAAAAGACCCCTGAGATCATCGAGTCCAAACTATGACTGAACACCACCCTGTCAGCTAGACCACGGTTCTAAGTGCCACTTCCAATCTGCCCTTAAATGTCTAACCACACTCTCGGTGCAGAAATTCTTCGTGATGACCAACCTAAACCTCTCCTGGTGCAGCTTGAGACTGCGTCCTCTTGTCCTATCCATCGTTGCCTGGAAGAAGAGACCGACCCCCACCTGGCTGCACCCTCCTTTCAGGTAGTTGTGGAATAATTAGGGCCCCCTTGAGCCTCCTTTTCTCCATCCTAAACACGCCCAGCTCCCTCCGCCGCTCCTCACAGGACCTGTGCTCCAGAGCCTTCACCAGCCCCGCTGCCCTTCTGCGGACCCCAAAGTACTCGAAAGCAACGCAAAGCTGGTTAAATTGATTCACAGCAGTGCTGAAACAGGATCTTTTCAGATAACTATAAAGAACACAGCTACTTCGCGGTGAGCTGGTGGTTTATATTCCTGAGCACCCCCAGACCTGGGCACAGGCATAGCCCAGCCCGTGCCAGCGCTTCTGCGGGCGGAGCCGCCGCGCCATCAGCCCCCCCACCCCGCACCGAACCTCTCCCCAGCTCCAGTGGTTCCGCCCCGCCTCGGGAATCCTGCCGCTCCCCGCCTCAGCCCCCGGAGCACCGCAGGGGCCCCACTCACATTTTCTTGGCCACGTCGGTCTCTCTGAACTGCTCCTTCACCATCGCGGCGGCGGCGCCGGGACCCGCCGGGCCCACGGGGCTGCACGCGCCGGGCGGGCCGGGCGGCGCGGCCTCCGCGCGCAGCGCCCCCTGGCGGCCCCAGCGGGACCCGCCGCGCTCGGGGCTCCGGGAGCGGGCACGGGATGGGCTGGATTGGGAGAATCACAGTGGGGCCACCGGGTCACACCGCCCCGCCCTTCAGGAACGGTCAATCCTCGCACGTGGCACAGGGTTGTGTCCAGCCTGGGACATCTCCAGTGAGGGAGACTCCACACCCTCACTGGAGATGAGGTTCCGGTGCACGGTCACTGCACAGTAAAGAAGTTGCTCCTCGTGCTCAGGGGGAACTTCCTGTGCAGCAGTTTCTGCCCGTTGTCTCTTGTCCTATTGCTCAGCACCACCAAGAAGAGCCTGGTCCATCCCCTTACACCCCCCCTTTAGATATTTATACAAATGGGTGAGGTCTCCTCTCAGTCGCCTCTTCTCGAGGCTGAACAGTTCTTGCTCCCTCAGCCTTAAACAGCTCCACAGCCACGCTCAGTCCACGGCTCTGGGTCAGCCCGTGACTTTGTGCGTGGCGCTCCAGCAGCAGCCCCAGGACAGGCTGCACAGAGGCGAAGCCAGAGCCGCGGCAGCGCCAGCACATAGCAGGAAAACTAAACTGAACTGGACTGGACTCAGCCAAGCCAAGCCAGAGCAGGCCGAGTTCGTCCCGCCGTTCCTGCGGGACCCGACGCCCCAAGGTCCCTCAGGCACACAGAAAGCACCCTCCCCACCACGCCCGGCATTGAAATAGACACCCCCACGCCCGGCCCCGCCTCGTGGGAAGGCCCCCGAGCTGCCTTATGATTGGCCGGGGGGCGGTGCCGGCCCTTTCCCCGCCGTGTCGCCGCCGCCGCCGTCGCCGCCATGGTGAGTGCGGGATCCTTTCCCCGCCATCCGCTCCGCGCTGCTGCCATCCCGGCCCCGCCGCGCCCCTGAACCGCCGCGCCCCGGCGGGCTGACCCACCCGCACCCGCCCGCGCGGGTATGGCGCGCACCGAGCCGGCGCTCCGGCGGCCGGGCTGCCGAGTATCTGTGCCCGCTGGTAGCTGCGGGGCGCGGGCCGGGTGCGGCCCCGGGCTCTGATAGCGCCGTAACGCTGGGCTGCTGCTCGGGAGCTATCGGGGAGCTGCCGTAGGTCAGAGTGTCTCTTATGGGTGCCCATGTCTGAAGGCGTTACGGGAACAGACGCGTGCGGGGTTTTTTTAGAGAAATGTGTACGTTGCGTTAAGAAGAGTATTGGCGGTAGATCGAGGGAGGTGATCCTGCTCCTCTGCGCAGCCCTGGAGAGGCCCCATCTGGAGTGTTCCAGATGTGACTACCTAAATTCAACAGAGACATGGAGCTCCTGCAGCAGATCCAGTGAAGGGCAAGAAAAAAGGGTCTGCAGCATCTCTTTTATGAGGACAGACTGAGGGAGCTGGGCCATTTCAGCCTCGGGAAGAGGAGCCTTCGAGGGGCCCTCCTCAATGTCTGTCAGTATCTGAAGGGAGCGTGCCAAGAGGATGGATCCAGGCTCTGCACGGTGGTGCTGAGCAATAGGACAAGAGGCAACGGGCAGAAAGTACTGCACAGGAAGTTCCACCTGACACGAGGAAGAACTTCTTTACTGTGTGAGCAGCTGGAACAGGTTGCTCAGAGAAGGTGTGGATTCTCCCTCACTGGAGATACTCAAGAACTGTCTGGACCCAGCCCTGTGCTGAGCAAGGCCAGATGACCCTCTGTAGTTCCTCCCTCCCTGACCCATTCTGTAACAATTAAGAAGCTGTAGAAGCCTAAAAGCTGAGTGGGCTCATGTGCGTCTCCAGCACCAACAGCTGGGTGGCAGCGGAGCCAACTGAGTGTTGGTAATGACAGGCAAGGAGTGCTGTGGCTGGGGAGAGGGGCTGCATGGAGGTAGGGCAGCACTTTTCCAGGAACAGGCATTCTTATTCTGGTTCCTGGACATGAACAGAGCACAGTGCAAGTGAAGGAATGAGGCCAAGAAATGGGCATGGACTGTTGGGGGGAATCAGAGTCCTCCCACCTATTTCCAGAAAGGTCCAGAAGAATGGACTGTACATGATAACTAAGTGACATAGAAGGGGAGAAACTTATCTATAAAAGGTTACCCAGGAAGCTGGAGCCAGGATTGGTGATCCCTTTCTCCCATTCTGTTCTCTCTCTCTTCCCTTTCGGCGTATCCCTTTATCCAAAACCCACTTGACACTGTCTTTACACTGGGAGGTCAAGGTCTAACATACCCATTTCCATGCTAAACGTGGAATTTGCTAATAGAACTTAGTAAGCTTTCGTGGATCCTGTGACCTTTGTCATTCCTTTCAGCCACAAATATCTAGGAGTCTTCTGTGCTCCTTCCCATTAAGGGTGGGACAGCACAGAGGTTGTAACATTTGAACTTCCTAAGGAAACTTCTGTTACGTTGTTCCAATGCTTGGGCCCTAATCTGTGTGTTTCACTAAAAGCTGTTTAACCTTCTCGGAATGGTGAAAGTGTGTGTGTGTTGCTGTGATATTTGAAAACTGGGGATGAGTTTGTCAGTTTTTCACTGTCCTTACAGGTGTTTTCTGTAGCCCAAGACCGTTCTATTTAGGTCATGAGTTCACTGTCAGTGTCTGAGGCTCCTGACTGTTGCTGTAGTGTGCATTATTTACATATTTATTAAATTTCAGTTGTATGTGTAGCTATTGTTTTGTTTTCTCTTGCAGAATGACACAGTGACCATCAGAACCAGGAAGTTCATGACAAACAGGCTGCTGCAGCGCAAGCAGATGGTAAAAGAATACAGGAATTTGCCTTTAATTATTTGTCTGTTAATTCAGGGCTGCAGGTGGTTTTTAGCCACTATCAGTACGAGGCCCTTGAAATCTCCAAAGTTCTTATTGTAAAAGCTTATGGCTTTAGATGTGTTGATGTATGCTGAATGTAAATACTGATGGTGAGGTAGCAAACTCTTCTGTCGTTTGAAGTTGCACCAGGGGAGGTTTAGATTGGATACTGGGGAAAAATTCTACACCAAAAGGATTATTAGGCATTGGAACAGGCTGCCCAGGGAAGGGGTTAAGTCGTCATCCCTGGAGATATTAAAAAGACATGTAGATTTGGCACTAGAGGACATGGCTTAGTACCATTGAGAGACTTGACAGTGTTGGATTTACTGTTGGATTAAATGATCCTAAAGGTGATTTCAAATCTGAATGACTGTGAAGCAGGAAACTTTTGACTGCTTTTATATCAAATTGAATAATACTTTGTGCTGCTAGGGTGGGTTACTTTAAGTGTTTAAGTTCATGGTGGGACTGTAGCGCCTGGCTGTTGTACTGGATATTGATCTCTTATACAACTTGTCAAAATTCTTTCTTAGGTGATTGATGTGCTTCATCCTGGGAAGGCCACAGTCCCCAAAACAGAAATCAGGGAAAAGCTGGCAAAAATGTACAAGACGACCCCTGATGTAATTTTCGTCTTTGGCTTCAGAACTCACTTTGGTGGTGGCAAGACAACCGGTTTTGGCATGATCTATGATTCCTTGGACTATGCAAAGAAAAATGAACCAAAGCACAGGCTTGCCAGGGTATGTTGTCTTCTAGTATCTTGGAAGCAGTTAGGGTAGGTTAAAGTGTTTAATTACTCAGTATTTGCATGTGTAAAACCCCAAGTTTTGTAAAAGTACTGGTGGTGTACTCAGTCATATGAGACATCTTAAAATAACATAGGTTAGCCTCTGCACTTGCAGAAGAGGCTGAGTTTTTCTTAGTTTGCATTACAGGAGAATTGGAAAGGCAAAGCCTGTTACCAGAGATGTTTAGCAATACTAGATAATAAATCACTTTTAAAGGTTTGGAAGAAGCATAAGAGATGGGGCTGATGCATATGCTACTTAAGTGTTTATGGTCTGTATTGAATCATTTATTAGTTGATGAACTTGCTGTTTAGTTAATATTTCAAATTTAAACTGTATTTGAAGAGTTCAGAAGTAATAAAAATAAAATTGAGAGTTGGTAACAGAGAAACAATATCAAATGCTATTTTAACTTTTTTAATAGCATGGCTTGTATGAAAAGAAGAAGACTTCCAGGAAGCAGCGAAAGGAGCGTAAGAACAGAATGAAGAAAGTCAGGGGCACAGCCAAGGCAAATGTTGGTGCTGGCAAGAAGGTAGGATGAGAATATGTTTAAGCTAGAGTGAGCATTTGCCTTTGGAATGTTGATTAGAGTCTACAACAGAATAACGCTGTTTTTCTTCCATTTTTTCACCTGTTCTACTGGATAACAGAAGGTAATCTGTGTGTTGTATAGCTTGTCATCAGCTCTGTAGCTTAGTTTTGCTCCTCACTGCTGCAAGCTTAGCTGATACAACATGAAAGAATGCTTCTTAAATTGCTGTTTCCCAGGTCTCACTTGAACTAAAGTTACACTTTCCTAAATCTAACAGTATTGCTCTAATCACATAACTCAGTCTCGCAGTACACACATTAGATCATCTTAACACTTGTTACTTAGACTGCCTAAGTACCTAATGATTACTCCACCAAGTTACTGTTACTTATGGTGTTATTTATCAAGGTGAGTTTGTTAAGGATATTGTAGGCAATGATGACTGAGAGTAAATAGAAATAAGTAGAATGCCTGTTTTATCCTGGGTTTAAGTGACTGATTCTGAAGATAGTAGAGTCTTCTTCTGGTGGGAGATTGCTGGGCTGAGGCTGGAACTTGATACCAGCAGCTAGGAGGGAGGCAGAGTTCCTCTGTCGTGAAACAAAACCACAACTGAGGAATAGCCTGAGTGGGAAGCCAGTCATCTTCCTTTGTGGTGTTTTGTCCTTTGACAAATGCAGAGTAAGCTGTGCAGCCAAGTGGGTTTTCTTCAGGTGTTTTAGTAAGGGGAGAGAGAGTAGTGGGTTTCGATGCTTAGTTCTGTAGTTGAGAAAATGCCTTGACATCTTGTACTTTAGTAATCTTCACTTTTGCTTTTTTTTCTACTTTCTTGGAATTCTCCATCAGAAATGAAGTATCTACAGGTACTGGAAATGAGCATGGATGTGGTGACTGTATTATACATCACTGAAATGTGTCCATCCTTTCAATTAAAGCACTGTACTGCCTTGCATGCATGTTTGATTTACACTTAGATCTGTCTCGTGAGGGTTAAATAATAACATAATGAACTTTGTTCCATGTGAATTAGAAATAAAATTTGGCCAGTTACAAACAAGACTTTTGAAACCAGTGAATCAGCTTAAAAATAAGGAACTCAGTGAGAAGAAAACCAAGGAACTCAATGTTCTAGTTTGAGGCATTGGTTCAGAACACCCCAGGATCTGATTCAAAGTAGTACAGTGCAATTGCATGTGTAACTTGACTGCTGTGTGTAAGTAGCTGTGTACATGAAAGCTGAGTCACATCACACCTTAGTGCATTTGAGATGTTGTTTGGAAATAAAAAAGGCACAGTTGTCTGCCTTAAACTATATTTAACTATTGCCCTGTAGTATTCCAAGCTAAGACACAAATTAAAGCGAAATTGGAAATTTCAGTGAAATTAAATTTTTTTGTTAGTGTGGAAGTCAAATTCTTTCTATCACTGGATGGAAATGGACCAGTGTTACTGACAATTACTAGATGAGGGAACTATTCTACTACATAGGTTTTGAGCCTTCTTCCTTTCTCCTTTAATGCTGTTTTAATCATGAAGTCCTACAATTGTTTATGGCACAAAAATAGCATTTGGTATAGTAGTAACACATAACATACACCCTTTTGTCACTTGAATTACTAAAGCTGTCCAGAGAAATCCTCTTAAAGCATATCAGCACTTCACAAATTTTAGGGTCAGGATCATGTTCTGTGGTAATTATGTAGAAGACGTGACTTCTGTATCAAGTGCTTCTCAAACCAGCATGCAATCTTAGTAGTAGGTAAACTGTGGTTTTCATTAGTATTTTGATATCTTTTTAAATTATCATTCAGTTGATAAGTATGCATGGGTTAGATGTTACTTGTTTACCACCTTTGTTAATCTTTGTGTCCTCACTTAGGATAAATTATTTTGTGTGCATTCTGGAAAACTTGCTTGATAAGAGTTTTGTGCTGCATTATAGAAAAATGTAAAATACATTGGTGTCTTTAAAATTTATCTTGCAAAATGCATGTTTAAAGGTAATGATGTGGCATGGTTCTTCATCCTTTATCACAGCTATGCAGAGGAATTTTTACTAGGAGTCCTGGAATATGTTTTTGAGTCCACCTATACAGTCTGTGAGAACTGTTTATCTCAGAAATGTGTAGCACTTGATTCTGAAAAATCTTCAGGCAAGTGTATATTATTCTAAAAGTTATGTACCATCTAGTCATGAAAATGACTGAAATGGTGAATCATACTTGAATAATTTTTTTTGAACTTAAGGTCATATGTAACTGTGCCAGTGTCTGGTTGTTTTCTTTGGTACTTCCCTCACACCCCATTAGAATTCCCATTTTGTTTTCCCTGCAGTTTCAAGAGAAGTATTTTAAAGTGCTGTGTGTTATTTAATGTAACTGTACCTCTAGACTTTGCTGAGCTTGCTAAAAATTTGCAACAAGTATATGTGGATGTCCTTCACCTAGTCTTTGCTTTCAGAGCAGTGACCATATACCATGCAGTACTGAAATGTAAAAAAAAAAAGCCCAGCCTCCCTTTTAATGTCACAGCTGTACCTGTGACAGCCCTTGACATGTGAGGCTTTTCTAAAAAAAAAGCTATCAAACAGAAGTGTGGATGGATAGGCACTTTAAGCTGTTGTAGCCTGTAGGCATAATTGAACATGCAATTGTATTCTGAATATTAGTTAAGCTCTGAACAACTGTTGTTAGGCCTCCTTTTGAGTTTGAGAGAACGTGTGAAATTTAAGTCTTCAGTCTCTACAGTAGTCAAAATTCTGAAGTTTTCCTAGCACATTTCCATGTGGTTATTGAAAAAAGCATATTGTGAGTGTCAGTAAAAATCTTCAAGGCTCCATCTTCTACAGTAGTAGAACTTAGATAAAAATATTCTTATTATTAATTAATGCTTTCTCTTTTTCAGTAATTGAACATTCCTCAGATGGAAAATGGATCACAGGTATGACTCAAGAATGCTTTGTAAGTGTAATTCAGCAGTCCAGTCATTATGATGACGTTGGTCTAACATTGATTTTTGCAAAGACTGTGGTACTTGTGCAGATGTAGAACCAAATGCAAGAGTTTAAGACTAGGAAAGAATATTTACAAATTTCTTTTGTAAATTACTGCTATCAATTACTACTGAATTGATAGCTTATGTGACTTCGACTTACATGAAATACCTGATTAGTGTAAAGACTGAAATAAGAAATTGGGCAGTTCACATTTGCTATTCCTAAAGCTGCTGATTATTTAGTCTAACTGTAAGCAAGGCTTACATTTTTCACTTGCAGGTATGCTAAAGAGAGGATAGTAGACCTTGGTTTTTATTGTCTTAAATAGATTAAAGTAGTATGATAACTATTTTCAGAACAGATTTCTGTTGTTTTCTTACACTTATTTCAAGTAAATTCCTTATAAACAAGCGTGATACTCTCACAGATAAGTCCCTGTATTTCTGTTGCAGAAACCTAAGTGCTGTGTTCAGTAAGTGTTCAGAAAAAAAGTGGGTTTATTACAAATGGTCTGTCTGGGAGCTGATACAGCATGTCCAGTGTCTTAAACAGAAAGGTGTCAAAGCACTTGTAGCTTGTGGAGCTCTTCTAGAGAGATGCCGCAATCTAGGCTCTGATTTATTCCCATGACAGTGCTGTGAAATTTTGAACTTTATGCTCTTAAAAGAAGAGGAGTGTGGTTCACCTGACTTGTTTGGGAACCAGTTTTTCAGGCTTTATAAATGTATGAGTGCAAAAATTGTTTTAATGTTGTGGTAGTAATGTATTTTTTTCCTTTACAGTCTGCATCCTTCTATGAAGAAGTACAGAAGGAATTATTCTGGAAAGCAGAACCTGTTCATCTGACTTTAACATCAAATAAACTGTGTCAATAAAATGCTGATTTGTCCTATAGTTTTGATTTGAAAGCTACTTTTTGTAAAGTTTGAGAAATTCAGCATAGGTGCATTGTTTGCACTATATTAAAATCTTTTCATAATTAAACACCTCTTGTTTTGAGTATAAATTTGAAATGCTTTCTACAGGTAGTAGTATGAACTAATTCCAAGCAGGCAGTGTTATTTCATGGATATAGACAGGCTTTTGTCATCTATTGTTCAAACTGTGATTTGGAAAGTCCTTTTAAGATGTTCTTGTTTGGCTGCCTGATTTCTATAGACCTGTAGAATACAGCGTAAGGGAGAACAAAACATGTACACAGAGATACTCAGAGCTACCTGCTTCCACAGTTATGATTTTTGGTAGGAAAGGAGTTGGGCATGATTTGTCTTTTGTTCCCAAGTTGCCAGGACAGGCTGTGGGGTCTGTCTCTGGCCTGCCAGCTGTGTAGTACACCCCTAATTTTTCATCTGGTAGTGTTAAAGGGGCCATTTAAGATGGAAGCGAGGGCATTCTGGTGCAGATGTTTTGAGGAGCAAACAAAATACAAGTTTTATACTCTAAATAGGACTGAGACTGCAGCTGTAGCAGCTCTGCTGATTATGGTTCTGATTTTGTTATCTAAGTACAGTATTTTTGAATTGTACTACCATTGTACTTAGGCAGCACATTGTAATGCAGGAAAGGCATTTTTACTGTTTGGGGGAGGAAACCAACAGTACCATAGGTAAGAGTTGTTAAAGTGGTTGAAAGGGGATATTGTGCAAGATCTGCTCAGTATAGATGAAGCACTTAATGCCTTTTCTAGTACCTTCAATCTGAGCGTTGAACTAGTGGGGTTACTGTTACTGTTGTCTGTATTCAGCAGCATCACACTATTGGCTGTACCATAAACTCTCTGTACCTCATGCTGTAGTTTTTTTGCCTTTATTGATGTTAGTAACTGGGAGTAATAGGCAGTTGGTCTGGTGAAAGGGCTCTCCAATTTCTTAAAGCCACAGGTGAACTAGTGATATTAGACTAAGGGGGTGGCAAAACATGCTGGTCGATTCTAAAATGGATTTGATTCTAAGGTCCTGTGGAAGTTAAAAGGCTCTTGTCAGGCAGGGCTTCAAAGATAAGCACCTATTGGATGTTCTTCCTAATGGTATGTTCTGAATGTATGTTCAGTGCAAGTAGCTCGGTGTGCAGCAGCAGTGGGAGCTGCAGGATGAGCTCTTGCTGGGAACCTGAGACAAGAGGCCAGTGAACTGCCAAACCTCTGAGGGGCACAAAGACACTCAGGGCGGCAGGAGTCGAGGAGTCACGTGCTTAGACTGTGAAGGGGTAAAAGCCCAGGAGTTCCTTAGTTTGGAGTCTCTCCTCAGATGTCCCAGTTGGAGCTTTTTGTGTGTTACTATACCATGAATAAGTGACCTTCTGGAATGAGACTTCTGAGACTGCTATGGGAAACCTGGTCTGTGAGTGGGGGTGTGGGGACCACCTGTTGTGGAGGGGCTGCCCCCTGGTGCCAGCAGTGAAAGTCTCTGACGTTGGGAGTGTGACTGCCAGAGAGTCTCATGAATGATCAGACTGGAAAGTTCTCTTAACAAAAGAATTGCTAGAGGGGTATTAAAAGTGGGACGTGTGTGCTTTGATACAGTATGTGCACTGTACTCTGGAGTCTCTTGAGTTGGTGAGTAAACCTCAGACAACTGAAAATACTGTAAGGGATATGGAGCAGATGTTATGAACATAAGTCTTAGAATCTAAACCTGTTTCAAGGGTAGTATCTGCAGTAAGCCCTTTACATATATAAAAGGGAAGAAGAGTCATGCTATTTAATGTAGTTGAACAATCACTAGGGGGTGATGCGAGCACAGCAATACAAATACAAAGAAGAGTTATATAGTAATTTTTCAGAGAATAGACTGAAAGGAGGTCAAATTATCACCTGCCAAAGATGTCAACTCCTTTGAAAATATGCATTAAAAATAGTTGTGTTTAGAAGCTGAGGCTTTAAGTCATGTTCTTGTTTTGGATTCAGTGGAAACCACTGTAGAGAAGCAAGATTCAGGATGGGAACAGTTCCATGCATGGAGAAAAGCATACAGCAAATGGCAGGACTTTCATATGGACTTTACTGTTATTATGTGGTTTCACTGTATCCATGCTACACAGTGCACAACTGCACATGCCCAGGCTTCCTCCTCCCCCTTTTGCCTGTGCCCTATTGTGATTTGCTCCCCTGCTTGTCTGTCTGATAGCCCACCCTTGGTTCTGCCCCTTTTTCCCTGGCAGGAAGGTTTAAGAATCGGGCACACGCCTGAATAAAGAAGTCTGCTTTGCACCCTTCCTGGTGTCCTGTCCCCTCTTCCCTTCGGACCGCGACAACAAACCACCAGTTTCAGTGAAGACCATACAGTTCGTGTTTTCCAGATGTTTACGACTTGAAAGGTGTAGAGTGCTGGCACAAATCCTAGTTGCTCTTTTCAAAAGCCTTCTTGTCTTAGTTTTGTGCAATCAACAAAGGACCTATAAATAAGTGCTCTCATAGGGGCATGTGTCTTGCAGCCTTGATGTTCTGAGTTTACACAGTAAACAGTACTGTTCCAGGGGCATCTACCTCTAGCAGAAATTAATTTTGGAGTTGGAGTATTAAAAGTTCCCTTCTTCAGTTTTGTAATGTCTTACATTGTACTTATTACAGATTTATGTGATACAGTAACTTGCCAATGGAGTTGAACTGAAATAGATATTACTTGGTGCCATAAGTTGGTATTTGATGCCCCATTTTGATTGAAGATTGACAGCAAAAATCACATAGTGAATCCATAAAACAATTGACTCTTGTTGGATGATTAGGTTATAAACACATATCCTAAGCTGCACTCTGGTCTTGCAGTATGAACCATTAAGCACAAAAAAATGGGGAGGGGGTCAAAATGACATAGATCTAGAGCTAACTGAACAAATCAGATCAGCCTGTTGGAGTTTTTCCACTATTCTGCAACATTCTGTGTTGATGTGGCTATCCTTTCTCCTATCATTCTGCTTGGAACAGAGCAATCGAATGAATGGCTGTCATCTGAAATCTTGGTGCTTCAGTGATTGGGAGTTGTGAGCAGCTCTTTGTGTATCTGTTCTGCCAACCTTTTGCCCATATGCATTCCAGTCTAAGCAACGTGTAGCAGGTGTTCTGTAATTCAGAGGTTTAATGCACACGCTGTGCTGTGCAGACTCTAGGTTAATCCCCTTTCCTGTGGGAGGTGAAACAATTAAGTGGAACTGGAATCTGCACTTCTTTCCCTACTGTGTGCTGAAGGAACTCTTTTATTTTCTGCCAATCTTGGCACATCCCATCATCTATAGCTAGGAGTTTTGTCACTGTTGCTTGCTTTCAGACTTTGGCCTGGCCCTCATATTTCAATATCTCAAGTGTTTTATCAATCTGGAGTTCAGAATAGTCTCTGAAGGCATTTTGGAGACCAGTTTATTAAGCTGGTGGTGACCAATCTCAAACTGATACACATGGAAAGACTTTTATTAATCACCATTTATAATGGCCTGGACTTGCTGGAGTTACATGCACAGAAAATGTTTGGGGTTTTCCGTAGGAAGGACTTAAAACTGTATAGCCAGTCTAGTAAGAATAAATTAAATCTTTGTGTGAAACACTTTGAAAGCTGTGCAGAAGCCTAAGGGCTTGTCTTAAATGAAACTGTATCCAGTGGTCCAGCTTCTTGCTGAAGTTCTATTCCTATGTTCAGTGAGATAGATATGGCACAGCCAGACAATGGTGGCTCCTGTCTGAAGGAGATTGTTGTACTGAAGGCAAAAGACAAACTACAGCATATCAGAGAAGGACTTAGGAGAGTCTGTTTGGAGGAACCAAGAGTGTCTTGACTTCATAGAAAAAGATAACTGTGATAAAAATGATAGTAAAATTTGACATCACCTGTGCAAAATGAGGTGGGTTGGTCTAGGGAGTGGCTTGTAACAGGTTTGAGAACAAATCTTGAGGGGAAGAAATGAAGCTAATATTGTCAGTGTCTTGAAATAAATGAGGCATAGTATGCTATGTGATGTGGGTTCTTTCTATTGATAGTAGAGGTGTCATTTAAGGACTAAAGTATTTAGGTCACTATCAACTCTGTTTGCAACAGTCAGATGAAATTAAGTTGTTCATATTGTTCTGGTCAGTTGCTGTAAAAAATGAATTTTTAATGTCATTGATTTCCTACACAGAGGAAATAGAACATTGTCCTGTAGCAGCTGTTGATACTAGACGCATACAGTAAGTTTGAAATTCCAGTTGTGAATGCTCCCTGTTGATTTGCTTCTATTTGAGCAAAACAAGGTTGATTGAGCCTTTCTTGGGTGGTTATTTTGATACTGCTAAGAGATCAGATAAGAGTAGTTAATTTTTTTTTTTTGCTATGAATTCTGGCAAAATTTCATCTGAGCAGGTGAATTCTCCAGTATAGGTGGCAAACATTTATTTTGTTCATCATGTTCCCAATACAATAGCAATTTCTATGAATGCATTTTTTACAATGCCTGTAAGATGTAAAATGAAAAGGTTTAAGTAACCTTTGACAACTCCATGTCAGGAGCAGGCACATCCAAGTACATTAATGCCTCTGGACTCCTTCATTTTAAAGGAATTAAATGGAAACTTAGGTTTGTTGTTAGTATTTTTTAACTCTAGTTGTGTCTTAAAAATGTTGCCTGTGGAATTTTATCCTCATTTCAAATTCAGTAAGTTTCCTCATAATTTTCGTCTTAGCTCTCTGTAAAGGCTGTGGCTAATGGAACAGCTGCAAAAGTGGCTAAAAGACACATCATGTGCTAGAAGGTAACTGTATTTTCCAACAGCTGGCCATCGGCAACCAATACTACTAATAAAGCTCCATCTTCCTTTCAAGTTACTGCTGTTCATACACAGAGATCTTAAATAAGCTCAAATAGTGTGCTGAGGCAGAAGGAGATTCAGAGCATCTGTGCCTTCTCTTAACATAGTAGCTATTACACAATCAGCAAAAATCCTGTGAGTGCAATGCTTCACTGAGGTAGATGATAACAGTTTGTACTTGTGTTCATCGGGTTAAAATGCAGCTTGTTATTTAATGAAGCTGACCAGGCTGCAAACTGACCCCCATTAGGAGAAACATGCTTCACTACCTTTCATGATGATCTGATTTGATTGTACTGGAGCTGCTACCCTGCTATCATTTTCTGTCAATTTTTGCTAGCCTGTTTGTTAAGCCAGGCATCATTTGTGTTGATTTGATAACAGGTTTCAATCACTGATAATAAAACTTTTCTGTGACAAATGACCTCAGATCCATATCTCTTGCACGGTTTTGGCTGTAAGTAGAAAATTGGGACTGACACTTTCCTTTTTCAATGTCTTCTGTCTGGTTTAACAGCCAATGTAAAAATCACAGTGAAAGAGCTTAATATTTTTAAGTTAAAATGGAGGGGAAAGTTGATTTTTAAAATGTTGGTTAATAGTTCTTGCATAGTTTGTTTTACAGTTCTCTTTACAGTAGGATGGATCCTGCTACAGAGAAGGTAATTTTTTTTTTAAGGTAAGCAGAGGGTTATAATAAAACATGAGAACGGAGAGATTTCATGTTTTGAATATTTATTTTAATTGATCACTTCTGTTTATTGAGGAAAGGTTGATCTAGGCCCTACTTCAGGGTTTTACAAAAGGAAAGACTAGTGTAAGGGCCTAGGACTGGGACAAACTGCTTCCTATTCGCACACAACTATTAAACTTTTAGAGTTTTTTTCAGGAGTTAATTAAAATGAGAATATATTTTTCCTAGCATTGAAATCCACAGTGCTTGTATAAATAAGCATGAAGGACTGTGCTCATGCATAAACCACAGAAACCATGGTGAAATTGAACTGTCCAGAGTCAAATGTTGAAAAGTAAGCATCTGGCATTAAACAGGGAATAAATGCAACATGCATCAAATTTTTTTCTCATTTTTATTAACCATGAACATCTACAGAGGCATAAATGTCTGTTAGCTGCCTTTCATGACTCTGACTTGTGTTTTTGAAATAATAAATCTCCTTTTGGTGTGGTAAATGATTGCTTTAAAATACTTTCTTTGGTTCAAGAGTGTTCTTTGGGCTCCTGGCAATACTTCATTGGTGTGGCATGTCTGGTAAGCTGGGTGAAAGCCTTGGTGTAGGACTAATAAATATTTCTATAGAAGCTTTAACATGGTATGCTGCACAGACCAATCCTTGGAAAGTCTCTTTAGAAAAACCTACACTGGTTTTGAAGACAAGTGGGACACTCCTATCGTCCTGGCAGGATGTCTGTGCTGGTTTAATGGTAAACTGGCAGCAGAAAAGAGCCCAATTCAAAAGAGAGATTGTAAGTCAGAATAACAATTTAATAAAAATAATACAATAAATACAATTATACAGACAAACAATTGGTTTTAACCCACAAAACCCAAATGTATAACCCAACACCCTGGGGCATGAACGGAGTGCTGTTCATTGAGCCTCCCTCCCTGTGGTCCCCTCGAGTCCAAAGTAAAAGGAGAGGGAAAACCTGTTGGTGAGAGTGCTGTTGCAGTCTGGTTGAGAGTGGTGGTCACAGTCCTTCTCTGGATCCCACCAGAGGTACCAGAAGTCCCAAGACCCCAAGATTATATATCCTCAGGTTCAGGCAGGAATGCCCAGTACCTCCCTCAGGGCAGTGAGTTCCACAATGGGTGTGAGGACAGAAGTATCCTCGTATCTCTCAGGCCTCTTAACAACCAGTTTATAGCCTGAGGGGTCAGGCGTGCTCTGGACAGCTGCTGTAAATGGTCTGTTGTAAACAATTTCTGGGAAATGGCATGGAAGGCTATAGAATACACAGTTTTGGGTTACACCCACACAGTGATGAGCTGGTCCTGACTGTTCTAACTAGGACAATGTCATCAGACAACCCTACAATTTCCTATAAGGCTGGAATTTTCCAGTATTCCCACTTCACAGATGAAGCACAGAAGAATAAAGTATGAAGATTTTTTTTTTAAGTACCCAACTGTTTTAAATGCAAAGAAAAGGAGACAGAGAGGATACCTCATTGCAGTTACAACTTCCTTGTGAGGGGAAGAGGAGAGGCAGGCACTGATCTCTTCTCTGTGGTGACCAGTGACAGGACCCAAGGGAATGGTCTGAAGTTGTGTCAGGGGAGGTTTAGGTTGAATATTAGAAAAAGATTCTTCACCCAGAGGGTAGCTGGGTACTGGAACAGGCTCCTCAGGGAAGTGGTCACAGCACAAAGCCTGACAGAGTTCAAGAAGCGTTTGGATGATACTCTCAGACACCTGGTGTGGCTCTTGGGGATGGTCCTGTGCAGGGCCAGGAGGTGGACTCAACGATCCTTGGGGGTCCCTTCGAACTCTGCATATTCTGTGATTCTGTGAGATGTACTTCTGTACAAATAAATAAACGGGCTACTTCAGCTGAAAGAGAACTGCAATGATCATCTGGTCCAACTGTCTGACCCATTCAGGACTGACCAAATTAAAGCATGGTATTAAGGGTGCTGCCCAAAAGAACTCTTAAAACACTGACAGACTTGAGGCAGCCTGTTCCAGTGTTTGTCCAGCCTTGGTAAAGAAATGCTTTCTAAAGTCCAGTCTAAACTTCTGGTGCAGCTTTGAACCTCCTCTTAGTATAACAATGATTCCTGTGGCTTTCTCCACAGATCAGAAATGAAGCAAATGTGTTGGAGAATTGAACCTTTGTGTCAAGGTAAGCATCTCATTAACTGCTAGACCTGCTCTCTTTTCACAAACCAGAGATGAGACTTGACTCTCTGGAAATAGTCAGGGAGAGGCTCAGTGTGTAAGACACACTGAGTACAACCAGGTATCAACCAGCTCTACTCTACCTCGGTGGTGTTCTATAATACAGTCTTCAGGTCAATAGCTGTGCCACCCTTAAACTTCAACCTAGCAACTAGTCCATGTTTGATATTTTGACCAGCACTGTCAGCCTGATGCAAAGCCCTTAGGAGCAGGTTCATTTTCTTACTTGCCCTTAAAGAAGCCTGAGATTTCTTTAACCCACAAGCTTGCTTAGCCAAGAGAGTATCTTGTCTTTATTCAAGGTGTCTGTTGCATATGGACCATGCTTCATTTTGAAATCTTTCTACTCGCTTTTGGGAAATGCTACCTCTGTATGGCTGTTGCACTGACACGTCTCAAGGCATATATCCTTAGTTATGTATCTCTATTTTTCTTGTGTTTCTACCTTGCATTCTTACCCTTTTCATTCCAATGGCTTTTTGTTTCTTAGGTTTGTTCTGCTTGCAGATGCTTTTTCTAGCTTTACTGTCCCATAGACTGTGTAGGCATGAACAATAATCACACAGCTCATACAAAGCAATTTATTAATAAGTCTCTTTCCTAGGGGTTGATCAATGTTCCACTGGCACCTTTGTGGGTAAAAGTGCCAAAAACCCCAACCCTGCAGAAACCTGAGGTTGCTGTCTGCAGGGTTGAGGGAACTTTGTAAAGCATTTTTTATTGTTGTTATGTGGATGAAAGGAGATAAGACTTCCCAGGTGTATCAAGGTATTATGCTTCTTCAGTCCTACATTAACTGTTTTTCTTTAGCAAAGATCCAAAATAATTTCTGAAGGGTTTTTCAATTTAA
Organism: Corapipo altera; assembly: GCF_003945725.1. NCBI lineage: Eukaryota > Metazoa > Chordata > Aves > Passeriformes > Pipridae > Corapipo > Corapipo altera. The sequence goes on along the minus strand of NW_020884900.1, from coordinate 7,009,015 downwards.
AACAACAACAAACAAAACACCAAAGAGGAACAGAAACAAACCTTTCACTGCCTCACTTCTTTAAAATTAGTAAATGGAAATAGAATGCTACAGCAGACACCTACCAAGTAAACACTGCACAAGGTATTTCCGAAGTCCACTCTGGAATCGGTACTTCTCAATAACATAGTTACAGCAACACTATAGAGAGAACAGATCCTTCAGTCTCAAATGTAATGAAGCTTCTGTTGCTTTTTGGCTTAGTTCTCCAAGTACTTATCACCTCCACTCTCCTTTTTTTTTTTTTTTTTTTTTCTCACTTAAATAGCTCTCTTGGGATGTGAAGTGCAGGAGCACATGTAAAATAATTTCATGGGGCTTACTGAGTAATAAAAATGTTTTTATCTAGCCATTTTTGATCTACACAAAATTCAAGAGCAAATATCATGCTTTTCAGTAAAGACTCATGCAAGATTATGAAAGAGGTTGTGCAAAGTAATTCTTTAGCCAGCAGAGGACTGTAGAACCACGTATCACACAGTTATGCAAAAATGCTTCATCACAAAGAGAAAGGGGAAAACCCAAGTACCAAACTACGTAATTGAGATAGTCTCTTAAATATGGTAAAATACTGAAAAGGGAGGGCTCTTTTCATTATTTGTTTCTCATTAAGGAATTTAATTTGCCCCAGGTTCCCCTTGTCGATGAAAATCTATGGGAATTTTGTTTACATTTTGGAGCACATTGCCAAGAATAGTACCTCATATGGCAAGTATACTGAACCTTTTGGGGGAATGACAACACTACAGAAATGGTGGTGCATTCCCTAAAGGAAAACATACTTCATTTGTAATGAACATTATGTCTGCAGAAACTAATGGCACAACCTCCTATTCAGTTTATGTAAAATAAAACAGGCCCATATGTTGCTGCTTTTAGGGTTTGGGTGTTTAAATTAAATGTTGTTTAATGAATATTCAAACCCATTTGCTCAAAAGTTGGGCTCAGTGTAGCATCTTTCTACCCTGTCTTTGATCTTACCTAGAGTATTAAGCCATTACAAGAGGGTGCTAAAGCTGAAGCATCTGTTTCTAACTAAAACTTGGATATTAAAATGCCAGAGCAGATGAGAGGGTAAATAAAGACATACAGTAAGAGGATAATATTATTTTTTGTTTTGTAATTAAGACTGAGAAAGGTTTGATATGCATGACACCCTTTAAGGAACAGGAACATTCACTGTGCTATTACAGCAGCTGCAGTTTGAGTGTTACAGTGCAGTTACAGTGGCACATTCACTTCACTCCCCACTTCCTACAGGAGTTAATTTGATTTTTTCAGTATGTGTGTGCCTGTGCTGTGCTGCCTCAGCAGACTAGAGATATTTATGCTTTCTAGAGACTTTTGTGTCTGTGTGGGGCTGTAGGCAGCTTCTGGACCTCTGTGCCTGGGTGTGGGCAGGTTGACTAGAGGCACTCCACAGAAGCTGGCATTTGCTTACTGGTGGTAATGAGGTCTTACCTTTTAGACTCTGTTCCCTGCTCATAGTCAAGTAGAAATATTAGTAGCCTGGAAGAATTCCTCTGGTAGCCAGATCTGTCCTATCGACTGCCCTGAAATGCACTGGGCATTCATCGTCAAAGGTAAACAGGTAAGCTGGGAAGGAACCCATGGCTACAAATGGTGGTTTAATTCAGTCTCACTGTGTGTTTACTTGCTTCTATTAAATCAAATTTTTAATTCATGAAGTCACTCCTGCATATGTTTCAATTCATCTAGTTTCAGGAAAATCTCCCAACAAGACAAAACCCGGAATATATACTTAAATGTTTTCATGAACTTTATCTCTGAGTCCAGAAATTGACAGCACTATCCTCTTTTTTAATGGCATGGAAAAAAATCTCATTAGAAGACAGCTGGAATGTAAACACAAATCACAATAATTGGCTTTTATGTATTTTCATGAGGGTTCTTCAGATGCTTGTTTTTACTGCACAAGTGCAATATTGTAGATATACAGTGAAGCCCTCTTCAGAGAATAATTGATACACAGATAAAGTACTTAAAAACATACCCTAATGCTGTAAATCTAAATGAAGGCTGAGACTATTACATGAGAAAAACAAATATGCAAACACTCAAATTCTTTAAAATTCTGCTATTTGCTTCAGCTTCTCTGGCCTAACGAATTCCAGTGTCTCTACTGAGCTGGGTTGTTAAGCACCCATTAGTGCCAGAAGAGAACAAGAAATTGCCTACTCAAGGAGGTGTCACCTGAAGATAGTTAACCTGCTTTAGGCATGTCTGTAGACATAAAAATTCACCACTTACCTGTATCTTTTAGAGCATTTGTTAGGGATCTTCAATTAGAAAAAGAAATCTCTACATAGATGAAAAAAAATAATGGTGTTCGCAGTACCATCACTTGTCTGCAACATGAACTTCTGAGATGAACCAGACTTTAATTTCTTCTCATGCTTCAACAGGAAATTACACTGTTCTGGCTACTATACAGTAATCAGTATGACACAGTCCTACCCTGAAATACTGATTTTATTTTGCGTCTCAATTCTGAGCTCCTAAAGCTTGTAATACATAGGAAAATATTTTTTCTTTTAAAAACTTGATATGATATGGAAAGACTTAGTAGGATAAATATTTATCTTTAAAATATGTTAAATATGTTAAAATTATTTCTTATACAAGCTTCCGTGTATACAGATATATGTATATCTTAGTCACTATAGTGAAACAATTCTTTTTGAATTCAGCATTCATCATGGCTTTGAAGCCAGCCCAGATGACAAAGGGAAATGAACTGTCCCATGTTTGTCATCAGGAGGACTGTTCAGTGGTTGCCAACAGCTACTTTTTTCTAAACCCTCCATGTGCACAAGGGTAACCAAAAAAACCCTAAAATACTGGGATGTTTTTTGAGTCAAACTGTGCTGCAGGTGAGTATATGTGTATGTGCTGAAATGGCAGATAATCTGCTCCTCTTAGCTCTAGGATAAACACAGTCTGAACCATTTTATGTTATGTCAATAGGATGACTAAAGTACAGGCAGTTTGAAATCCCTAGCAAATGGCTTTCCAAGTTGCCAGTGTCTGTTTGACTTCCTAGACCCTCTATCATAAAGCATCCTGGCCAGTTCAGCACTCAGGAATTAGCCAACAATTTCCATTTTGTTTTCCTATGTCCCTTTGTTTGAAGGACTCCCATCCTTCCTTTACCAGTTACAATCTGTTTAACTTGCAGAGCAAGTTAACTAGCGAATTTCACTAGCAAATATTCTCCAGACACCAGAAAAACATAAAAGACTTGGGTTTTTTTTCTTCTCCTATCATGCTTTAAAACACACTAGCTCTCTCTTCCTCACCTTTCTTGTTGTCAGCTATAGCAAACACAAACGGTCCCTAAGGAGAAAACAAACACTTGCTGTGGTATGCAAACACTCTACGACTTCATGGCATCAGTGCTAACATGGCTTGTTTCAGCACCAATTTAAAACTCATTCTCCTGCACCTTATGTCATCTCTTCCTGGCTATCTATCCAGCTTCTTCCAGGTTATTCATATTAATCTGGCACCCACCCTTTTCAATGCTAAAATGTGTTATCCCTCCTTTCTACAGTAGTGAGCGTGTTAAAACATTGAAATATTTCTGCATCCCCCTTTACGCTCTATAGGAAAGATGAAAGAGGCCGTGGAGAACAATTGTACATCACGGATCTAGCCCTCAGGATAGGAATGATACTGATGACAACCTGTCAAAATGCTGAACTTGTGTTGTTGTTTGGATGAAAGAGAGAATGCAAATGAGGGATAAGGAGAAAATAAAAGCTTCAGGATGGGCAAGGGGGATTTTCCACCAACAGAACAGCAAACATTGTCAGGACACTTGTGATTATAAGTCATATAGCCCTCACTGTTGGGAGCCAGAAATGTCTCTTCCTCATTTACACTCCTTCCCAAAGACATTATAATGCCTGAAAGAAAACAAATTTAGACAGATTCCACAAGCTACAGAAGGAAGATTTGCTTTATTAAAGTTTTAGAAAAGGCTTTTGGACTCTGTTGTGTACTCCCTGCTAGGAACTATCTGGTGCAGACTATGAAAGTTTATGAATTTCTATGACATTTTGGGTTTGTACATGTGACAAATTCACATAATTAAAAAAACGGATAAACTGGTAAAGAGGCATAACTCCTTCTTCTAGTTATTCTCACTTGGTTTCAGTTCATCTTAAAACAAGTTAGCTAGATTAGGTATCTAAGTCCATACTGTTTTCTGTAATACCTGAGATCTTCAGGACTATAACTGATATTAATAATAAGGCTGTAATTGTCTACTTTTGAGGGATTAAGAGATATAATAACTTAGGTTAGTTAGATGTATTTCCATGCTTTAGTGCAGACAAGAAAAAAAATGTTGTAAAACCTATCCTCTTTTTGGAATACGTTCAGTTATTATGCTGTGTATGAAGAAACCCATTCCCAGAGATCACACAGGTGCTTTTAGAGAGGGAAGAATTCTGTTTCCCACACGGGTTTTAGGCATCACAGTGCAAATATAATCAAAAAAGGGTAAGCTACACTAGGTAGAAACACTACAAAGAGAAAAGCTGATTGTCTTCAGTCCTGTGCTATTCCTTCCCCTTGCTTGCTCTCATTGCCTTGCAGGTAGGACAATAAAAGTTGTATATGGGGAACTGAGAATAATCAGAGCACAACAGTCTTTCTTGATTTATTACTTCATTCATTAATCCATACATAAAATGCAACTAGGACAAGGTTCAGAAATCCTCAGTCCTGACATATTCACACATATTTGATAAATGATTTCACTATAAGAGGCTTGTAGGGCATCTGCAATAAGTTCTGCTGAGATCTATTTCTCAAAACATTTTCACACTTTCATATCAAATTAGAGGATATCTCACAGATAAGGGTAAGTGATTGAACTCCTATCACTTGGATGCATGTGAGAGAGTACAACCAACCAGCACCATAAGAAAGCCACAGTTTCAAGACAGTCCCCTTGAAAATAATCCTTGGAATTTTTTCCTGTTTCCTTTCAGACCAAAACTGTTAATGGCCATTGAGATGTTTGAAGAAATTAATATAAATATTAATTTCTCTAACTATCCAAAGGAAGAAGCACTGTGATATATGGATTCCATTTAAGTTATTCCAGGCAGAATGTGGATTCTTAATAATAATCTAGGGGAGCTGAACAAAATTTTAGTATGGTAGTCATGCAACCTCCACACACAGGACCAGGATGCCAACCAGACTTTGTAAACTTGCAAACTGATTAGGCCAGAGAGGAGCAGCGAAACAAAGAGTTTCAGTTTTGGGTAACCTTCCTCTCTCTCTCAAGTGGCTCCATTGTATACCCACCACATCACTGTCCTTAGGCTTTCCTCTCCCCTTACACCCTATTTTTGAGACTCTTTACTCTGTCTCATATCCATATGTAAAACTCCCTTTTCCTATCTTCTTTCATTTTTTCCTAAGGTTTTTGTCAGCCTATCCCTCCAGTTAAGGCCATGTAGGAAGTAGTGAAGAAAACCAATGTCACTAGCAGGAAGCTGTGGAAACAACAAAGTGGAAAAGTGTTTACTTCCCACATGCATGTTTCTATTTGCTTTATCATCCCTCTTGTTTTATTAAACAAGTCGTCTTCCACCTTGCTTTATCAAACAAGGATGCACAGTGGGAAAAAAACATTAGCAGACCTTGATTCTGCTGACACCTTGTTATGATTCATGTGCTCATTGTATGATAATATGGGCATACATGTAGAGAGAGATCTGTATACAAGTGCAAACCTGTGCTCCTGCTCTTTCAAAGGCAAACATGTCAGACAATTCCCAAGCTCCCATTGATACATCAGAAAAAAGGTCTATAAGGTGCATATTCTCCTCCTGTCCTCTTCTGTCCTCTTTTAAACTACTTCTACAAATTAGAGGACAGAATTGGTTTAAAGAAAAAGACTGTACTCAGAAACTGTTCATTTACAGCTACAGTAGGGCCCTACTGTCAGCAACGAGACTTCATGACAGGCTGAATGAAGTGTTAGTGCTTTATTTTTGAGAGAAAGAAAGAATTCCAAATTAGCAAGGTTTGGTCTTGAACAAATCATTTTATCTCAGAGCTGGGTAGAGAACAGATTGAGAGCAGTCCCAAGGAAAAGGACTTGAGGGTATTGATTGACGAGAAGCTCAGTGTTACCTGGCAATGTGTGCTTGCAGCCCAGAAAGCCAGGGTGAAGAAGAGAAGGCTCTGAGATGACCTTACAGTACCTAAAGGGGGCTTACAAAAAAGCCAGAGGGACTTTTGACAAGGGTGTGTAGGGATAGGACAAGGGGGAATGGCTTCAATCTGAAAGAGGCCAGGTTTTGCCTAGGTATAAGGAAGAAATTCTGTACTGTGAGGGTGGTGAGGCACTGACACAGGTTGCCCAGAGAAGTTGTGGATGCCCCATCCTTGGAAGTATTCAAGTCCAGGTTGAATGGGGCTTTAATGAGCCTGGTCTAGTAGAAGGTGTCCCTGCCCACAGCAGGGGTGTTGGAACTAGGTGATATTTAAGGTCCCTTCCAACCCAAACCATTGGGTGGATGATTCTAAAATCTGAACTTTAAAAAGCAGGGTAACATTGTTCTTTTAAATATATAAGACCTAGAAGCATTATTTTCTCTCCTGTCTTTTGATTTTGTTTTGTTGAGGAAGTAACAGTTGAGTTAGAAAGTTATTAGAATTCAGTCTTTCTCTTATTCTTGCCAACCATTTAATTCAAAGACCCTTTGTCCATTTCTCCAAAAATTTAGTACAAAATGTCTTCCTGAAGGAAAGATGTGAATTCAGGGATTCTGATAGAATAGATTTCTAATAGAAGCTTAGCTGCAACATTACCTCTACCTCTATAGTGAATATAGTATGCTGCAGATCTCAATCATGCATTTAAAATCTCTGTGGATATATAGATTATTGTTTCTGTACAAAGCAAATCTTTCTACTACCCTTGAGTAATATACTCTAGCCTTATGCAGCCAGGCAGTATTTATCAGAAAGTCATTACAACTGTTTTGTTTGAACATAGCTTTCATTCCTTGTATTTTAATATCTGGACAGCATTAGCTCAATTACTCTAATGAACAAGTAGGTCTTCTAATATTTACTATCTAATTAGTTTATTTGCCTAGATGTAACGTGCTAGGTCTATCTGTGCAATGTGTCTAGCCAAGACTATTCTCACGAACTTTGTGTTCTATTTCTATTTTGCCTCAGAACCTTTTGGAAGAGAAAGGATGGGCTACACTCTGTATCTGTTTTCCTAAAGATTGTCAAAGAAATAAACTCTCCTAGAAAGGATGATACTCTTGCCCTGCTAAACTCTCAACCAGAAAACTCTGAATGCCTTCTATGTAGGGCAATCTGGATGTACTGAATAACACCTGAGAGAGAAAGTAAAATAAAGGGCCATCTTTTGATTTCCAGCTGATATATAGCATGCAACAACAGAAATGGAGGACAATACATATATACTAAGAACCATGAAATGCTCTATTATATGCTTCTCTCTCTTCAAAGGGAATAAAAGAACAAACGCTTAACAAATATTAGTTGTATTACTTATTAATCTACTTGAAAGTGCTGAGATTTTACCAAGAAGAGCTCACATCAAAACAGATACACTACACATGGAAACAATTAAAACAAACTGTGTGACATAACTACAGTACCTCACTCTGTTTTTTAAGAAGTAGAACAACAAATTAAATCACATCATTCTTTCCTCCCACTGAAAAAAAGACTTCTCCTCCCAACAGCCTTACAGGTCGGTCATCATTAGCCCTAACATGAAGTGTTGTAACTACACCCAGTGCAGGTGCTGATTCTGCGCCAGTCCCAGCTGATTCTCATCCCCTGTGACACAGGGTGATCAGGGCAGTGATGCAGCACACCTGCTTTTTATCAGAGCCAGGTGAGGCTGGGGAGCTTTTTCTGCTGCCGACCAGGGGACCTAGGCTTCCCACCCTCATGGCTGCTCTGAGCCTGCAGGCCCAGAGAAAGGAGAATCAGGAGTGGATGGCTGAATGTTCACAGGCTTATTTTCTCTGGATAAGAAGGTGGAAAGGTGACTGCTTAACCAAGATGTTTCTGAATGGAGTAGGGTTCATTTGCTTATCCTGAAATTCAAGAAGCGCAGCCCTAAGAAGTCTTGAGATCAGATAAGGGTAGGAAAACTCTGCGATCTCTGTTTAAGGCTGTGGGAGCTTCACTGCTGTTATTCAGAAATTGGAAATGCTTAAAAGAAAGAGCAAAAAAAGTTAAATGCATGAGTCTTTCTTTTTAAGCCATAAAAGGCGGTTTGACTTACCTCTAAGTTTTGCAATGTTAAAACCAAGCAAAAGAGAAGATGGTAAAGTAAAAGGGGCATGCTGTTAAATGGGTGCAGTAAATACATTATAAAGAAATATCCAGGAATAATTTCTCTTTTTGTAATTATTTTCACTTATTCACCTCTTGGGTTTTGACCAAAAAGATGGCTTTGTAAAAAGGTGTTCTCTAATTCAACTGCTATTTTCAGGTAGGCTTACAAACAAAAATTGGATCTAGAAAAACCTCTTTCTATTCAGTAAGTATCATTTTCTTCAGTACAGCATATCTCACAATTTAGAGGCTGTGTAGCTTTGTTTCTTTTGAGTTGTCATTTTACTTGGTGATGCCATGGACGGCTGTAGGACATGTGAGGATTAGTAGCTGTTTAGTGCATATGTAACTGTAAAATTGCTGGTTGCTTCACCTTTTATTCCTCAGTGTTAAAATGAATGTTGTGAATTCCAAGGAATTCTCAGGGTTTACTACAATATATTGATACATCTGGTTTTAAGGAGTTTCTTTTGAAGAAAACTTATGTAGCCTTCTTATTATGTTATGGTTTACTCAACAATAACATGTATCAAGGCTTCTGAAGATAGGCATGTGATATTGTTATAGAAGCTAACTTTATGATTAGGAGCCATAATAACTACAGGAATATGCTCACAGAACTTGAAAGTGTAGTCTGAAAAGGATGTACCAGATATTTTCCTACAAAAATATTTGCTGGAGCAATCAGTGATCCACCCATAAGATTCAATGGACATAATGGGTTATTTTAGTTTTGGAGCCCTTTCCTTCTCTACAGCAGCATCACTGATAATGATGCTGAATGGTACATCTTAAATAACTAGCTACTGGAAGCTAAAGCAATTTGTGAAGTTTCTTAGAAAGGTTGTGAAAGATGTGGGTAGATGCAGAAATAAATATGAAAAAACTCCATCCTCTCATTATATCATATATTATTTATATTCATAGTATATTAAATTGATTAGTGTAGTGTAATAATTACTGGTTTGTGCCACATTTATTAACTGAAAAAATGCATAACTGAAATACAAGGATGGGAGATGGTCCTTGGGTAACAGTTTTGCTTCCTGGCTTTTGGGTAGATATTTGTATTTGGTCAGGAGACTGGAGATAGACTTGGCCCTTCATATTACCAAGTCTTGACTTGAATTTGTAAGTCAGTTTTCAGATTCTTTAACTTGTTAACTGCTGCTGTGCTTCACAAAGATGGATAATATTCAATGAATGCCCCTGTTGTCATGGGCAGTAGTAGAACATTGCCTGTTACTGGTATTCAAATAATTATGGCTATGTTTTAGGATTAACAAATCATATTATAGCAAGTGGTTAAAAAAACCCCCCTTTTAAACTTTCCTTGTAGTATTTCAGGGAAACAATCCTATCACAATTCACTGTTGGAAGGTTCAACTAATGAATTGAATCTTTTTAAACAAATAGATATCTGGGGGAATGTTTTGTCCTGATGACAGAACTTTCTGAAGATCTATGATGCCCTAAAGATGCCAGTCTGTATCTTTAGGCACTTCTGATACACTTGAAAGTCTGGTGCTATGTTTCATTCTTGTAGAAATAATCCTTGTATGGTGCAGCAGGGTGTCAATGTGTCAGAAAGCTGTTCTGATTGCTGTACTGGTCGCATCGATCGACTGGGATCAATAACAGGACAATCAAAAATAGCACAAGCACTGCTCACCCTTCAGCTTTGCATCTGACTTTTTGCAAAATGGGAATATTTCGCTTTCTGAAACTGCTTTTCATTCTCAGCTCATGCTGCTGCTACTGCTTTCCTCCTCAGTGGATTTCTATGTAAGCTATGATGATGCACCCTTAAAACAAGTTTGAATCCAGCTTTGTAAACATTTATATATGTTTATAAATTGGTCCCAACATTTCCTGTTATCTCTAAACTCTGAGTGTTAATAGAGTAATTTCTGATTCTTTCTACTTCATCAATATACATTCACATAAATTCATGTGGCAGTTTAGAACCAATTAAAATTTATAAGCCACAAGTAGTGAGTGGAATTCTAAGGATTAATTTACTCACTGGAGTATTAATCTGTGTAATGTAGTAGGTTATCCTTCAGTAAACTTGGCTATATGGAGATAGGGAGATAGATTTTCTTGCATGTTTTACTGTAAATGCAGTAATTGGTCCCACTGGGCTGTTGATCTTGAATGGTTAAAGCCAGCAGTACCACAGCAGCCTTGGTATGAACCCCGGAAAAAGAACCAAATTGGCAACAAGAAATCCAGTTGTGTTTATCTAGCAACATTCATCTTACTTTTCACTCCTTGGTCAGACTTGGAGATCAGAAAAAATCAAATAATAAAATTAATTAAAATTTAAAACAAAAAAGACAATCCTTGATGTGAATATCAGAAAGTATAACTTTTTCTCTCTACCTCCCCCAAACCTCTGTTTTTCAAGGAGCGATTGAGAAGGGATTGGAAAGGGAAAGCAGTGGTCAGAAATTACATAATACATTAGGCTGAAGTGTCTTCCTCCTTAGGGGTTGTGAGTTAGGATCCTTTTACACTTGGAAAACCTAATTGATCAAGCCTAGCAAATCTGACTTTTGTTAATGGGTTTTTAACTATCATTTATTCAGCTAATGATCTTGCTGATAGGGATCAGGGACAGAAAAAGATTGTGGCTCATGAAGGGTCACAGGAAAAGCTGGTGCCTGATCCAATGTTTTAATTTAGATCCTGTCCTCTCTGGTTCATGATGTGCTTCCTTTCACCAACTCCTGCCTTATTCCTAAATTATTAACTGTGAGCTTACAATGGTAAACCGATTGGAATTCACATGTGTTGAGAAAAAATATAAAGCTGGAAGAAAATGTGGTGACATGGGAGTCTGGAAAGACAAATTTTTTTCTTCTTTTTTTTTTTTTTTTCCCCTGGAAAAACCCAGTCAGGGCAAGCAAATCAGTAAATAAATAAATATGCTGTAGGAACTTGTATCTTGGGAGCACTGAGGTTTCAGGATTAAGAGTTGCAGTATGAGTTCCTCTTATAAAAGAGGCTAAGCCTGGTTTTCAGCTCTGTCTTTTCACTGCTGTTGCTGGCTGTGGTTTGGAAAGCCAGCATCCCTGTTATCTCACATTATTGGGTTTATCTGCCATATTCTCTCTGACAGGGATGATGCTGGAAGGCCAAAACCTGCTGAATTGCCTTTATCTGCTTGACATGCAAATTTTCCCTGTCCAATCTCATAGTTCTAATTCTTCTGTTTGTCAATTGATGTGGAGCAGAAATATGGGTGTCAGAAAAGGTTAAAATGGCTTTTTACAAGTCAGTTGGGAGCAGATCACAGGTTCTCCTTGGTGAGCCCTGGCTTGTTTATTAGTCTGTGCATCCTCCCAAACCCTTCTTCTCAGGTCCTAAATATCAGGTCCTTGGGGAACTGTCTGTCCCTTTGACAACTTTAATTCTGAAGCAGGTGGTGACCTTGCAGGCTGCCATGGGGCAGTGAAAAGTAGGCAGAAATCACAGTATGGCTACTGGGCTTACCAGTCACTCATTGCCAGATGAAGTCATGTTAGTGATGTGTTTCAAGAAAGTGGGCAAAAACTGGTTGGTTTGACCTCTTTTCAGGGCCAACACTGGAACAGAGCCCAGAATAAAGCTGTAGGATTCAAAGGATTCTTTTAACTTAAAATCATACCAATGTACACTCAATGAAAGACCCTTATTAATGCTGTCCGACTCTAAAGACTTTTAAGAATTATACAAATAAGGTCATATATAACACAGATGCTTTTTAGGGAAAAAGAAAACCCAGCTTAGAAAGTTGTACCAAAAAATCTACTGTTAGGAATAGAAATTACCTTTTGGGTTTCATATATATATTATAGAATTAGTAAATTTTTGTCAATTGAATTCTGGTTTTTAAGAGTGCTTTATTTCATACTCTGGTGGGTTGACCCTGGCTGGATGCCAGGTGCCCTCCAAAGCTACTCTCTCTCTCCTCCTCAGATAAACAGGGGAGAGAAAATATAACTAAAGGCTCATGGGTTGAGACACTGACAGGGAGAGATCACTCACTGATGACTGTCATGGTGAAAACAGGCTCAGCTTGGGGAAAACCGATTTATTGCTAGTCAGGTTAGAGTAGGGTAATGAGAAAACCTAAATATTCAAATGCTTTCCCCCATGATCTGTCTCATCATTCTGTGCTCAGCATTACTCCTGATTTTCTCTGCCTCTGGGGTTCGTTGCTTTTCTCACATACTCTCACTCCGTTTCCCCTCTCCTCGTGGATATGTTATCTCGGTCAGTGATGGGCTTGGTCTTGGCCAGCAGTGGGTCTGTCCTGGAGCTGGCTAGTGTTGACTCTGTCAGACATGGGGGAAGCTTCTCACAGCTTCTAACAGAAGCCACCTTTGCAGCCCGCTTGTGACCAAAGCCTTGTCACACAAACCCAGTAAACTGTGTGGTACAGTTCAGAGTAATTCATGGGGGTAAAGAAAGCTGCCTGGTTTCATACAGTGCTATTTCTAAGTTTTTAGTACTAATTCTTTTTCCCACTTCCTTTCTCTCCAGTTGCTGAAGCTTGCACATGTTCTATTTTTGTGTACACTGTTTTCTAATTATCTTCTCTGAGGTATTAGTAGTATATTCCTACAGAGATTAACAAGTTGGTAGAGATTCATAAAATGCATTTAATAACCCTATTATCAAAGTGCGAATGTGGGGAGGAAGAGCGAATTTCTTTTTGTTCTAGTTTTTAGATGTCTACCTCTACTGAAACAGTGGCATTCAGGAGGAGATTTGATTTGTTTACTTCTGTTCCATGGCCTTATTTTCTTGGGAGAGAGAGTCTGGTAAGAGTTGTCTTCTCTGAGGATCCCCATCATAAACACACTAGTGTTTGTTCTCACAGTTTTTGGTAATTCCATTGTTCTTTGTTGTTGTTGTTACTCAAATTAGTCACTTTTATATTTTTTTATATTGACTATCAAAAAAGGATCCTCACCTACTGGAAATAAAAATGGAACAAAATTGCAACTACACAAGTGTAATAGTGAGTATTGTGGTCTTAATTTACTCTTGCAATTACTGTAGTCACTTTGTATTTGAATGAGTCATATTTTTTTCTTGATTACCTGATCTGAAATATTCTCTTGTCAAGAGTTTTCCAAGACTTTCACTCTGTGTAAACAGAATTATGAGATAAACTATGAAATAAAGCTTCTTGCACTTGTCATGTTGAGAATGAGCAATTGGTTGGATTCTTCATTACTAAAGTAACTTGATTTTTATTTGGCTTAGATTTTCACTCAGGTGTAGCAGGATAAGGGAGCAGCATCCTGAAAGCCTTGGCAGGCCTTAAAGTTATTCTCTGTGAATTAATACACAGGATGAACTGGCTGGTATTTCTCTTGACAAACATCACTCTAGTTGCCAGGAAGGGGAACACATGGAATAATGGGCTTTAATCCTTTTTAATAATACAAAAGAAAGATTCAGGCCAGTCAGCCTTTCTTGTTGGAAGAGCCGGATTTATCAAACCTTACCTCTTTGGAAGTAACTGATGAAGATTGATCACTGCTTTTTGTCCAGTGAGGTTTCCTTCCCATTTATTTTAGTTTTGACCTTTGCTCCTCATGAGCTTCATTGCATGTTAGCAGACCTTTGTATAGTCTCTTGCATGTCAAGGAACTGGCTTGTCAGGCGGTATTTGTTCCTTTTTTTGAGGTTGTAATTTGTGTTTGTGCATCAGCACCAAATCTGTACTTAAATTTGCATAAGGAGGCATTTGTTGCAGGTGTTGTTCTCTGGGTGTTTGTGGGGCTGTGTGTTGAGGGAATTGACAGAGTTAGCACCCACAGTATGAGCCACGTACTCAACACGTGGAAGAACATGAGATGCTGGGGTTTGTCTATAGCCATTGGTCTGTGGAAGCTGATATCCCAGGCTTTCTTCTACAACCCTGGCTGGGTTATAGAGGAAAGGTCATAAATTAGAAATTTCATATATGTTTTCTTTTTTTATGAGAGAGATGTGGGGGGCTACATCTATAGATTGTGGGGGGCTCCTTCGCCTTGCCCCAAGCCCTATTCCAACTGGCTTGTGCCTGCCAGCCCCCCCGCTGCAGGATGGTGTTGGAATAGCAGAAGCAGAACACACCAGTGCCTGAAGCTGTGGCAGTAAATTTTTATCGTGGTGTTTTTGCTGCTGCATCCTCTGTTGCCCTGGGTGGGCTAAGATGCTGCATTAAGCAGCTGTCTGGGCTCCTCTGCAGTCCCCTGGTTCTGCCTTGCTCAGTTGCTGCAGGTTTGCTGTGAGGCTTGGGAGAGAAACCACTCACAGTGCTGTCAGACTTGTGGTTCTGTGTTCCTGCAGTTTGGATCTTCTGCCATCGTGTTTAGGACACCATACAATTATCTTAATCAAAATGTGTTTTTAAAGGCTTTTCAATGAGATTTTTATAACTATTTCCAAGTAGTCAAGCACAATGTTTTTCATCTTTTGCAGATGAAGTTCACATAACAATATGCTTTGGTACCAAACTTGTAGTGAAGGGGAGTAAAGGGCAGCTTTGCTTTTAGCACTTCTTTCTCAAGCTAGAGTTGCTTCTATTTATATCAGCCAGAGAGTTTAAAGATGGGCTTCTTTTAGTCTGTCATGGACTCCTGTGTTAATAAACCCATAGCTGCTGTTATTGGTGGTATTCCCCAGATCAGAATTTCTTATGTTGTAGAGACCTAGCAAAAACAAACAAAAAAACCCAAACAAAACCCCAACAAAACCCAAACAAACAGTAAGAACGGAAAAACTCCAACAAAACAAACCTCAACCTAAAGCTGGTTTGGGAAAAAGAAAGAAAGTAGTGCCAGCAAGAATGAACTCATGAAGCTTTTGCTCTTGATGAGTGATAATTGACCTGCATATTTAATGTGAATAAATGACTTGGATTTGCTTCTTTGAGTCTTCATACAGTGGAGAAGTGAATATATTGCTGTGGAATTGCTTTGTAAGTTCTGCTTTAAAAAAACAAATGGTATACACCAATGAGTGTACTATAACTTTTACCACAAGGATCTCTTTAAGACCTTTCAAAAATTGTTTCCTTGAGTTAGATGGTGGCAGGATGCACCAGTTTTTTGTTCAATTCTTGTACTATGTGTAAAGTAAAACTAAAATATGGCTACTGTATAATGGTAAGGTACTTTGTCTTCTGTGGGCACTTGTGTGTATAGCCACTGTCAGCTTATATCTGTCTAGTCAGGAAAGGGGTGCAGTAAGGACCTAGCACCTGGGTACATGCAGAATTCACAACATTTGAGCCTAAGGCAGCTAGTAGCCTCGGGCTCAAATGTCTTGTAATGGCAACAGCTGATAAATGTATTTGATTTGGTACATGTATATATAAGGGTAAAACAAAGAATTTATTTGCTTTTGACTTCTTTAATAAGATACTGGAGGTGGCCCAATGGCAAAATGGTGCAAACATTTTTGTATGAAAAACAAGACATGGATGTAGACCCTTCCAGTTTCATTGTGTAGGCCAGCTCCTGATGACCCTGATTGCTACCAACTAACAAGTCTAACTTGCCAGTGGGCTGCTGGCATGTTTTTCCTTCATGTTGTAGTTGCATGCTCCAGCAAGTCTTAGCCATACCAACTCTATGGTCCAGTTGGCTCAGGAGAAATCTTATCTTGGGGAAGAAGAATGTATGTGTGCCCTCTGGAGAGACCACAATTATAGTGAAGTCTCAGGAACAGTTTGAGCTGGTGGCATTCAGCAGCATTTAAGCATTATCAGTCAGTAGCTTCTATATTTGAGTAACTATTTATGTATATAAATTAACATCATTGCACTTGATGAGGTATTACAAATATGTATGAGCTATACTGGTAGGGAAAGGTATGAAGGATGCAGAGTTTCACACAACTCAACCTTATGCTCTTGACATAGTCTCCAAAACTGCAACATATTTGGGTAGTGTATAAGACTGTTTTGTTCATTGGTTATTACATGAGACATTCAGGGAGTCACACACACAACATGGGAGTACTGTACTGCTGCGAGTCCTCGCAAATGAACTCTCAGCTGAGAAAAGGTCCCAAAGCTAACCTGGCATTCAAATCTCAGACTCTTTCTTTAAACACTGATAGCTGAAGCTCTAATGATCAAAATTGCAATTTTCCATTTGTTGTAGTTTCCTGGTGAACCTCAGCTGAAATCTGAGCTCGAGAGGTGAGATACAGCCTTTCCTGTGCTGTGTGTTCAAGTGCTGGTCATGATTTCTCTGTGGATAGAATCACAAACCCATCTGTCTTCAAGATGTTTGTTTATTTTTAGGTTCATGCTGTACTTGGGCTCCTCCCCTTGCAGCAGGAACACACTTTGCCTCTGTGACAGAGACTTAAAACATAAGACTGGTGATACCGGTTTGCACCAGGACATGGCGACATCGCTCTTTCCCCTCACTGTTCAGTATGTTCTGATGGCCTGAAACTCTACCTCACTCTGACAAACTAAGTGTATACTCACATTTACATTATGCTAAACACTTTGGTTTGCCCGGATTGATACCAGTCAGAAATATCTAGGTTTTTATTTTTTTGAACCCTCTGTTGTGAGCAGACATAAGTAGGGGACTTTGAGTCTGTTAGAAAAATGAATTAATTTATTTTTGATTCTTGATATATTGGCAAATCACAGACCATATTTGTCTGCTTGCTTAATTCCCTTTTATTACCAGTAAGTATGGTATGCCGTTCTGCTGCTCAATCTTTAAAGCATGTTACATAAGGAAAAAAAATATAAATATTTTGCAGTCATAAGGATTTGTCATGTTTGTGTGCCAAGTGACTGTCCATTCTTTATCTGTGTATATACATACTAAAACATAACATTAAATTCCCATAGTCATAATTCTTGGATTTATTACTGTTTTGGCATTATTGAAGAGGGGCTAACTCATTTTTTGGGACAACCTTAAGGAGACTGGGATTTAAATGTTAATAATTTTTAACTCCCCATTACATGATTTGTTAACATTAATATTTAATTTAATGGAGTCACAAGATTAATGCCAGTGTTTATTTCTAAAAAAAAGGCAAAGATGCTGCAGGACAGCCTCTAGCTTTGCTGTACTTGAGAAAATATTACTGAGGAAATTATTTGTGCTGCAATCATAGAAATATTCCTTTTCTTCTCCTTGCCTCTTCTGAAATTTTCCCGTTCTCTCATTCCTGATTCTTAAGAATAAGCCATAGGGCTCTAATAGAGACACTGATTAAATACGCTGCTCTGTAATTTATGCAAAAGCGAATCCCAACAGGAATCAGAGACTCTGAAAATCTGTTGTGAAATAATTATCCTGAATGACATTGTAGAAATGGTCCATGAAGATGTTGTCAATAATGCATTACATAAAATTTGTTTGAAATAAACCTTGAAAATTACATGATATTCATAGGAACCTGAAAGAATTATCAGTAAACAAATTTAATCAGCCTGATGTTATGCATACCACTCAACCTCTTATTATCTGATCATCTAGGTTTTAGAATACCATGGGGAATTGAATGACAATTAATACTGAGATAGAGCTGTAGGAGCTTATGTGGTGGTTGCAGGAATACCTTATTTTCTTAATTTTTGCTCATCTCTCTTCATTTGCATTAATTTCTTGCTCCCACAGCCTTCAGTGATGCCCACGGATAGTGTCCTGGCTATTGTTGCTACCGTTCCCCTAACAGGAATGAACCCACTTGACATTGAAATTCTAATTTTTCCCATGTATGTAGGTGTTTATATCAATGTCTAGACACTTCTGGTTGTGATATCCAAACCGCATTGTAGCAATTTAAGTCGAATTATAAAGTCAAGTTCAGAACATGCTACACACTAGATTATGTACAGATTTATTGAAGTTTCTTGCAGTCAAAGGCAGGACCATGGTCAAACGTATTCCAAGCAAATTCAGAAGAGGTGATTTCTACTTCCACTCTACTTTCACTTCACTGAGGTCAGTAGAAATTTTGCCACTGACTTAACAAGGAGAAATAGGATTAGAATTTCCTTCACCTCAACTCTGTTATTTCAAGCTACTTACATCTGGAAACTTTCCTTTTCTCTTCTCTAATGAGCAAGTTTTCTATAAGGCAAAAAATATGCAAGAGGACTTGATGGGGGTTCCAAAACTTTGTTTCTGTAAATGGGAAAATAGTGCAGAATTCATTGGCATGTCTTTCTTGTTTGAGGTCATTTGTTACACATATGCTAGCATCTAGGACTTAACCTCAGTATCCATTTTCAGTTTTACATCTTTATTGCTGAACGGGATTTTCTGTTCTGTGACTGTGTTTGGATGAAATAACGTGATATTAGAAGTATGCAATGAGGTACCTGTTCAAGACTGTGTTTCACTTAATCCACTGGTTTGGAATATTCAAGTAAGAATGCTGCTAAGGAGAGTAGCATCCTTTCACAGAGAAGCCATAATTTTCATGAGAAATTATTCTTTCAGGCTGCTTTATGTCAAGATGGCAGAAATGCAACCAGATGCATTTTTAAAGAAGCTGGAAGATGAGGGGTGGGCAAATCAGCTATTATACAGTAGTTTCTAGCTTTGCCTAAAGACTGTCTAATCTTTAGGCAAGTCACAATAGAAGTGACTTCTGCAACTGTAAATGATAGATATGTGATTTCTGAAATAAAGGGTAAGTACTTTATTTGATGTTAGCCAGTTGTATTCTAATAATTTTTTGGGGTCTTGAAACACTTTAATTTGTTATTAAGATTACCACAAAGTTTATAGACTATCTTGTATTAGAAGAAGAGTGATATGATATTGGGAAATATTTTTCTGGATGGTAGGGTTGTGAAGGAACTTAGAATTGAAAGAGAAATACCTTGATCTATGATGCTTAGCTGTGCTGAAGCAGGATAGTACCTGTTAAATGGGGCACCTGTCCGTATTGGATTTCGATGTGTACCAGTCTGGACGAATATTGATCAAAACAATATCTGTTTCATAAAATCTTTTCTTTCAGATCATTTATTCAATTCTATTTTTTTTTTTGTTTTCCAAGTTCAGTGGTTCTACCTTTTGCGTCACCTTAGCTGAGCCATGGAAATTAAAAATGAAAATTAAACACTCAAGCAGAGTATCTATTTTCCTATCCTTACAACACTGAAAAAAACTAATGGCATTTTATTAATTTTAAAAAATACATTACTTCAGGCCTGAAAAGAATTAAATTGTGAGGCAGAGGATAACATTTATTACTAAGAATGTCTTAACCCCTCTCTCTGAGGGAAGATGACAAAACTGGTATCAGGAAGAGATGTGATTTAAGATTGTTATAGCTGGATCTATTTAAAGTGATGTCTTTGCTTAACTGAGTCAGTTTCATGTTAACAGGGACAGTATTTGGTGTAGTCCACTTGGAGGTCTTGCTAATAAAAAATGTGTTAGTAGGAAGGGAAGGACAGGATAGGATTGCAAGCATTTAAGACTAGTGTGTTAATGTACTAATGTGCTATCATCAGAATAATTTGCTGGGTTTTCAGAGATTCTTTTGTATTTCATTAGGATGGAGAAGTCGTTAAAATACGTTTAGAATCAAGAATGCTATGCGTCACCTAAGCTGGGTAAACACAACTTTGAAGAAGACAAATACTGTGGTTTATATTATGAGGCTTTTGTTTTACACAAATCTGTATTGAAATGAAACAGCGAATTAGTGCTTGGTTGTTCTGATTCCAAGCTATGGGTGGTCCACATGCATGGAGTTCAAAGATGTTTGTGGCTCTTAGCTTCTGCTGGGAAACTGGTTGCTGATATGCTTGCAGTAGAAAGCTGCATGGAACTTGCCTTCAGTCAGTGCATGGACTCCACTGTCAAAGGCTCTACAGGAAGCAGTTGGTTGAAGCTCTTTCTACAGTGATTGGGGTTGATAGGTTAGTACCTGTGCAGATGACAAGGGCCAAGTTTTTCAACTAATTTGTATGAATTCAAATGTCTTTAATTTTTTTTCCCGGAGGAACCCAAGTGCTGCCTACAGAAATAATGTAAAATAAGGTGCTCCTGTCTTGTCACCGTTCAGTTTTTGTGGTGTGCCCGTAAAGTCTGAGCAGTTCTCTTGCTTAGGGAAGTAACTATGCTGAGCCACCTAAGTTAACTATGCTCTCTCATATATACTAATGTTAAAACAGGTGTCTTGACAGTGGAAATAGATGAGATTGTTCTATTTACGTGGAAAAAATAAGCAAACTGCAATTATTCCAAATAAGATCAGGGAAGGGCCATTTAATGAAACCGTTCTTTGTAAAGAGTTCAAAACTGAAACTCCATCCATTAGGTGCTATTTAGAAATATCTTGTCCTATGATTTACCTTTGGTTTGTCTAGTATTGTCAGAAAACACAAGCCTTAGACTAGGTATCCAGAATTCTCTCTCCATGACAGTGCTTTGGTTGTCAGAGACGCTTCTTATTGCCTTATTAGCTTCATGAAGTTAATAAGACTTGGCAGCTCTGGTGCAAGGGTGAACGAGCAGAATCTTACTATCAAGGTCATGGTTCACTATTACATGAAACCTGAGAACATGACATCCTATTGCAATGCAAGTTAAACATACTTAGAATGTTTGGTTTGATATGGGAGGGATGTGAAAACACTATTGAGCAGAACAGTGTCATCTTCTAGTTTTAAAAATTAAACTTTAACATACTGATTTTTTTTGCCCCGTGTTTACAATACCACCTTCCTCATCTGATTTTATGCATGCTTCCTACATATGCATTTTGCCATGCATCAGAAGGGAGCAGAAGAATTTCAGATACTGACTGGTTATCAGGTATTCTATTCTTCAGTTTTTCTGGACTTGACTAAGCCCTTTTGTCTCCCAGTCTTTGATGCCACTGTCAGTTGGCCTTCCTGCTCTGTTACCTTCTGTTTGACATCCTGAAGCTTCCTCCCTCCTTCAAACTGTCATTAGTCTTTCCTGTAATTTCTCTCTGACCTTCCCTTTGGGAATTACGTGAATCCAGCAATATGTCTTCTGACTGAATATGTCAATTTTTCAAGGCATATCTGTCGTTGCCTTCAGCATCATTCAAGTACAAGGCCTTTGGTCATCTTGTTGTTTTTTTTTTTCTCTCTTCTGTGATTTTTCTAATTATCACTGTCAGGATTGGACTCGGAGAACCAGTAACTAGGTTTTGTATGTCCTGGGTTGCTTTAGCCTCAGAAGGGCTGTTAGCCTGGTGTGCTCTGCCCATCAGTGACCAGCCTGCACAACTCCCCATGAACATGCTCTGCTCAGCTTTGGATCTGAGAGCTCAGCAACGCATCAGGTTAGGTCCTGATGTGTGGGCTTTTGGGGGCAAGCTGATGTTATGGCTGCCACATTGCAAGCCCGGGGTGTGAGGGATGAGTGAATCTGCCTTGTCAAAAGTTGAGCTTTTGGGCCCTGAGGTAGTGCCATCACTTGGGGATGTGATTGCAGCTTATCTAGTTATGCAGATTTACTTGTTGCTTATCGAGTTCTATGTGTTTGTCCATATGTGTTTGTTCTTGTTTTAATCTTCTGAAATAATACGTGAAATTGGAACCAGTTTCATGATTTACAACTTTATCAGACCTATTTATACCCATCTCTCAGTCACCAACTGAAACTTAGTGCAATCACTATGACATAGCCAGGGAAAGCACTGTCCTTTTCACACAGCGTACTTGAGAGCCTGAAGTAATATTCAGGCAATCATAGTTTATCTATTCCAGAAAAGCTGTGATGATCAAGCTCATTGATGCAGACCTAAACTATTCAGCAAATTCTTTTTATGAGCAGACCTCTGAAGAGAAGGGCAAACCAAAATATATGTAAATTCATAGAAGAACTATCCACGATGACTCAACTACTTCTACAGAAGTCTGTAATGTTTCCCCAGCAATTCTATGTTTTTGTTTATTCTGTGCTATGACCCAAATGGATTAAGTCAGGATGTTCTGTCTGCCTTAAAATAACTGCTGCTGTGAGGTGACTATGTCTGAGTGAGAGTAAAAAAAGGGTTGTATGCATACAAACTGAATATTTGTGGTAAATTTGTATGTCTGAATGTCAGACTACATACACACATTTAGATAATACACATAAATATATGTACACTTGGACACACTCACATGGAACCTAGTCCTATAAACACTTAATAATGCTTCAGTTTATCTGGCGTGTTTTACTCCTGGTTCACTTGGTCTTTTGTAAAAACAGTGCTTAGTGTGTCCGTTGTATCACTTTGCATTTTAACAAGAGATGGCTAAAGCACACAAGTGCTGCAACTGAATAGCAAAGTCTCAAGCATTTTCATACTGGCACTGGCAGTAACTCTGTGAACTTTGGGGCTGAGAGCTATGTTCTCAGTCAAAACTGAAATAATGTACATGGATTTATAATCCTCTGTGAGAATTGAATGGACAAAGTGTTTTTCTTTGTAGAAGAGAAATTTACTAGTGGGCTCAAGTGTCACTTCAGGAAAATACGATAGTATTGGATATGGCAATATCATGGTATTGTTTTATTGCCGATTAGATTCCAGACTGGCAGGGATGTATAAAACTTCAATTATGGGACTGTGTTGTTTTAATGCCATCTGTCAACAGTTTGCTCTTTATTCCACAAAATGTGTACCTTTGGAAGAAAGAAAAATGATTGAATATAAGGAGTGGAGGTAAACCACACCAAACTATGCTCCTGTTTTTAACACACACTGACATTTGTAGAGTTTGCAGTACAAACATTTGCATTTGCAAAACCACACCAGCTGCAATGCTTCCTGGTTCTTGTGGGATATTATGAGAATAAGCAACACGTACACCTTGAGATCCTTTTGATCTAAGAACACTTGTGAAACCTGATACATGGATAAAAATGTGTCCATAATTCCTCTGAATTATTTGCTGTTGTAAACAATGTCTTTCAAATCTTGGAATCATTTAGATTGGAGAAGATACTTAAGATTAAATCCTACTGTTAACACCACTAAACCATGCCCCTAATTGCCACATCTACGTGTTTCCCAAACATCTCCAGGGATGCTGATTGAGCCACTTCCCTGGATAGCCTGTTCCAATGCTTGATAACCCTTTTGGTGAAGAAATGTTCTGTAATATCCAATCCAAACCTCCCCTGATGCAACTTGAGCCATTTCGTCTTGTCCTGTCACCTGATGAATGAATGAAATAAAGCAATCCTACCAGTATGGGGATTTTACAGGTGATTTTGGAACTTCTTGCAAGGATTTGAGCAGTTACTAAGCTAGGTAATTGTATTACTGGTCTTAAGCTCTGCCAGAGGAGGTTTAGGTTAGATATTAGGAAGAAATTCTTTACAGAGAGGGTTATCAACCATTGGAATGGTCTGCTCAGGGAAGAGGTGGATTCTCCACCCCTGGAGGTTTTTAAGATGAGACTGGATGTGGCACTTAGTGCCATGGTCTAGTCATCATGGTGTTGGGTCAAGGATTGGACTTGACGGTCTCAGAGGCCGTTTCCAACCAGGCTGATTCTATGATTGTATGATTATGATGATTTATGATTGCTTTATTCTTATTGTTTTTAGTACTTGAGAAATTTGCTACCAACTAAGGTTCTGGTAATCATTTTTCTGCTAATGGGTAGTACTTGGTTTCCCAACGAGCTATAGGACATTTGAGCTACTTCTTAGGATGAGACAAGACAGTAGGAAGCAGATGCAACAGCCAAGAAGGTGCAGACACACAGCATGTCTTGCCTCTAATTTCAGATCCCAACACTGAGAGGAAATGTCCAGGAAGCTAAATTGAACTTGCTCACTTATTGTAAACAACACTTATGTATGATATATGTTATTATACCACAACAAAAACAAAACTAATATCTTCTAAAAATTAGGACTCTTTGTGCTCAGGGGCAAAACAAATATATTGCAGAAAAAGACCCTGTTGTAGTGATTAGAGATAGTATCAGTTTGTTTCTGATCTGCAACTCAGTTCTTAGACTAACAGTTTCCAAATCCTCTTTCAAACTTGTTTTTCTTCTGCAGATTCAAAAGCAGACACAGATTGTGTACAGTCTTTACCAAATTCCAAAAGCTGAGGGTCCTATATCTTGATGTGATACTGATGAGATCTTTGCCCTATCCATGTTCTTAAAGGAGGAAAGAGAAACTTAGTTGTGTACCTAGGAAAGAGATAATGTAAGGAAAAGAAAAATCACTAGCATACTCTAAGATGCAGTGACTCCAAGTATTTTAGAGGTAGTAAGAGTATGTGATCGAATGGTGTTTTTATTGTCTATCTTGGTGTTCTATGTGAAAAATGTTTCTGTATATAATGTATATTATGTATTCAAATACACATAGGGACACATGATGTCTGAATATATTTATATGAATTAATTTGAGCTGTTATTAAATATATTTTTAATTAAATTAAAGTCAGTCTATGTAATTGGTAAGTTTTGCAATGGTGTAAGGATTGAGAAATATTGGAATTGGAGCATTCATGAAGATTTAAATCTCTTTGAATTTCCATATTATATAGCTTTTCTAGATTTTCTCTCTTCCTGAACATGAACTGTAATTTAGATTCTAATCCTTAGATTTAGATGTTAGAGTAGATGGTACCTTTTGAACTACAGCGAATCAGGAGCAATTCTGAAGGCTTTCAAAAAAACACCCTTGAGTGAAAACAGTGGTTGAGTGGAAGAATAACCGGATTGCTAATGTGTGTTGCTCAGCTGTTTCTACTCGAATGATAATCCCACTGCTCTGAGTTGCTTCTTTTCTTTCTCTGCTAGGTAGCACTAAGTGTGTGTTTTTGTCGTAAGAAGCAGTTGAGATTGACAATGCTGTATGTTCAGCCACAAGCCTTGTAGGGAATGAATCCACTGCCAAGCTAAAGCAAGCTGAAATGAAGGTTGGGTCAGGTTTGACATAGTGAGGTAAAGCTAGCATGTTAAAATTGGAAAATGGAATGGAGTGAGAGCCATCATCACCAAAAAACAGGAGAGAACCCAACGGCAAATATAGGAATTATAGGGAAAATTTACCAATAAAATGATAAGAAAACTGCCGAGGCAGAAAAAATTCTGGAAAATTAAACATAAATAAGGAAATCTATTTCAGAAGAGTGGGAATATGTGAATAAAAAAGTCTAATAATTTATGGATTTATTTTCTGTTATTAAATTCAAATTGATTGATTTACAAGAGGGATAGATGGTGTGGGAAGGGATGATAAAAGAATAGAAATAACCAGTGTTGTCTAATTTTCAACATATCTTTTTACATTGTTCTCTTTGCTAAACTTAGACATTAGTATTAGCTATTTTGACAATTTTATCACAATTCATCAAGTTCTTGACTAGGCAATTAGATTTCTGGTAAAAATATTCTAAGATTTTTTTTCCTGTTTCCCACTAGGTGTTAAGAAGTTACTGTTTTTACCTTCAGAATTGCTTAGAAACACTTGCTTTGGAAGTAATGGTCTCTGCTTCTCATGATTGAGTCTGGAGAAAAGTTGTTCATGTAGTAGTGCTTTGGGAATTATGTGGGTCCCAGCATACAGAGAATGCACATGTCCATGGACTTGAATGATCTCATAGAAGCTGGCAAGACAACTCTGATGATAAAACTCTCTAGGTATTTCAGCATCTTGTTCAAGCATCTTGCTGACCTGACATCCACATGCATTCCCACAGGTTGTTCTGGTTCACTGACCAAAGACAATTATAAGGTGAATAGCAGGGCTAAGTGGATAGTTGTTTCATATCTTGGAGTTGTCACTGTATAGAACAATGCTACAGGAGGAATAAATCCTGTATGAAAAGAATAGCCATGTTGTAAAGGGTTGGAAGTCTAATAACTCAGTAAATGAATTAGTTAAATAAGAAATGACAAAAATATGTTGGTAGTTCAAATTCATTCTTGCTTCTGAAAGGTCAGGTTTGATGCTTACTGCTACCAGCTGTTGTGGTTTTATTTTATGATCAAATCTATGCTTAGAAACTTTTTTTCATACTTGATTAAAAAGATTGTAAGTTTAAACTTCTCAAGTAAACACAAGCTTTCTGATTCTAACATTTCAAAATAAAAGTACAAAAAAAGTGCATCTTAAATCTGAAACGTAAACTCACAAATTGAACCATGTGTTCAATGTCATTAAAATTATTCTTGGGAATCTTTGATCTTGATCTGGATTGATGATTTTGAAATGTGGGACTTTCCAATCAAACCTGACAGGGAAAACTTTTTTGCACCTTTGGTTCACTTATCAAATAAGACCCTTTTCAGTGAAATGTGCTATTTTTGGTACAATGCTGGCAATGTTTCTCAGTAGAATTGGAATGAGAAAGTAACTGAGAATGGTCCGTCTCATACCTTGCTCCATATCCATATTTTTCCAGGCCACAACTCTACCTGGAGGTCCAAGCTCTGCTCCGTCTTTGACTCAAATTATGGGAAGCCTGAGGAAGGCTCTTTTTTTGTCAATCCCAATTGCGCAATAATTTATAATCTTTGTCAAAGAAAAGCTGAAAGACTGTAGTCTAGTGACTCAGATCTTGTCTGGCATATGGGGAGAGCATGAATTCAACTCCAGAATTGGTGTAGATACTACATCTTGATGGAAAACTCTAGTTGCTGGTCTGCTCGTTATCCATAGATGGTTCTGTCTGTCCCCATTTCTGTTTGTATAAGCACTTCAAAAGGTCCTGGAGTTGATCAAAGACTGAAGAAATCAAGTGAAAAAGGCCTAGGATTTTTGGCAAAACCCACTCTGTTTTCACAGCTAGCCCTTCTGGCAATACTGGATCTCCTGGTTTAGAAGTATGATGGCCTTGCTGTTCCCATCACTGCTGATAAATGCCTTATTCCCGGGGGCCAGCAACTAGCAATCTCTTATGATCATTACATTCTTCATTGGGTTTGGCATTCCACTGTAAATTTTCTATACAAACTTATACTGTGAAGCTGTAAAGCTCATACTGCTTACTTATAAGAATCATCCTCCTGTCTCTGCTGCGAAATTTCTGTGAGTGAGAACTCAGATAATGTATAGATTTAAATAAAATGGGGAAAGGTGTCAAAATGCTACAATGGTGCAGGACAAGTTAACTTCATTTCCTCTATTTTGCAACTGTGCTGTCACAGAGGTTGGTTCACTGCTGCTGCCCAGTACCTGGATGGGATGGGGGCTGTAGTTGAGCTGCCAGACTAATCTACACTTTCAGGGCAAATCTTGGATTTGTTTGCTGTCTCGAAGCTGATACTCTAACAGTGCTGAAACCCCCTACAAGTCAGTTGCAGACAAAGTGTCTCCTGAATCCAAGGCACACCAAAGTAGAGCTTAATGTTGACTTTCACCACAGTTCAGTCTGTCCTGAAGAACCACTTTTCCCCCTGAAATAGTGGAAAGCCAATCAGTTTTTCTGTGAAATGTAGAGGTTTTTGCCATTTGGTATAGCAAGTGAGATGGTAAAACCTGGGGGAGAGTATTAAGATAAAGAAAGAAAAAGCTCCAAGTAGCTCTTGACAGATGGTGCTTGAAAATGAGTATCTCTTTGGCACCATGAAATCTCCCTGAGGGTTTCTTCATTCTCCAATTCTTTCTCTTTCTTTATTCCCTTCGTTTGCTCCCTGACACTTCCCTTCATTTTCTGTAATTTAAATGAAAGCACAGAAAAGGCATATTTGGTTTTAATATGTAAAGAGCTACTCCTGGGTTTGAAGCAGCCATTTAACATGCAGGTTGAGTGAAAAGAGAAATGGAGGCTGGGGCTGCTGGCTGTCAGTTCCTGCCACAGTACTCGCTGCCATTGCTTGGCTGCTATCAAAGATTCATCAGGGGGGAAGTCGCTGCTTTGCAGACAAAAATAACAGATGGTCGTTCGTGTTTGCCTTACTCCGGGGGCCTCGCCACAATGCACGAGGTCCAAGAGAATTTGCATTACTGGGGGTGGTTGCTTTCTCTGTGTGTGTTCATGCATATTTGAACAGATTTTTTGTTTTTGGATTTTATAAACTTGCTAATGAATTTAATGATGAACTTATAGATTTCCTGAGATGCTTACAGAATGTGTTGGTTTTGAAGTGAGTTTTAATTAAATTTTCCAGCACTCATCCACAATTTAGCACTGTTCTGTTGCAAAACAAGCTTCTTGCCACAGGTGGCAGGGCATAGATGTGACTCAGAAAAAAGCTCTCCCTGCTGCCAACCCAAATAAACATGGTTCATTTTGGAAAAATACTGATCACATTTTTTTCTTCAGCAAACTAAATACTGTATAGGCAAAATAAATGTCTGTTTCAGGTCAAGATAAATAAACCATAATATAAAAATTAGATTTCGAGATCTCTTGTGTTTGGGTCTTTAGAGTTAAACTTAGATAATCTTTTTTATTAAACTAACTGATGTTATTTTCACAGGAAAGTTCTGTTACCTGAAACTTGGCATTGAACTCTTCAATCATGTACCTCAAATGTGCATATGGCCAAGGAATGTGAACTTTAACCTTTTTGTCCTAATTTTTTCAATATTATTGCTTCTAGTTAACAAAGTCTCATGGTATTCTTCTTATGAAACTGAAAGTGGTTGCTATTGAATATATCTCTGAAGAATTGGCATTGCAAAGAAACAAAGCTATTGGTATTTCCTGCGCTCACACCACATCCACTCTTCTTTCTCTACTCAATTTTCTCTTAGATATTTTCCATTTCTTTTCATGTCATAGAAGAGTTACCACTGTAACTAAAAATTTCTGTTTCTTGGAATAAGAAAGCTTCCACATACCAGGATGGTCTGTAGCTCCTGTTAGAGCACTTGGAAAGATATTTCCTGTGCTGGCAGTCAAATCCTTTCCATAGGTTGTTCCAGGAGATGAACAACAGCACCAAAAGGCATTGTGCTTCTTTGACCTTTGGGCTTCTGTTTTGTAAGCAGGTTTTAAAAAAATTTGGGTTGATTTTTGTTTATTATATTTGTGTTTTATGGATACGGTCTTTGTGGTTCAGAAAAGTACTGTTTCTCCTGTAACATGCAATTTGGCTTCCAAAGGTTTTGTTCCTTTTCCTGAAGCTTGTATCTGGCAACAACTACAGGGGCATGATATAAGCTGGTAATTCTAGCAGTATTTGATTATTAGAGTTATCTGCCTACTCTACCTGGCTTACATAATTCAGGTGAAATGTTGGTCCAGACTGGATTAGGAAGAACTTAGTTTAGAACACAAAACACCCTTGATGGTCTATTTATCCTTGTTGGGTGTGCTTGACTCTTTAAGTTGTTTGAAACTGTTTCCTTCTCTTTCAGGTGCACAAAAAATTGTGCAGTGCTATCTACTTCTTTTCTTTTCCTACTGTGATGATATAATCTTCACATTTGCTATAAAACCAGTGAAGCAACAATTTGTCCCGTAGGACATGGACATTTGTGAGTTGTTCCAGACTGCTGGTGAAGTTGATGATTCTTTGTGGTTTTACTCAGGGACACCATAGGTTTGGCTTCACCCTTTTCTTAGGCTTTTCTGGATGTGGCTGCAGCATATGAAGAAGTCAGGAAACCTAGATGAAAATATGGCACATGAAAATTGTAATACTTGGACTTAATTTTTTGTTATGCTGTCTACAGATTTAAAGAGTACATAAACCTACTGTATTAAAGATATTTTATATGAAATAAAATGTTTGGGTGAAAGAAAGCTAAAAGAACATAAGATGAGTCTTTTGAGTGGAAAAGTTGATGTTGATAATTTCCTGATTCCTAGTTCATTGAACTTTTTTCCTCCTGTTAGAATATTTTCATAAGGACATTTTTTCTCTCCATCATAATGTGCTGTGGGATAGGATTGCTGAAATATGTGAAGCATGCATGGCTTCCCTGATACAGGCAGGTTTGCATACAACTAATCCTCTGGTAGGTGAATTATAGTTAGGAATGCTTCATACTTTAAAGGTAGGAGCAGGGTAATAAAATACGGGTTTCCAGGCACTGAGTAGGTGTTTACTTGGACTTATTAGCAGAAAATCAGAGTCAGGCAGACACTCGTGGAGAACTTGATGCATGGATGCAATGGGATATGAAAGCAGAAAATAAAAGTAGTTGAAGACTGATCTCCCCAGTCTTTGCTGGCAGCTATGGAGAGCATGCAACGTGTTCCTATGAACTTTATTTTTATTACTGCTCTCAGCCTTAACTTGCTGTTTTTCTTTGTCTAGAGAAACAAGAGGCATCGATAGGGCACAGATGCACTAAATTTGCACTCTGCTACAAGTGTTTTTCATTTTATACCAAATTGTAACTACAACTTTAAACCAGTGATTCTTAATCTCATTTACAGTATTAGTCTGCTTATTTTCTGAGCATGTCATGAAGCACTTTGTTACAACATGAGGAGACACCTTGATTTGCTTTCTGTCAGGTCTCAAACAAGTTTTTTATGAAGATCTGTTTGTCTGCCTCAACTATAGTGAAAATATCTGGTCTGGAAAATGTTCCATGAAATCTGTGCCACAGCATGTTCCTTTCCTTCTGGGAACAGTATTTTTTCTTTTACAGATTGTTCTAATAACAATTTTTTTAGAGTTTATATGTAGGTGTGCAGTCAGTGTGGAATGTGTTTCTACTCACAAACTGCAAAGTGTACTATATCACAGGAGGAATTGTGAGAAGTCAACCACAAATCTATTGTCTATTGTTTGGTTCCAGCAGGATTCTCTCTGAGACTCAAGTATCATGTGTCTGTATGTCTGTTTGGTCAGTTTGTGCACACTGTGCCAGCACTACAGGTTTGGTATCCATACACAGGTGGATGTGTGAGTCACATATAGTACATGTTTCATCCTGAGCTGGTGTGTGCCAAGGCAGTGGTTCTTCTGGGCTAATTTAATGTCTAAGAATACTGAGCAACGGTTGGTAATAAAACCCTAAAACCTACCAAATACTAAATAAAACCTATTAAAAGCTTCAATTTGTTGTTACCAAATATTAGTAATAAGGGTCTGTAGCCTGTTAGTCTGTGGATCCTGACTCCTATCACCTGTCACCTCTTTCCAGGAATCATTTGGAGAAAGTTGTATGAGTGAGTTCAAACTATAGCATATTGCATAGTTTTAGTATGATGTTTTTTCTTCTCTGGAATGGCCAATGTCCTCAACTAGCCACCCCAGTTGCTTCCTTCATGGCAGAAGAGGAGATAGCTGAATTGATAACTGGGTAGTGGTTGGCTTGCTTGAATTTAGGAGTGAATCTCATGTTAATGCAGAGGCTATTCAAGCATAACTGAAAATTTATGTAAATTGGTTCAGATTCTTTAGTATGGCTGGCTGATTCTTAAGTGAATTTTGCCAGATGAACTGTGTAATCAAGTCATACTGTAAAGCTATGAGATGTGTACTCTGTGTATAGATGTTTGGTAAATGAAAGTTATTACTGTAATTTTGAACTCAGTAGACCTTTTAATGTTAGATGGAGAAAGAGCTCCTGGTTCTGTGGTGGTCACTGTGATGAAGGCCAAGATGAACTATCAGCAAAAGTCTTTGGGCTTTAATTTTAGATATGAAGAAGCATGGCCAACTAGTAAAACATGTTTTGCTATGTTAGTCAAGCTTTTTGAACTCTATAAACAGACAAATTAGATGACAACACAAAATAACATAGCTGGAGGCTTGTTTGTCCAGTGATGAAATTATAGCTCCTCATAACAATGCTGATACACTTAGGATTTTCTCAGTAATCCTGCTCTAAACCCTGCTTCTGGCTCACACATAATGATAGCCAAATGTAAAGACCCAATTAATAGTCAGACTGATGCTTTGTCATATCAGTGAGTGGCTACTGAGTGTTGTATGTATTGAGCAGAGATGGCCCCTCAGTCCTTATTGCATGTACCATTACAAGTCAAATATTTATCCCAAATTAAACATTTTTATTCTAAACCACTAGAATCTGTGGTGCTTGGCTGAAAAAAAAAAAAAAAAAAAAAAAACCAAACCAAAAAAACCAAACCTCTTTTGAGAGAGCTGTTTAAATGTTTAATATTTCTGAAGGAATTTACTGGAAAAATACTGGTTTGATTTTTAAATGACTACTTTGAAGTTTCCCAAACTCTTATCTTGAGGGGAAAAAAAAACCCTGACATCCTCAATCCCAGACAAATTCAACTAATTTTGAGTGTCAGCACTCATTTGATCCAAATATGAACACACTAAAAAATAAACTCACCATGGGAAAGCAAGGGGTTTAAGCTTTTTTCTTTTTAACAGCCTGATTTCCCTTCACGTTAGACAAGAACATGGGTATGGTTTAGAATTCAGATACCTGGAGATGAGCTTCTTGTGTAACCGGCAACACTTGTATTAAACATAGTAATTGGAGTTATCCCAGATCACCCTGGAAGCTACTGTGTGGTAGACACAGTATCTTTTCCCGAAGGAAGTTACTCTCTAAGATGTGACTGAACTAGTTTTGGTGAATTTAACCAGCCATAACCAGTAGTTAATAAGCTGAGAGGAATTTGGTTGATTCAAACTATGGGCTTTTTTCAGGTATATTGAAGGCTCTGAAGTAACTCTTAGACAAAAATTATCTGTAGATACAGTTATTTTAAGATGAATTCTCATGTTGTTGCGTTTAAGCTATGCTATAAAGTATCAGGTGACAGCAGTGAAAAGCAGGGATTTTTTTTTCCCCTTAAAAAGGCTTAGTACCTTCTGCCTCTAGATTGTTCTTTTATAGGGTGCAAAAGATAAGACCAGGTCAAAGCTTACACTCTAAGTGCATTATAATACAAATATCTGAGCTAGCAGCTATGTATATTTACTTACAGTAGTCCTGAAGCAGATCCGAGCCTCTTAATGTAATTTAAGTATGAGAAGAAACTTATACACAGTGGATGAACCAAGACAGGTGTGTACTCAGCAGAGCTGGGAACAACTTAATGAGCCATAGAAGACAGGTTTGCTTGTGCTCAGGTTTGCCTGTAGCTGCCTGCATGTCTACCTTGTCAGTCTTTCAGGAATATTTGAATTACTGCCATCAGTTGGGTGGATGAGACTGCACCACACCAAGGTCATTTTTCTGACTTTGTTATTGACAAAGCAAGCCCAGCTCATGGGAAAACTAACCTTCTCCCTCACCCCTGAATTGCATCAGATCCTATATAAAACAATTTATTTGTTTAGCCTTCTAACTTTTAATAAAATATATGAATATATAAAATAATGTATTTTATGAAAATAAAATTTTTATAGATTGTTTAAAAAATATGTTGCTATTCTCTTCCTCTTCAGCTTTTGTATACCACAGTTTAGAGAAGAAAAATGAAACACAATTGTAATTGTCACAACAGTGTCACAAGGAGTTGATTGTGTTTTGTTGAGCTCTTTTGATAAACTGAAGAAATGTTTGATTCTCCCTGTTTTCTCAAAATGCTGCAGCTAACAGGGTAGAGGAACATAAAACATGTGATTAGGCTACAGAAAATGTAAACAAGTTGATCTGTTCACAGAACTTGAATCAGGCAAAGCAAGTGTTGGGGAGTAAGAAAAGCCTTTGGTTCCCCTGCATTTTCATTTTCCAGCCCTGTAATTTCTGGGTTTTGAGGACCTAGAAATGTGTCTGTGTGCTGGTAATAGACTGTTCTTGATCCAAGTACCAGTGAACAGTATTCTTTGATATGTTTTTATGGGATGCTATTTGACACAGTATATTCTGAGAAGTTCAGTTTATAATGTTTATGACATGAATGCATGGTGGTGAAAGGGTCTGGCAGGAATAGAGTTAAAGGCTTAAAGTTCCCCTCTCTAGAACACCAGATGCTTTCTTGTGTGCTAACAAGGATGGGTAGATAGCAGGTGGTTGATGCAGGAAGGCTAATGAGGTTCATTGGCAATTGGGGTTATGTAACAGCAGGGGAGGAGTAGGAGAGGTTGGGGTCTGGAAGAGTGATGGTGGGGTTTCTGGCTTGGTAAGGCTACCCAATCTACACCTGCCTGTTTTGTTCTATAGTAATAGGACCTTTTTTAAAATGTATTTCATCCATATGCCAGTGGTAATAAATACTGTGAAGTTTTCTCCTTGCTTATGAACACTGGTGTCTGTGAATTAATTGCTTTGTCATCTCTGGACTGCAGTTCTTACTCTAAAATGCAGTTTTGTGTAATTGTATTGCCTGTGTTTGTTCTATGTGCTCCATTAGTAGCTGAGAGTCCTGAGAGAGGCTGTGCTGCACACTGCCAGTGACTCACCTTAATGGCGTGGACTGCAGATGGTGCAAGTTTCCCTTCTACCCTTCGCTGCTCTAGCTGGGCTGTCAGGGTGGGTTAAACAGACTAATTTGGTCAGTGCAGCTGAGTTGATTGTGATGGTACCAAAGTTGGTCAAAGGCACTAACTGTAGTAGCTCTGCCAAATCCCTAACTGTTCGGAACCTACCCACCCTTTCCCTCAAGAAAGGCAAATTTTAAACCCTTTTGCTTCTCAGAATTTGGAATCAAATCTAGTTATTTTTGCTCTCTTCCCCACCCATTTAAGAGCAGTTCTTGAAGAGCATTATGTAGATGCAGAAGACTTACTTGCAGACAGTAAGAAAATTTGTCATTACTGGATCATAAGATGTGCTGCTCTATAAAGCTGAAATACGAACAGAAATATCTGACCTGGACAAAGCTGCTTTGACTGCCTGGTTTCTACAATGTCTGATGTAGTTGTGTTTGTTTAGATTACAAGAAATACTTTC
Organism: Corapipo altera; assembly: GCF_003945725.1. NCBI lineage: Eukaryota > Metazoa > Chordata > Aves > Passeriformes > Pipridae > Corapipo > Corapipo altera. The sequence continues at coordinate 6,973,880 of NW_020884900.1, read as the reverse complement.
TTGAAAATTCCCTGGATCATCTGATATGCTTGAGGAAGCATGTTTTGAAATAGACAATGGTAGTAAAGAGGCACAGTTTCTCTTCTAACTTAAACATACATTCCTGTAATTCACCTCAGTCTGCCATATTGTGACTAAATCAATTACAGCTTTCTTCCTCTTTTAACCAATAATGCCAAAACACCTGTATCCAAATGGTCATGTTTGCTTACAAATGAATGGACCTTTATTGAATTTTTGGGGTTTAGAAAACAGGAAAGAATAAATTGTCAGTGCCAAAAGATAAACAGTAGTAGGTAAACCTGCAGCTTTGCCTGCAAAATGCTAGTAGTGTAATTATCTGCTGTGTATGTGCATATATTCCCTCTGACTAAAAACCTGCCCGGTGGTCCTGTACTCCTTTTTTTAAGATACTGTGCAAATTGAACAAATCTTGAGTGGCAGTGGGCCAGTGAGCAAATCTGTAGTATTCACACCTTCTTTTCCAGTTTGGGATGCATGAGTGGCTTGTTCTGTGACTCTAATAGACATTTAAGAAGTCGAACTTCAAATGGTTTCTCAGACCCAAGTCTAGGGATGAGAAGTCTTGTAAAACCTTGTAGTTACTGCCAAGAGGCATAAGTCTGAGCAGGTTACTCTGAAGTCTTGTTGGATTTTTAGGGTGTTTTGGCCCAGTGACAGAGTCGGAGTGGGCAGAGTTATCTAGGCTGGGATTGGATTTAATACAGCTAGGTGCTCCTGGACTAGAGTTTTTTGGGTGGTTCAGGTTTCTGAGATGACCCAAAAAGACAGGAGTTACCAACAAGAGGGAAATAAAGATGACATACGTGACCCAGCTGGTTCAAGAGACTACTGCCTCTGTGCTGCATGGTAAGAAATGCATGAATATAGAAACTATGTCTGCAGAGAAGGTTGGTGATGCTAATGAAAAGCGTCAGTTCCACATCTCCAGTGCCAAGTGCATTACTGAATAATTCAGTCCCTTGTACTGTACATTTCACTTCATATCCCTTGTAAAGGCACACAAATTCTACAGCTGTCCTCATCACGGCTGGGTCATAGGAATAGGATAAGGTGTGCTTGGGAGCAGGAAAGAGATTTATAGGAGATCAAATTTACTCTGTGCTCATCTATTGTAGACTGATACATCCTTGGAGCTAGGCTAGTTTATAGCTGAGAAGGAAAGGGAAAATGTGGTGTCACATCAACATCTCGCTCAGAAGTACTTGTTAATGCATGTAACTCAGACCATGCATTCTTGTAAGGAGAAGTTTTTTTGAATGTAAAGGAGTTTTTCTTAGTATGGTGTATTGCCATTAGCTCAAAATTCCACCTCCCAATTCCTTCTGTAATCCTCAGGTTTTGCAGTAAATTTGAGCCAATCTATTTGAGAACCCAGGTGTCTGAAAGCAAAATAGTCTTTTGAAGCACACTTTACAGTTTAAACTTTGCAAAAAGCAGAGTAGCTCCTACAATTGGTAGCTTCCTCATAGAAGAACTGTTAAGATCTATCAGATGCTTCTTCCAGATGCTGAACATCTACTGGAAATACTGTTTTCTCTTCAAAAAGAAAGCTTACTGAGATCCGCTGGTATCAAGGAAGAAAGCAGGGTTTATGTTAAAGGTCATGACCTGACTTCTTTGCCTGCGTTTGACATGGACTCCTTAACTGTAGCAAATCATGGGACCCTTTTTGTACCATCTTGTACTTCACAGAGGGCTTTTGCAAGGTCTATGTTCATTTCCTTCTTGTAAAACACAGGCTGTTTCCTTAGATAGTGTTGGTGTATTGCTCTTTTGTACAGTGAACGCAAATGATAGTTGAAAGTGGTGGAACGAGACTGGTCACAGAAACCTTGAGCTGCTTCTCTGATAGTCCCGAGGTAGTATTGTATTGCAGTAATTCTGAGGTTTTACCAAAAGCTATTCAAGTTATGGTCATGTGTTGAGGCTTCAGCACTTGCTAACATGGGAGCAGTGTTCTTTCCTCCCTATTATTTTCTTTGTCAATAGTGATAGGCTATTACATGTTCGTTTTCTGCTAATGGCAGTGTTTTATGTATGAGTGTATAGGTTTCCACAATTACTTTGCTGGATTAATTCTATCAGTGCCCAGATTTCTCTAAACAATTTTTTCTATTCCTGCTTTTCCAGCTGGTTCCGTACATCCAATTTTGAGGATGTCTCTCTCTGACTTACTTCACCAAACAAGTAAGGGGGTAAAATTGAGTTATCTGGGGTGGCATTCAACCATCTGTTCAGGTGGATCCCTGGCTTGCAGAGTTGCTCTTTGATTGTGCAAGTGGTTTGTTTTTCTGATGAACTTTTTTGATAATGGGGAGAATTTTACAGTAGGCATTGCTATGTCTCCCCATACTATTACAGAACTCAGAGGGAAGTATATGGCAGCAAATAAGAGTTCAGACAGCATGTGAAATGTCTCTAAAAACTCAAGAAGTACTGAAGCATGGGGAAAAGTAAACAGGATTACCTCAGAGGTAGATGGAAAAAGGCTGGGGCTGGGGAGGAGGGTTATTTTGTTCAACTGTAGTTCCCACTGGACTCCTTAGAACCAGGATCAGAATGGTGCCCCTCATGCAGGAAAGCACTTTAAATGTCATTATGTTCAATTGCTGCTGGATGCAGAGGAGAGCAGAGGTAACCTGGTAGCTTTGAATGAGACAGCTCAGGTATTAGAAGCAATTGAGGCCCAGAACATTGTGTGACCTGCTGAAAGCAACCTTGTTTGTTACTAAACTGAAACACAGCTTCTTAAACGTGAGCTCGTGTGTTTTCCCACTCTAGGGCATTTGGTATTTAGACTAATCTTTAAGCACATGCTTAAGTATTTATATCCATGAGGACCAAGTGTCATGATGAACAGTCAAGAAGAAAGAACAGCACTCTAGAGCAGTTGGCATCATGTGGTGTCCCATGTCAGTTCAAACAATTGTGTTTGTTTTTTTTTCACTGCTGGCAAGGTCAGACATCTAGGGTTAACTAATCCATGGTTCCTGAACTGGGGGCTGTATCCTTCATAGGAGTGCTTCTGTGGTCCATTAATGGATTAGTGACTTGGAATAAGCTCCAAGTGTGCTGCAGTGGCAAAATGTTCTGTGTGGATCTCAAACAGGTAAAGACGGGAGAACATCTGTTAGGGATGACCCTGTGTCCTTGTGTGGTTGGTACAAAATTCCAGGCCAGTACTGGAATGTTTTGTACTCGATGCAAATTAGCAACAGAATACTGAGGGGAGGAAAGAGAAAAAGAACCATGACATCTATTCTTCAGTGATTGATTCAAGGATGTGTTTGGGCAGTCAGAAGGAATTAAGCAGTACCTTGGTGTGTATGTGTATGTGGTACCTTCTCTTGGAGGAAATTATTCTAGGAAAACACCTATTTCATCTAAATAAGCATAGATGTCTGAAAGCTGAACCCAGAAAAAATTAAATGAAATGGGAAACTTTTGCTGTGTGAAGTTGATTAGCTGTTGGATGACAGTGTCAAGAGAATTATGGAGTCTGTTTGCCTTAATTCCCTCAGGTAAAGACTAGAAAGTATAATTTGATCAAACAAGTTTCTGGCTTAAACACAGGCAATTGGTTAACATTTTAAGTGCGATCTCAAGCAGGAAATTATATTATTCTGTAATGGCATTCTTTGGGTTTAATATGTCTGATCAGCTGGTGGAAAAAAGAACAGAACATTTTTCTCTGTCACTGAAAAATTACAATTCATTAGAATTTGATCTAGAGAGTAAAACTGGTTTAGTAGCTTTTTTTTTTTTTTAGCTTTTTGTTGCTGAAGAAAAACAATTTCTTTATGCAAAGACATACAGAAATTTTCCTATTTCATGAAAAACTAATGTCCACGTGTCTGGTGTGTGCCTGCATACTGCTTACTTTATTTTGAAAATACATTTCAAGAAGTATTGTAGCAGTGGGTTGTTACGTATCTGATATCATAAGATCAGAAAGAGAGGACTGAAGCTCCTTGGAGAAAGATGTGTATGGTGTTTGTTTACCACCTACTGCTGTTCTTTTGAAACAGATCTGTGAGCAGAATATTCTCAAGGGATGTTTACAAAATAAGCCAGGAACCTGTCAGCCACTCTGTCTTTTCTCTGTGTTCTTGTGAATAAGTTAAATTTCCTCTGTGTTTTCCTATCCATCTTGTAACATAAAAATAATCTGAAATCCACAGCAATACAGACAATTATCTGGCAGCTGGGAACCTGGCAACCCAAGTATCCTTTTATGAAGAAAATTGGCCCTGGCAAAACTGTTCTCATGCTGGGGAACTCTCTTCCTGCTGTCTTGCTGGAATGCTGGGAGGCTCTTGCATGCTTTCATCATGCAACTCCTAGATAGCATTTGCTCATTATTAAAGAATCCTTCCTTAAGTTCTCAGCTTTGTGCAGAGTTTTGTAAAATGTTTCACCCTGCTGGCCTTAGAGGTTTTTATTGACTGACTTTATAGAAGCATCCAATGAGTAAACTGCATCTGCTTATGTATTCCTTGCTACTGCTGCTTTCAGGAGCTTTTCTGTTGCCTCTTCAGAAATAGTCCCTATTCTGAAGATCAGCAGTGGAAGTGAAAAAATGTTCCTTTAAAAGAAAAGAAAATGTTGCACAACCTTTTGTGGTGCCAAATTTCATGGCCCCTCCTGCCTGACTGAAGTAACTTTAATATGGGTATTTGAACTTGAAAATATGTACCTGGAGATCCTTTCTCAACTCTGGGCTTAGTTACATGTAGCCTTTATACTGGATTTAGTTTTAATTTCATTTTGTTAGTAGATTTCTAGTTGAAATTATGAAGTATTCAGTTTAAAAGGTTGTCTTATTTGTCTCTGAACTTCTGAATTACTCAGTTTCAAACATAAGTTGTCTGCCTTACTGTAAGCTGCATTATTGAAAGGTGACAGCAAAGGATCCATTTCCTTTATTCTAAGTAAAATGGCAATAGGTCCAACTATGGGCATGTACTGTTCTCTTAGGCAAATAATAAATTTATTGTATCCATATTGCATGTCAGTGATATTTTGTAACTTGTTGAGTATTTTCGGCATATTGCACTAAGCTTCAAGGGTGTAAAAAAGGCAAACCAAAAAGTAACAACCAAAAAAACCCCCAACCAAACCAAATAAACAACCAAAACCTCCCCACAACAGTAAAAACCTCCAAACAAACAAGGAAAAAAAAATTTGAAAACCTTGATCTACAATAGAAACACTGGAACTTATCTGAAGTGCAGTGAGGCAGCAGAGGACACCAACCCAGAGGAGTGCAACTTCAGCTATTTCATGTCTAAGTCAGTGCATTGCTGTGTTTTCAAAATAAACAAAAAATGCCCCAACCAAACAAGCAAACGAAATGAAATAAACCCAAAAGCCCCAAACCAACCAAACAACCCCCCTAGCACAACAGAACCACTGCTTGACTCAACAGAAGTGTCCCTTGGGCAGAACTGACTTAAGAGTCATAGAGTGGTTTGGCTTGGAAGGGACCTCAAAGATCACTTAGTTCCAACCCCTGCTGCTGTGTGCAGGGACACCTTTTACAGGACCAGGTTGCCCCATCCAACCTGGCTTTAAATACTCCCAGGGAAGGGCCATCCACAACTTCTTTGGGCAGCCTCTTCCAGTGCCTCACCACCTTCATAGTGTAGCATTTCTTACTAATAGCTAATATAAACCTACCCTCTTTCAGTGTAAAGTCATTCCCTCTTGTCCTATCCCTACATGCCCTCATCAAAGGTCCTTCTCCAGCTTTTCTGTAGGGTCCTTTAGGTACTGGAAGATGCTTTAAAGGTCTCCTTGAGCCTTCTCTTTTCCAGACTGAATAACCTGAGCTCTTGCAGCCTATCTTAAGTTGGAGACATGCTCCACTCAGAGCATCTTTGTGGTTGAGTCCATGAATTGGATTTCTTCCAGTGCTGGTGCTGCACAGACCCATATAAAACCCAGACTAGGCAGCCCCTGTGTCCTACTCTGAGCTGGAGGGCAGCAGCCACTGCAGTCTGGTGTCTCACTGAGTGCTGCACCTCACCTGGGCAGGGCAGACCAGGCTGTGCATGCCAGGGCTGTGCCACCTGTCAGGAGCAAAAGGGGCAGAGATGAGGGATGGAGGACAAGTGAGAGGTCTCTCCCAGGCAGGAGCAATGGAGGATGGGTGAGATGTCCTCCTCCATACAGTGCTTGAGTGGTTGAAGGCCTGGAGCAGGTCCAGGGGCTGGAGAGGTTGATCAGGACAGACTAGACCTGTGGGTGCCCATAAAGGCAAATAATGAGTGGGAAGGCTGCATGCTGAAGTCATTCCTGCATGTGTAATGGAAACATGTAATTGTTTGCCTGACCTTGTTAGCACAAACATGGTTTGTAGATGAGGTTTCAACCATTGCAAATATAAAGCTAGTCTTTGACAGAAAAACAGGACAAATTCTTAACAGTATTGTACAGAGTGTAGCATTTTTAACTAATTTCTGATCATTTCTACGAAGGTTTGGTGGGATGCCACATGCATCATGGCAACTGGTGTGTGAAGCTTTGACCTACATTTGTCCATGTGAATGTGTTGTATTTATTACAAGTGCTAGCTAGGTACCTATTGGAAAATCAACAGTACCAGTACTTGTGGAGGTACATGAAGCAACTCTTACCTCCATTGATATCATAGTTTTTCACTACCTTGGTTTTCTGATAACACATTAGCAGCAACTCCTCACATGACATATTCAAAGTGTCAAGTTTTGTAAAAGTTCTGGGGCAAAACCACAGTAATGTGTCATCTTTATCCTATCACAAATATATTTATATATATATATGTGGAATGTTGAGCATTCAGCATATTAAAGCACAGAATGAGATGACTGAAGTGTCTTGAAAAACAGAGATGACTTCATGACTGAAGTGTCATGAAAAACAGTCTATCAGAGGCTTTTTGCAGTAAGTGGTGGATGCAGTAACACAATCAGTGGCCTTTGGCTTCTCGGTGTCTTGGTTCTTGCTAATTTACACACCCAGGACCTTGATTTTGTGCAATGAAAGAATTTCAGGGCTATGTTAAGGTGGTGGTGTATCTAAGCTATGTGTTGAGCATAAGTTTCAAGTGTTCTGGGTTTTTTTGGTTGGTTGGTTGGTTTTTTTGTCCTTTTTTTTTTGTTGTTGTTTGTTTTGGTTTGGTTTGGTTTTTTTTGGTTGGTTGGTTTTGGTTTTTTTTAATTGTTGTCTTTTTGGTTTGGTTGGATTTTTTTTGTTTGTTCATTTGTTTTTGCAACTTTACTAATTTTTACTGAGGGGAGGTATGTAATTTTATGAAGGTTCACTTGGAAGGAAGCAGTACATCAGTCCCAGGTTTGCTGCATTAGCCAACCTCTAATGCTACTTTGGAGATATGTGCCACATAACCATACTGTAGGGAACATCTGATGGGGTGGAAAACCGCACAATGCAACTCTTCCCCCTGGAGTGTGGGAAACATTTAAAAAGCTTTGGGAAAAATGTACTAGTGGTACAGACTTGGAACAATGAGACTCATTTATGATCTGTACATGTACCTGTTTGCAAGTCCTATTTGTGTACAGGAAAGCTCCAAACAAATTGCATAGGCAATGTACAGATGGTGATTTGTGAGAAAACACAAGATCACAGATTTTCCAGGAGACAATTTGTTTGCTAAATTTAATATCAGCTCAGCGTTAGGAGCTTTCTGATGTGTAGAATTGAATGAAAGATTTGGTGTTCTGTGTAAGCAAAAGAGTATATAGCATTTTTCCTCTTGAAGATGCTACCTGAACTGGGGAAGCAAATCATGGTTGCATTGTTCATCATGCTTTGAACTAAAAGCTACTATGCAGCCTAAAAATATTCTAGTGACTCATTTTTCATGGAACAATTGTAATTTCAGTATGTAGTTGTGGCCTATTGTGTTACTGCAGTTTAAGAATGCTTTAGATGACACCAAATATTTAAAGTTTCAGTTGATAATTTATTTTCTTTTGGTTTGAATTGTTTGCAAAAATGCTTTAGGGTGGTTTTATTTGACACACAGTATAGAAACTTCTCTTTTTCCATATGGGGAAAAATTGTATCAAACCGGTAAAAGATATTAAAAGAATGCAAGCTCTTCCAGGAGTTGATTTTGATGAACACTTAATTCTTTTTTTTCCCCTCTGCTTGTGGCCATAGTATATATAAATTGCTGGCAGTTAAATATAATGATCTTCATTAAGCTTAAGACTGATCTTTCTTTCCCTGCAACTCTATCCATTGAAGACACAGTGATAATGGAAAAGGCTACTCTTTAACTTCAGTCCTTATTGGAAAATGCCTTTTGGAACTACTACTACTCCTTGGGCCAATAGTGTCTACATCTGATGGCAGAATTAGCATGACATATCTAGGAAACAGTTCTGAGAGAATCCATGGGAGCTAAAGCTCTCAGTACTTTTAAGTTCCTCACTCCCAAAACAAGTGCAGTGGCACTCTGGATCTGAAGGTGTTCAGAGGAAGTAAAAATGGATCTGTCTGCCCTGAGTTGATGTTTGCCACCTTATTAGTGTTGACTACTAAGAGCATTATTTTCACACTCACCCCCAAAGAACCTCAATAGTACGTTTCTATCACGTTTTTCCTGCTGTATCTATTCTGTAACTTGCATCTACATCATTGCCTCTTCACATATGAGACCATTTTATGTCTAAATTACTTTAATTTCTATTTCTGAAATAATATTTTAATCAAAACACCTGGTGATATTTGATAACTTGTAGCTGCTGCCAGAGACCGCAAAAGAGGGGGTAAATCTTCTGACTTTATGACAATACGTTGTGGTAACTAGTAAATATTCCAAAGCATCCTTTGGTCAGAGAGGGAATACTCTGTGTATTTCAGAAGGCTGAATTTAGTCTTGCCTGAGGGTCCTGAGTCTTTAATAACTCTCCTGGTCACAGCACAGTCATGCCACCAACTTGGATGTTATTGGATTGTCCTGTTTACTGGCAGAGAATAATGTTCAAACCAACCATACGAAACAGTATGGGAAATCAGAGAGCAGATTTTCTTGTTTGGAGTTGTTGCTCCTGCACACAATGGCAATCCCTGAGGTTCCCTAGAGCAGGGCCTCCTCCATATGTTCTTGCTGGTTGCAGGAGCCAGCATTGCAGTGAAGGGGCTGTACTCGTGACCAGAGACCCAAATGGAGGGCTGAGGTAGAAGTTGCTGTTGCAGTAGATGTTAGTTCAGGTGGAAAGAACTTGGATCAATGAGTTTTCCTATTTTAAGGTTACTCCAGCTGGTCATTCGTTGTCAACGCAAGCTCTCGGAATCTTGGGAGTATAAAAATGAAGAGTCTTGGCGTAATAGTGCTGATAGAGTAGAAAAAAAGTAGGCAGTGTGCTCATACAAGTTGAAGAACCTTGACCCAAAGGCTGTGATATCCCAGAGCTTTTTTTGATAGCTTGTTTGATTTAAGAAAGTGTGAAACAGTCTGTTATCTGCCTCTGATTGGAGAAGTAAAGAAGGGAGCTGATTCCAGGAGGTGGAACTAGGCAGCTGAGGTCATTCTTTGTGTCACAGGTTCCAAGAAAAAGGCTTGTTTCTGCAAATCTGAATCAGGACAACTTCCGAGTAATGTGGTACATAAGAAAAGCTTTTTTTTTTTTTTTTTTTTGACTTGGCAACATTACTAGTCTGCATATAACATACTGGTGAGTCTGTGTGAGTGAATTAAAAAAAAGGCAAACCACCTCCCCAGTGTATTGCCACCTGTGTTTTAAGACATTTCTGCATAATCTATGACTACTTTGTTAAATACCTTAAAGCTTTGTGGCATAGGAATCCAAAATTGTTAGGCTCACCTGACACTTGGACAAGCTGAGCCAGAGAGCATATCTCTTTCAAGTCTGATGTGACCTAGAGGTTTGTCTCTTATTTTTAAGCAATAATTTAGGAACTTAACTCCTGTTGACTTGTAACTGGATGAACTTTAACTTTTAGTGAAATTTGAATTAAAAATGTTACCTGTTCACTGTTTTATAGTTCAGCACTTCATGCTTCCCAAAGTAATTTGAGGTTTCTGAACTCAGTCATGTTTCTTATCTCACTGAATCCTTCAGGAAGGAATTCCTGACTTCTCACACCCTACTCCCACGCTCTAATCGCTGTGCAGTGTATATTGAGCTAGGCATGTTTGATAGTATCAGAACCTGGATAGTATTCTAAGTTGCTACAGATTTTTTTTTTCTCCCTAATAGGTTTTTTTTTTTCATGCTTCATATATAAAGACAATAATCTTTCAATATACAGTAATGCCTTTGGCTGAGGGCTGAAAAAGAATTACTTTACTGAGAAGGGATGGATGGTAGAAAACTTGAATGTAGTTTTGGTCATGTTTTTGTGATGGGGGAAATTAAAACTTTACCTTCTCCTGTACTTGTATTTCCCCTCCGATACTTGTAGTTATGTGCAGCTTGACAATACCTCAGATTGCTGCTGCTTCCATCTAGTTGTTCTGCTGAGTGTATTGAAGATGTATGTCATGTGATCATTGTTCTGTGGAATGATCTGGCACTAAAACTTTTTTTGAGGCACTGGGACAATAAACAAAAAAACCCCAAAACTATGTGGATTTAGGAATTAATATTTTCATGGATTAACTGTTTATTCTGTTACTTGCAAGTTGAACACATAGTTATACACACAATCTTTATAAAATTATGTAGTGAGATAACTAAATAGGAAAAAAAACCCAGAAATGTCTGCTTAATGTAACTTATTTGATCAGTTATCAGTTTAAGTGTATCTGACAAACCTTTTTTTCAGATCCAGTGTTTCAAGGCTGTTAGGCAAGTTTTCACATGGTGGCAAAGATGAGAAAGCGCATCACTTGTAGTACAAAATAGTACCACAGTACTGAAAAAACAGTAGAAACTTAGTGATTACATTATTTGTTCCCCCAGCCCCTGATTGACAGCACTCCTTTATTTAATATTTTGCACAATGCCATTGCCCAGCTAGAGGCTATGACAGGGAATGTAGGTGAACTGCATACCTGCAAGATAAGCAGGAGGCCTGGAATGCTCCTTCTGGAAAACAACATTTGTATTACAAAGACAGCATCCTACATCTTGTGGCTCTGGTGTCCTTGTTATTTGCATCAAGGCACCGGCATGGATCAGTTCACTGCGGCAGCAGTCCAGCTGATGTGACTTGCATTATTATCAGATACCTGATTGCAGTCTCTGGATGGATGGAGGGTTGGATGTGAGCAGCATATCAATGTGAGTAGTGGTGCTGCTGCTGCTGTGTGATAGCAATCTGTGATGAGGATAGAAGCTCACTCAGTGCTGCAGAAAAGTTTTATAAGGACACAAAAAACTGTTTTGTTGAATTCGGATCGTTGCCGGGATTTTGTACTCTAATGTACTGCCAGCTCATCCAGAAGATGTTTCAACAAACATGTTTAGGCTGTGCAGAAACGAGGTACAGAGCTTCACTTGTGAAATTGCAAAAGTTCTCTTCTGTCTGGGAATTAATTTAAATTTGAGATGGATCTGAGATTCCTAGGCTAAAATAATCCAAGTGTTGAATTCCAACATGTTATTTCATGATTTTTCTTTTCAAAACTTTTAAAATTTCCTGTTAATGTAACTGCGTAAATAAATTCTTGTGACAACGCTTCTGACTTGTTACATGCTGTGATAGATGGTTCAACCATAGGGTCTTTATTTTCTGTTTATTGATCCCAAATCTCTGCTGTCTTACTGCTTTCAGTGCAGCAATTCCTAACCCATATGGGTTGCAGATTGTACAGTGTGGTATTCAGAAAAAATACCTTTCCAAACAATGTGATTACCAAAACAAATGTTTTTTGAACAATTATGAGGGGTTAGTAGAATAAAAATCCTGACATAAGGTTTTCCCCTTGATATTCCTTCTGGAAATGAAGGTAACTTGATAACTAAAGAAAAACACCTGCAAAAGAGCAGGAGGAGCTTTTCAGATGTGTACCACAGCAGAGGAATGCCTCAGAAGTGCAGAAATAGGTACTATAATGGAGTGCTACACATACTCTGTTGGCCCTGGGGAACCAGTCAATGAAGGATATTTCTGACTTCTAAATTGGTCTCTCAAACACCTATTTAAATAAAAAATAACTCACTGAGTACAGGGAGGACAATCAAAAAACCCTTGTAGGTGCAAACCACTTCAAACGTTTCTCTGAACCGCTAGATCTGCATTGCAAAATCTCCTTGTATTTGTTATATAAGCTGATCTAAGAAATTATATTAGAGATTCAGAATGTGGAACAGTCATCTGGTAGAAGGAAATAAACTTATGTGTGGGGTTTTTTTACTGTCTTAGACTGGTGCAAAATTATTGTAATATATCGTTTGCAATTATATGATCTAAGACAGTTTGCACTACTGCTTGAGCAAAGCAGAATAATACTTGGTAACAAGTTTTCATTCTTTTTACCTTTTTAAATGAAAATTTATGTTATGTTTTTGTTGTCTGGGCCCATGTACCCAAGAGCAGTGTCTCACCTCCTAGTCTGAAGACGACAAGGAGAAACAGAATTACTCATGAGAATATACAACAAATGACATGGATCATGAGCTTTAGAAGGAGGCAGGTAGCCATCTAAGACAATAAGTGTTGAGTATGATATGTAGTAATGAGCAAGATTCAGGCATAACCCTTATATTGGGGTGAAAACATTGGAATGGGACTAGCAAGTTGTTATAGTAGTCATACTATTAGTGTTCCTTGTTGGGCTTATAGGAAATTTCTTACTGTTTTTCTAAGCAAGACTTTTCTTCTCTGACTCATTTGTCCTCAAGTGTTTTCAATTCTATAATTTTTATGAAGACTTCATAGTTGCCACTTGATTAACACGACAGTGTTTGGCCTGTGTCACAGCAGAAAAAGGACAAAGTAGTCATGTAAAGTTGTTTCTGGCATTTTTAGTGAGGTCAAAACCATCTGTCATGATATTTAAATGGCTGGTTTGGCCTGCAATATGAAGTTTGCAGCTCCCTTTGATAGTATGTATGTTTTGGTGGTTTTTTTTTCTCTGATAAAACTGGACTTTTAACTTAAAGAGTTGGAGCAGAAGTGAGCATAATAATAGGTGTTAGGGAGGAGGCTTTTCCCTAAGACTTGTAGAAATTTTTTCCAGAAAAAATTCTACTGTGGATTGGAGTCTGAACAATACCTCACTTACTTTTGGAGGTGTTAATTTTCATATCTGCCTTTGAATGCAAGTTCTGTAAGACTATGATGACTATGTTTTTTAACTCATTCTATTATTGTTTGTACTGTGTTTTGCGTAGTTTGTGGAATATCTAAAGTTATGTTCCTTTGAAGAGGTACAGAACTAGTATACTTCTTCCACTTGTAAAAGTATATGTATTGCAGTGAGCTCCAAGTATCATCTGTCTGTGAACTCTCCTTTGTTAGGTGCTTTCTGATCCTTTACTGAATTATTTATATCTTTATTTCAGCATCCCCCTTTAGATGAGGCACTATAAACTCCAGGGCTTCTGCTGTCACATTCATAGTAATAAAGTGCAGGATAAAACCAAGTGAAGCTTTTATGATAAAATGTGAGTTTACATTTCAGCAAAAGAAAGAGGAATGATAGGGATATGAAGGAGAAAAAGCTTCTTTCATCTGAATGTGGTTAATTTCTCTATGTTGGACCAAACTTTACTCTATCTGTAAAAAATTATCTAGTTTGTGAAAATAGTGTTTCAGTAGAATGTCTTGTTCAAAAGTAGGCTTGGGCATTCAGACACTCAAAACTTCATGGTGCTTGCTCTTTCTTTCTCAGTTTTTACTTATTAAATTATTTGTGCTGACTCTCAATGCTTCTGTTCATGCTGATGAGGCAGTGTTTAGAAATACATTAATAAATACCTGTCTTGAAATTGGATGAAAATCCAACCAGGTCCAGTGAAGTTTTCAAAATAGATGGTCCTAAGCATAGGGATAGGCTAAACATGATATCTAAATTAAACTGGTAATCAAGAACTAAGAAAGACAATTTAAGTCACTGTAATTCAACAGTAAAGATAACTAAATTACATTAAAGCATCTGAGACTGTCTTTGCTTTTATTCACCTATGAGAGTAACAAACTAGCCTCACCAAGTTGAAAATTAATTCCCAGTTAAGTACAATGACAGTACAACTATATTAACACCTGTTGATCTAGAAAAGGAATGTTGAAAAAAACAGATGTGTTAGAGGGGAGGTAGAAATAACTTGAGTTATGTAAAACTCTTGTAATAGTGAGAAATGACAGGGCTTCTCAACAGCTTAGTAGAAGGATGGTTTAGTGCTATCTTGCTCACCTTCTGTAACTGTAATAGCAAGAAAAGATGGGATGCTGAACCTGCAGGAAACATACAGCTGGTGGGGAGCATGGCACAGGAAGACCATGAGGTTCAAACCATGGAGTAGGCATAAATTTTAAACAGATATAAAAATATATATATAAAATAAATAGATGTCGAAGGCATGCTAAACTTAATGTAACTTGGAGTAAGTATATATATCAAAACCTTGGTAAAAGAGACATGTTTTGACATATATTAGGCAGGAATTACTTGAAATCAAAGGAAGTGGAGGTTACTGTAGGAGACTGTAATTGTCTCTTATCATCTCTAATATTTCAGCCATTTATGAAAAAGCTGCTTTTTGACATTCACAACTAATTCATGAGAAATGAATTTACTTCTCAAGTCTCATCAGATATTTCTGATAGCCCTCAAAATGTATTCACTATGAATTATAAGGCCATATTAATTTTTTTCTGGTTACGGGAAGAAGAAAATTCTTCCTGAGCACCTTGGTATCACTGCAATATCCCGTAGATGAATTATCAGTCATCATGCTGACAGCTGATGAGAAACCAGGTGCAATTGATTGTTTTCCTTTGTCAATGTATGTAAACTTAACATCATTTGTTCTAAACTTCCATGCAAAGGGAATTTCTATCTGCAGTAAGAGAAAAGCTCTGATATTTCAGAATTTGGTGCTGTACTTCATCAGTTTTAAATACACTTTTAAGCATGATACACCTAATGTTACAATGCCAGTGTTATATGCACAGTTTTTAACTGCATATAGTTATACATTACCTTATTATGTTTAAAAAAAAAGTACTGATTAATATGACTAAATAAATTCCTATTTATTTAGGTAGCATGATAACAAGTACCTTTCTGTACCTCACTAATTCAATTGACAGGCAAAGAGCAAGAATTCACCAAGTAACTGAAACATTTTCAGCTGCAAAGTAATTTTTAATGAGGTACATTTTGTCTGCTAGGAACGGGAGGGAGGAAAGCTAGCAAGCACAATATACAAAAGGATCTTTGTGTTCCTAATACTGGCTGACATGAGAAAGTTGCAAAACAAAACCAAATCTTGTGCAATGGAAATGAAGTGCATGTACAAAGAAGAGACCAAGGGTGAAACAGGAAGCAGATGAAGTCGATGGTGTAGTTTGGTTTGTACCTGCTAAAAACTTTAACTTTTGAATTAGGAACAGGAATAATCACGTTGTATGCTTAAAGAATTACAACTAAAATTATGTAGTCTGTTTGTATTTGGAAAGCAAAGAGTAGAAAAGCTACCTCCTCAGTTCTCCTCTTCTAATCTGTGTGTTAGTGGGGATGCTCTTTGGAGGGCAAGCAAAGTTGCAGCACAGCAAGCAAAGACCAGTAGAACTGGCTCCTTATAGAGATTATGACAGATTTCTGTCCATGTCACACACCAAATCCTCTTTAAACAGCTGTAGCTTTGCTAAGTTGTAGATATTTCTGCAGTGTCTTCCCGGTGTTCCCAACATAGCAATAAACAAGGATTGTTTGGTGGTTTGCTGCTTTGATGTTTCTTTGA
Source organism: Corapipo altera (assembly GCF_003945725.1). NCBI lineage: Eukaryota > Metazoa > Chordata > Aves > Passeriformes > Pipridae > Corapipo > Corapipo altera. The sequence goes on along the minus strand of NW_020884900.1, from coordinate 6,957,969 downwards.
CTGGGAGTTGGAGATGAGAACATTAGTGTTTTGTTTGAAAAAACAGTTTCAAATTTCTGCAAAAAAAAGTTGTTTAAGTCTTTGGTTCATGTCACTTTCTTTTAGACAGAGTACCGAAGACAGACTACTCCAGAATGTCGTTTTGTATTGTGCCTTGAATTGTGCAGGCCTTATTTCTGCGGCAGTTAGGTAATTTTTGGGAAAGCATTCTGGTTTTGCATGCATATGTAGCATTCGTGCTTGCTTTGGACTTCTAGATGTTGTTGGTCTTGACAACAAACTTCTGTGACAGATACATGTTCTGTTTTATAAAGAAATAAGGCTGTTAAATTTGGCTGTACTAGATTTTAGGTGGTCTTAATTTCTTTTAGGCAGAAAAAATGTTGTTGGGCCAATTGAAATACTTATCTGTGGCTTAGATTTTTTTTTCAAGTGCTTAACCTTTTATTAATACAAGCTAAGATATTTGAAACAACCACAGTAATTCAGTCAAGCAGTATCTAAATCTGTTTTGGTATTTTCAGGTCTTTTGTGACCCAGTTTTCTTGCATAAACATTCTAGCAGTGCTGACAAAACTCAGTGTTCTTATTTTGGCATGATTGTACCTTGAAATTGCTCTTTCTAACTCTACATAGTAATAGCATGGTTATTTGCGTGGTATATCTAGAAAGTCAGTGCAGAACAATTTCTTTTGGATGCTATTTTCCTTTTGGTGTGCTGTGGCTCTGGATGCTTTGGCTGCAGCTGCTGGCTTTTCCTTGAATTCTGCATTTTAATTCCATTTTGTCTGACAACAAACTTTAATGCAGCCAGCACTAGGTTCTTTAGCCAAGTTGCAAGAATGAACAGGTTCTTTGAACAATTTGTTTCATATGCTTACCAGAAACTAAGTAAGCCATTACCTTTTCTTTCTTTTCTGTTTCTTGTTTTGCACTTGTGCTTCTGTGGTGCTGTGTTTTTCTGGTGTGTGGGGTGCTGTTGGTTTACTTTCTGTTTCTTTCTCTGTTCTAAAACCTGTTGGGCAAAATCTTCCTTCCTGAGGGCTAAAGTTGGATAGTCTCTCATATTTCCTATATTTGCAAGTGATTAATCTTTACAAATGTTTTTTTTCAGAGAACAGCAGCTGGTTGCTGTGTCTCAGAACGTTAAACTCTGACTACTGAGCTCAAATTCATTGAATATAAATCTTAAAGTTTTCTGCAGCTGTCTCTGGGCTAGGAGTTTAACTTTTGCAAATGAGCGTTTAGTAGGAATCCCAGAGGGTAAGACTGGTCTCTAATGAATACTTGAGATCAATAAGAACAATAAAATAATGAATTTAAAATATTACCTTCAATATACCAATATATTAAGCTAGGTTATTCAGGATATGAATTACTACTCAAAATATAATTTCTTTTTTACTTCCATTACTGTGCTCTAGGCCCAGCTTGCTACTCACTATATTGTTACACGGCCTTTCAAGGCCCACTGGTGCTTGTGAACCAGGCTCTTGAAGAATGTGCCTTACATTATAATTGAGGTTTCGTGGTGTGAAAGTAGATGCTCAAAACACACCACTTGGTGTGTCACCTTAAAACAGGACATCTAGATATAATTCTGTCTTGTAACTGGCCAGTTGATGAAAAATGTTTGTGGTTCCCTCCTTTGAAATCCTTGGATCACTGGATTTAGTTTCAGACAGTGAACTAATATGATACTGAAACCCTTGAAGCTTTCTGATTTAAGACTTGATGCTGTCAACTTTTTATTTTTTAAATTAAACAGCAGATTCTTAGCTTGGACAGAAGCATTTCATGGCAAGTAGAAGTGTCTTCAGCAGATATGAGCTAAACCAAGTATAGTAGATGTGGTGTTGTGAATGCATGAAAACAAGTAGCCAACAAATTGGGAGAAAATCTTAGAAAACGTTAAGGAAATCAAGAGGTATAACTTAGAAATAGTTTAAGGTTATATTAAGAAGAATTGCTTAAACTGTGTGAATACATTCCAAGAAGCTGCCACCAAATATCTTCCCAACAAACCTTACTGAAGCTTCCCTGAGTCAAATAGACATGATTTTTAGTGCTTTTATTTTCAAAAGGAATGTTTTCATGATGGATAGATTTTTTTATTTATTTGTTTTTTTCTGAGGCTTGGGCACCTTTACAGTAGATGGTAGGCTTACCTTGAAGCAGAAGTAAATAACCCTAGAGGAAATGGAGGATGAAAGTAAATGCTGCTTTTGTTGTGTGTCAGTCCAGAGCCTTTACCCCAAGATCACAAAAATTCATCGTGTATGCTGTAGATAAAACAGTGGAGCAATAAGCTGGGCTTTCTTGAACAGTGCACACCAGACTGAACTGGAAATAAAGAATACTTCAGAGTTGTTTTATTGTTTATCTTGGGGAACAAATAACTCATTGCAGAACAGAATGGACTTCAGATAAGAGCCCTGACAGTGATATAGTATGATATAGTGTTTTACCACTTTATTTTTATAGCATCTTTTGTGGAAATGATATCTCGAAGTCTTTGTGTGGTTAGATAATACAGATATAAAGTTAAATGGTAGCAAGGAGAGAGAAATTAAGACTTCTAAGGAAAGAGGGGACAATCTGTTTCCAGATGGTATTTAGAAGATAGATGATTTATCAGTATAGCAGAGACCTTGTTTAAAAAAAGCTTTTTCTAGATGGCAGGTAGAGTGGGAAAGGATCTATTTAAAGAATGGTGGGCAGAGAAGTGCATGGGTAAAATGACTACTGAAGTTTGCTTTTGCTTTCCAGCACCCACTTGGCAGTGCACAAGCTGACTTTGTGGCAGTTGTTTACATAAATACTTGCACTTAGACCTAGACTTCATTTGGTTACATTTGTACTCGTTATAGTTAAATTATTCCTGACTTGTGCTGATTTAAGTGAAGTCAAAGTAAACTGTTAGAAACCTTTATTCATGTGCCTCACTCTTCATGGTGAGTTTTAGCTTTTGCTTCCCTTCCTCAGCTTTTTGCTGAATTTTCCTACAAGACTGTCCTGGAAAAAACAGTCTTCACTTGGATTTCCTTATTTAATTTGTTACTGTTTAACATAAACTGCAGTTTACACCTGATACAGACTATTCTATTCATGACCTGTAAGTGTTTTTCAGAAGCTTGTGCTCAGCATGATATGGCACTGCATGTGGGAGAGCCTCTTGAAAACTGAAGGTGGATTGACTTGTGGAATCTGACTTGGAGAAAAAATGCCAACATATTAGATGGGAATTTATTTACACTGCTGTTTCTTGTCCCTTTAATTTGATCCCGACTGAGTTGAATATATACAATATCAAAGCTATCTTGAACAGGGTAACAGCCTTTCAAGCTGTTCAAATGTGTAAAGTAAAAGTGATTTGTCTATGTTTAGGTTGTACACAGTACTGACATGTGTGTTGTGGTCAACTGATGTGTGGCTGCAGCTGTCCAGATGTCTGCTCACTTAGCTACAGAGTTGAGGTTATGTGGGGAACCTCAGTATTATATGTCTACTTCCTTTTTTTTGTACGGGGTAAGAGCTTCCTCAAGTGCTTCTGTTCATAAACTGCCACTTGGAAGACTTGTCCCAAAGCAGGTTTTTTCACCCAATATGCAAGAGGTCAATCATAACACAGAGTCAAGGTATTTGAATTATTTACTGTTCTGTGAAGAAAGGGTTGCTGGGTGGCAAATCCATAAGGTCAACACACCACCTATCAAAGCTTTTAACTATTTATGCATTTTAGCAAACAAAGGCACAAAGTTCCTTGGTACAAATTACATAGTTATCTTACTATAATCTAGTTTTTAACTCTTCTGAATGTCTTTTTTCCAATTTTTGTTTATTTATAAGGAAATACTATTTTCTTCCAAATATGCTTTCCTTTCATTAAAGTATTTTAAGAGGATTTTCAGTGGTGAAATAAATGTGTAAGTTGCCCTTGTCTTACAGACTTCCATTACACTTTGAACCTTTGAAAAACACCATGTCTGTTCACTTTTGAGTGCTATTGGTTTTAACTGTTAATTGACAAGGAGTACTTTAAACCTTCTGTCACTACCAGCTGGAAAACACAGTTATCTTTTAAAATATCTTCATATTTGAATATAATTTTTTAGTAGATTGACCATGGAAGAATTAGAATATGAAAAGAATCTTGTAATTTCAAGGAAACTATTTTGGTGGGTTTTATTAATAGTTCTGTTACTCAGTTCTCCCTTTCCCCTGTATAGAAAGGATATTGAAATTTCTAACTTTGGTTACTAGGCTTTCAGCTTCTGCAACTGCAGTTATTAATCAGCTGTCATGGCACACCATAAAAGAAGTGGTTTTAAAAAGCATGTTTGCTTTTTAAGCTAATATTACTAAGGGGGTAAAGCTAGAGTGGTGCATAATGCATATATTTTAATGCACCTGTGAAAATGTTAATCTTTAGTCTGAATGACTTGTATTAATTCTCCAAATAAATGTCCAAGTCAATTTGCCAATGAAACTGGTTCTCCCCTCCCCTGTTTGACTTAATATGTGTGCCATATCCTACTACTTTTGCCAATGCCTCTCTTTTTATGTGTTTTGATCATTTGATAATAAGTATTATGAAATAACAGATAAGGGCTCAAGGATTTGCTAGACATGAAAGAGCAACTTGGACAAAAATCCAAATAAGGGGAAAAAAAATCCACAGAAATTCCTGAAGTGTTGTCTACACTGGGGTTTTAGTCTGCCTGCAAATTTGCACAGCTATAATGTTTCTAAACAAAAGCTGGAAAAGCTGCTGCCTGTCATGCTTTGCATCAGTGGAGCTGACTCCTCTGCTCCAAGTTCATGCTACCCTAATGCCTGGCTATTCTAAGTATTGAGTTGACTTAAACCAGGGCAAGTCTTCAGTATAGACAAGACCTTAACTTTAAAACACTGATGTTTTTTCCCTAACGTTGAATTTATGACTCATGTCAGGAGTCCTGAGAAGCTGAGAAATGAAGCAGAAATATAAAATTCTTTGTCTGCAGAATATACTCCAAAAAGGGTGGCAACCAGACCCTGATGTTGTGCCTCTATTGTCCTGCAGACAAAGCCAAGCCTTCACACCTGTAGTTCACATTTGTGGAATCAAAATGAGATTGATCATTCTTTGTCACTAATTTGTCTGAGAGTTGGTTTTTTTTTTTTTGATATACAGCAGTTCATTGCTCACTGAAGGCTCAACCTGGATAATTTGGTGTCAAAAGTTGTTAATGCAGAAATTCAGTTCCTAAAATAAGATTACTGTGTTACTGCTGATTCCCAATATTCTATTTTCTTAATAAACTATGTGAAATATATAGCTATTAATGTTTGTTCATTTTCCTATATATTTTCAACCCAATTCCTACTGAACAATCAGGAAATCTACTAGCTTGTCAGTTTTGACATTAAAACTTATTTAACAGGTTGTATTCGAATATGAATATCCCATTCACTAAAATTCAGTAATAGCACTGTTGCTGCTTCAAAATGAATCCCAGGAGCCCAACTGGCAAAGGATACCTGGGAGAGATTGAGTCTGGGTTACATCTGGCTGATGTAACCATATCTGTAGTCATTGACTGACATTCTTGTTTCCCAGCCCTTGGGAGATAATGACAAGAGGGTGAACATGGCATGTTTCGTGGAGGTGATTAAATCAAACCTTTTGATGACAATCTTGACAAACTAATAATAGGAGAAAAAAAGGTCTTTTACCTCTCATCTTATTTCACAACCAGGCTCTCTAGATTGAAAAGTGGGATGTAGTTTAAAAATTAAATTACTATTAAAATATGTTTGTCCTGCAATTTCTTTCCAAGAATAGAAACTTAAGATAGAGTTGAGAGTATTCTTTAATGGCAAATGGATAGAAATGACATCAAAGTCTTCTCATAACTAAAGAATATTTACTGAGTGTTTAACCCTTCAGTGCTTTTAGGTTGTTTTTAGGAATTCAGTAGTTCATGTTAGAACACTAAGCACTAGTGTTCTAGCTATTCAGAAATGTTCAAACATAACAGATTGCTCTGTATATTCTGTTGAATACTTTCTGATTTGATTAACACAAGAGATGGAGGTTTTTTGAGTTTTACCAAAATATGAGTCAACAGTTGAAGGGATATAACTGCTTTGGTAGTGCCTGATCGAATACACTCTGAATGTGTGGTGCCTTTTATACCGCATTATATATTATTACCGTTCATAGCTTGCAGTCTGGATCATGTTGAAAACTTTTAGATAATCTGTCAGTGTTGCACTAGCTCTGCTGATGCTGGGATCAGTGGGAGAATTCAATGTGTGAGCTGTTGGCACATTAATTATTGCATGTTTTAGAATTATCTCCAAGCTTCAGTGTGGCACTGCAATCATCTTAACTAATGTACACCGCTTAATGAACTCTGCAGCTGCAGCAATGAGGCAGTGTCAGGAATCTTTTCTACAAAATGTCAGACTGAGTATGTGTGGTTTCATGTGGGCTACAGTAAGGGATACTTTTTGTAAGTTCTGCCCACAGAGAATTTGCTGCTGTCAGTATATTTAATACTGTAATTAATATAGAAGAAACTTGTAATACTTCTCAGAGCTAAACACCTGGAGAAAATCAAAATATCCTCTCTGTCATTCACGCACTTTCAAACAGTTTATTTGAAGATTTTCAAAAGGTTGTGCAAACTGAATAATTCTTGATGTTTTATTATTCCTTTGCTCTAAATGCCTAAATGTAATACTTTTAATTTCAGAAAATGTACTTCTGTTAGCCAGGTTCTTAGTAGAATGGTGGAAATTCAGCCAAAATTATTGAACTTGGTTTATGAAATGTTAAATTAGCCAATCCTAACATAGTATACAGACATAGGCTATTTTAAATATCTGTTATACTAATAAAGCCATGTTGAGGTTGTCTGAAATGACTAAGGACTAACTTGACAACTGTATTTCTGGAGTGATGACACCTGTACTCTGGAGAATAGCCAAAATAATGAGTATATTGGTGGTATCCTTGCAGAGGGCTTATCACTCTGTTGAAAAACTGTTCTTGGGGCTAGTTTTAGTGTGCTGATAAATGATTTCAGATGTCAAAGCAGGACCTATATCAGAAAGTAATAGCAGGGCAATCTCATTCCAGGCCCCTCTAAACAGTGTCCAAAATGCTGAACTGTTTGAAATAGCAGAGTATGACAATTGAAAACCAGCCTGAACTTGGTGTGTTGTAGTGAAGTGTTGAAATACAGCATATTTAAGTGACAGTGAGAATGGTTTATATGTATTCATAGATTTGTTGAGCATTTTTATTCCTGCTCCTAAAAGTTGAGTTTACTGGTAACAAATCCTAGAATCAGATGTGAGATCTGCATAGAAAAGCAACTGCCCCCAGCGTTGGAAGGGACACAAACTCTACTTCCATGTCTTATGTTAGGAGTCATGTTCTTTCTCCTTTTGAAGTTCTTGATTTTCTCCTGGATGTCATGTGAGCAAATGAATCAAGTTTCTAAAGACTGGAAACCAGCAACATTCCCCCAAGTATGCAGAGGAAAGGACAAGGAAGGGTTGAGGGGAGCTACCTTGGAATAGAGTGCTGAGGGAGATTTGCTAGGAGAAAACAATGGTAAGTTTGGATCACAGGGATGATAAATATAAAAGGTAACCACATTTTAAGTAATCCCAGAGGGAGAGATTGACTTACAGTACAGAGGTACTGACTAGAACAGGTTTGTCTATAATAAGTAGATAGGGCATTGTTAGAGTAGCTTGACTACATGTTATTTCAAACATGTCATTCACTGTTTGCTCTAATAAATTAGGTTAATAATGGCTGGCTGACACAAGAGTTGCAGTCATAAAACTCAAGATTCCCCCTTAATAGGCAGATGAGGGACTTGCAGGCAGTATGTAGCTCATCTTCATTTTTGACCTTGTGCCTAAACAGAGACCTGCTAAAAGGAGGAGGGGAGTAGGCACTTTGGGACACTAATTCAACTTAATGCTGAGTATGATTGAAGCTGTCTCCGTAGGCAGTAAAGTATGCACTCCATAAGGTCTAGGAATAATGACATGTTGTAAATTCATTTAATTTTAATTTTGAAAGCTTGCTCAGAGGTAGAATCACTAGAAGCACTTCAGCTCTAGTGTGGATCTTGGGTCTGGATTTTTTTTTTTAACCTATGGACTCATCGGGCAACAGTTTTTCAATTATAGCTCTGGCTTTAAATGTACAGTAACCTGGATGCAGATTGTGTTACTAATGTGGAATCACTGACGCGAGAAACCATGTGAATTATTTCAGTAATTTGTAATCTACCTTTGTAGTAATTTTGGGTTAAAAAAAAAGTTAATGTTTAAAAAATAATCTGTCCTGTGTACTTGCATTTCTTTAGTGTGGAGTCTGAATTCTGCCCATACAATGAGTGGATAGGACAGTAGTAGAAAAACGAATTGTAACCCATGGTCATAGCAGGCATGAGCTCACAGCCCATGTAATTACCTATCTCTAGCCAGGCTGAAAAAACCTGTAACCTCAGAGTGAACTCTAACCCCAGACCTCTACACTAAGAGCAGAGAAATGGCATGCTCCAGCAGTCAGAGAAGCAACACAACATCAGCGTATACTCTCATAGGCTGATTTGTTCCTGAAGGCATAGACATTGGTTCTTAATTTATATTGGAAATGTGTTTTTCTACAGATTAATTTTCTTAATGGGTTCCCCTAGGCTTTACAGATTATTATTATTATGCTATTTTTTAAAAACATTAAAATATAATTTGCTATTAAAGACAATTAGGATTGCTGCTGTCTGAGAACAGTAATTCTTGGAGCCTACTTGGACTTTAAATATTGCTATTAGTATCCCACTCAACACTGTTTTGATTTGGATACTTTAAAATCTTTTATACTAACTTTGGTTTTGGGTAGAGCCTTGTGCATCTTGTTTCCCTACCAGACTCCAGTTTAAGGATATTAGGAGTTGGGGTAGCCTGGAGTCTGCCTGCACTTAAATCTGGTCCTTTGTGAACCACCTTTGTTTACACTCAGGAAAATGCAATTATCTGTTGAACTTCCTTGATTTTCTCCTCCATGATAATGCTATGAAGAAACATTGAGTTAATTTTTTGCAGGCAATCATGGAGTGCTGTGGAAACGTATTTATTATTTACCTGTTTTACTTCTGATTAGACTTTTAATTAGCACTTAGAGGAGCTTTTTTGGTCTAAGAGTATCTTCAGAAAAACATTGCATGAGTTTTCATACAGCCTTGCTGAAGCAGACTCATTGCAGTTAAGTCTTATGTACAGTGCTGATTAGAGTTAATTGTGAACTCTGCTTAAAAGTGTGAGACATACAGGCCAGAGTTTTATGACTGATAAATACTGAAAATTAAAATAATAGCAGAAAATTCATGGGCAAGTGACAGGTAACTGTACCTACTGTGGAGAGGAGCTGTGACAATTAGATAATTCAGAGAAAATGTACTTGTGTGCTTAACCTGTTTCCTGAACAGAGTCAACTTATTCATACACTTTTACTTTCTAAACATCCAAAGAGAATGGTATGTCACAATGAAGGGAGTTTTAAGGGTGGCATATAAACTTTTCTGTTAAGGAAGGCTCAGGAGGCAGCTTTTAGAGTAGGAGACTCTGCAGTAAAGAAGTGTATTGACATGTAATTCAATAGTTCTTTTACTTCTGGCACCACCCTCTGATAAAATGCACTGCAAGGAGGGGAAAGGTTACTTACTTTACAGAAGACAGATTCATTAAAATATTGTTTTACAGTAGGATTTTGATGACGTTACACTGATAGGTCTTCAGTGTGTTCTAATGTAAGATAATTTTTCATGCATTAACAACTAGAATTTAAAAGCTGGTCTAGAGTAAGTTCTGATAATCTCCTAAACAAAACCATTGTGTTTCCAGTAGCTTGGAAAGGTATTCAGTCCAATCTTGTATTTAAATGGGAGCTGTGGTCCTACTCTGCTTCATCATCTTGCCCTTTGCCATAAAATCGTAGCATATTGGCTGCTGCCTGGGGAAGGCACCTGTCATCTATGGAGACAGAGAAGCAATAACAGATAGCTGGGAAGGGGCAGTTGTTGTATGTGTCATTCTATGCCAAGAAGTGGTTCTGTTTTTTATTAAAAGCTATTTGGAGATCTGCAAGTATCTCTTTTCTCAGTTTTGCAAAAAGAGAAAGAAACAAAATCTTCTTAAAAACAAGGTTAACCTAACAAAAAGGTTAACCTAACAAAAAGTTTAACCTAACAACGACCATCTACCACAACTACTTTGTCCTAAAGGTCATAATTAACTGTGACCGTGGTTGTTGCAAAGATCTTTCAATGTGGCTTGTTTCTTGAGTAGAAAAATCCTTGCTTCTGTGTTAAAAATGTATATTGGCCCCTATTATTGAGCAAGTCCATATTGAGCAAGTCTTACTTTTTTTGCTACCATACTCCTTTTTTTTTTTTTTTCTGTCCTTTCTCAATAGCTGTGAAGAGTAAGTACACCTATATCATTCCACAGCATGTCTTTCATAGAAGTGACTCAGCGGGGATGTTCAATTCTCTGACCTCTGACAGTTCCTTAAACTTGTGTAAAGGCATAAAAATCTCCAAATATAAATGCTCTAGTGGTGGATTTTTATAGCTGCTGCTCTACATGTTTCAAAATGGTAAGTTCAGTTCTTAATTCTAAGGAGAGGATCAAGTGACAAGAGAAGTGAACTCTCTACTTAACTCGCAGCTACCTTCTGGAATAGTTTTTCCACAGCTTGACATTTTCCTTATTGTAAAATATATCACTCCCCATGCATTAGGCTCTTTTAATTTCAGAAGCCTGCTGGGATTGACGTTTTGTAAATCCATCTACATGTGTAATCCTTTCCTATTACTCGGATAAATACTTTGACTCTCCTGCTCCAAGCTAGAGAACTAGAAAAAATGGATCAGTTCTTTCATAGGGAAGGAAAAATTCTATCTGCAGCCAGAATCAGTCATCTCTTTCTAATCTTTTGAAACTACACAACTGAGTAATAAACCTTTTTTAGCAGAACTGAGAGGGAATTGGGAAATTATTTCTTGGAAAAAATCCCAACATATCAAGTTACAATCAGAATATTTTGCTCCAACTTAAAGGGATTTTAGATCAAGCCTGTAGTGCAATTTGAATATGCAGACATGCTGGTCGAGTCATCCCATTTTAGCTACAGGATGTTCTATGCTTTCACCATAAAGCTAACATCATTACATGTGCCTGAACTTGTAAATTTGCATTTCAGAGGGACTTTGGGGTAACTATGTATATGCAAGTTGCCAATGGCTGTACTAGGGCTGTGGTAAGTAGCCCTCTCTGTTAGTGCTCACTAATTTGTGTTTATGTCAATATAAACTTAATAGAGTCTCATTGTTTACAGCAATTGTAATACAGTATATTCTAAAAATCCTGATTTTCTCAGTACTACATTCTACAGAGCACATGTTTATAGGAACCCTAAACTGGGTAAAAAGTGGTAGAGACAAAGCAGACTACTCCATCACCTTTATAACCTGTTTCTATAGGTAGAATTTGTCCTCAAATAAAGTGGCAATATGTACAAGGCTTGTTTTGTTAGACATGTTAGTTGTGAGAGGACAGCAGAGGGACTAGTTCTTAGTTAAGGTTAGTGGGGTTTAGAAGTATATTTTCTGTTTGTGGAGATTTTGTTTTAAGACTTCTCTTATCCATTTATGTTCAGATTGGGTTTATCCCAGGAAAACTTGTATTATTATTTGCATGCTAGTAGATATGCAGCTGGACTGGCACTTTGCTAGGCTTTGGAGAAGCCTATATTAGAAGTGAATGGGTGCCACAGCTGAGGAAATCGACAACTAGACCCATCAACCTCATTTTTCAAGTAAAATATTCAGGTGGTCCCTCTTTGCTGTGTGGCACCAGTATCTCATGGAGTTCCAGTGGGACCTGTAGGATGCCGGTTGGGTTCAAGTACAAGATTGTTATAGGTCTGCTAAGGTAGAGCTTTCCAGAGAACACTAAAAATGAAAAGGATCTCATTGCAGGACATGTTTGCTGGCAGCATTCTACCACCACTGTCCTGTGACCTGGTTCTACCAGGTGTGCCTCCTTCCAGTTGTTTGGCCTTAAGACAGGAAGCCTTTTGTGCTGGTATTCTGGCATGCAGGGAATTCAGTTTCTTGGACCGTTAATCTAACACATATAACACCTAGATGCAAATCCTTGTCCTGTCACATCTTTTCTATAGCAAAGCTATTAAACACATCTTTTGAACCACTGGACCACAGGCTGTTAATGTCTCTGTTTCTCTGCTTACAGATAACAATGCCTCACTCATGTGGCTACAGTGAAGTTAAGCAAATGAAATGTACCATGTGTTTCAGATGTTCTTATGAGAACCATATAAATATCATAAAAATGGGCACAATATGCCAAACACTTATGGAAAAAGGGGTCATGTATTCCAGTATCTAGTGTCCAATTACACAGGAACAATCTACCTGTACTATGTGGTCTTCCCATGATTTGCTTACATGCTGGTTTATATGAACATGCAGCTCTGAAAATAAAGGGGATTTTATTTTTCTAGGTTCTTGTTTTTAACCTGTATTAATATTTGTGCTGGTTTTGGCCAGGATAGAATTAGTTTTCTTTACAATAACTGGTACGGGCTGTGTTTTGGATTTGTGTTGGAAACAGTGTTGGAGTATGGGAATGTTTTTGTTACTGGAGCAGCACTTAGACAGAGTCAAGGCTTTTCCTGCTTCTCACCCCACCAGAGAGGAGGCCGGGGTGCACAAGGAGTTTGGAGGTGACATAGCAGGGACAGCTGAACCCTATTGACTAAAGGGATATTCTGTATCATATGGTGTCATGCTCAGCATATAAAGCTCTGGGGAGGAAGAGGAAAAGGAGGAGATTCAGAGTGCTGGAGTTTGTCTTCCCAAGTCCCTGTTATGTGTGATGGAGCCCTGCTCTCCTGGGGATCGCTGAATATTTGCCTGCCCATGGGAAGTGGTGAATAAATTCCTGGTTCTGCTTTGCTTGCACATGTGGCTTTTGCTTTACCTTTTGTTAAACTGTCTTTATCTCAACTCACAAGTTGTCTCACTTTTACTCTTCTGATTTTTCTCCCCATTCCACTGTGAGGGGGAGTGGATGAGTGACTGGGTGGTGTTTAGTGGCCTGCTAGATTGAACTGCAACATTTTATGGAACAAATTTTTAAAAAATGTTAGTAGTTTGAGGGAGGATGCAATCTTTTGCTGTAGGATGATACATTCCATTTATTCTTAGGTGTTATAAACCAAAGAAAATACAAGATGAATGAAGATATACTTTTTATATTTACAGTGTGTAACACTCTTACCAAAAGGTGCCGCTTCTCTAGTCAACCTCCTATGCCTCAAACTGACAGTAATTAGGATTATTGTAATAAAGGGGACCCTGAAGAATGTTAAAATGAAGCTTGGGCTAAAATATGTCTAAGCTTTATAGATGAGACCTAGCACTTTGAATATCCTTTTGGAATGAGAAGAGTCCTGTAATATGTAAAGCATCAGTTTAAAAATTGCCCTCTGGGGAGAGAATAAGCTTAGATGTTTTTGATTTTCATTTCTGTAAGGCAAAATGCTGTGGGAAAACGTGGAATCTGAACTGCTTATCTAAGAGATAAAACTGTACCATTTTATCAAAAATTGGTTTTGATTTTTGGCTGTTACATCCACCCCCTCCCCCCCATTACACTTTGAGTCTGGTGAGCATGTTCTCCTGGAATTCATGAAATGGGAAGTAAATATTTCAAAACCAAGATGTGGCTTTATCACAAAAGAATTATTCATCCCAAGGTTGCAGATGTTTTTCTCTTGCAAGCAAGGGGTTAAACTTTATAGCAAGTTTGGCGGTGAATTTGGACACTGTAGTCTAATTGGATTTCATTTCATGTTCACATTAACATGAGCTGTAAGTGGGTCTGAAGCAGTCTAGCTGATGGATGACTTGTCTTCTGAAGGTGGCACGTTGCCACTGGTGCCAGAGACTCCTTAGTGCACTAGAGATGTAGCAGGTGCAATATTCTCACTAAAGGCCTCAGAATTCCTGTGCTCTCAGGCTGAAAAAGAGTGGATGTGTCCATGTTGTCATGTCTGGCAATTTATAGTGTGAGTCCCATGACATTTATGTTTTTAAAATATACCTTATACAAAATATAATTCTTTTACCACATACTGAACTTTCTTTTAAAGAACACCAAATATCTGAAGCCACTCCTATCTCTGTACAGTTTATCTTCCATCAGCATTATCCAGTTGGCTGGCTCTCACAAAACAGGTAGAGACAGTAAAAGCTGGGAAATGGTAGCTAAATTTGCAATACCCTGAATCCACTGCCTGCATCTTTTATGACTGCCTTGAACTTTCATGGCATCAAAAGTTGTATGCATGCTTGCTGAAAAACTATGCCCTTTTCAAATTAAAAAAATATTACACCCCCCCCCGCCCACCGAATTTTTTGGAATGTGTGTGCTTCTAAAAGGTCTTTGGGAGCGACTTAAGATACCACTCCAGTTTAAAAATAATCCTCCCCCTTCTCTAAACTAAAAGCCAGCCAAACACCCTCCCCTAGCCCGCCACCCCCCCCAAATCTTTTTTGCTAATTTAGGCATAGTCATATGGTGTCAATTGCCAACTGTCAGTGTTTTCAATAGTGAAAATTGTAAACGTTGCCATTAGCTTTACTCTAGCAGGAAATTTATATTTATCACCTCTCTGGCTGTCTCTAATACTAGCTACTGATAGCTGAATTTCCACTTTTGGTAGTTTACTCAAACTACTTACTACTGCAAAAACAGTGAGTCCCTTGGTTTATTGATTTGATGGAGTAAACCACTTATCCAAACATAATGTAATGCTAATTTTCACTTCCTATTCTGTACTGTACACAAGGTTAACATAATTTTCCTTGTTGCTAACTACAGGGCAGAGGCAGAGTACCAAACACTGTGGTTAGTAATTCATAACTGATGTAGATGCATTACAGTGTTTCAGTTGTCACTTCTAATATGTGTATCTGCACACTCCCAGCTTGAGGGTGTGCTAATATTTTTTTTCAAGGAGTGGATGTGGGTTTTTTGTGTCTGTGTCCATAGATAATAAAATGATGAGGAGCTCTCCCTGTTTGAACATGTATTGGATTTGAGTCTTACGATATCCCCCTGTATTTTCTGG
Organism: Corapipo altera; assembly: GCF_003945725.1. Classification (NCBI taxonomy): domain Eukaryota; kingdom Metazoa; phylum Chordata; class Aves; order Passeriformes; family Pipridae; genus Corapipo; species Corapipo altera. Next base: position 6,942,737 of record NW_020884900.1, on the reverse strand, counting down.
GTCACTCTGCTGAACAGAGGACTGTGATCTTTATGTGGATCGCTACTTTAAGAGAATTCCCAAACCTTGTTTCATGAAGAAAAAGGACTTGGCATGGTTGGAAGGAGGAGAACTGGAGTAAAAGTTGAGATAAAGGTGTTAAATGAGAAAGCTTGGTATAGGGAAAGGTGAGGAATGAGAAAATAAACTGAAATGGGAAGAGGAAGAAGAGAGGAAAAAATGAGATAAGAGTATCAAAGGGACAAAGCAAATTGATAGAAACATGTATACCAGAGTGAATAGCTAAAAGAACAAAATACTGTGTTTGGCCCAGCACTTCTATTCTCAGCCCTGGACAGAGAGCAGGGCAGCAGTGTGGTGATGGGCATTGAGCCTTACACTTCTCTGGTGCAGACACTGATTGCCCCATATGTAACTTCTTAAAATTTGCATACTGGTAGTCTTAAAACATATTAAGCAGACAGAACATGCTTTTTAGACCTCAATTCGGAGTGTTGTTGTTTTTGTTCACAATCCTCTAAGTTGTTTTCCAAGTGTAGTTTGGAAAAGTATAGAGCCATCCTAACTAAACACAAATCTTTGCAGTCTTAATTTGTTTTTGTTTTGGTTTGTTTTGCTTTTTTTGTTGTTGTTTGCTTTTGGTTTGTTTGTTTGTTTTTAAAATTAATTTCCTGCTTAATTCCTCTTGTTTTTACTCCTGCTTTTCAGGAAAGCAGCTCTTTGAGTATGTGTTCTCAAGCTACTTTGTAAAGAGTCAGTAGTCAAACTAGCTCCTTTTGACATGCACAGAAGTATTCATGAGTGTTCTGTCACTGTTGTAATAGAAAAGTAAGAATTAACAGTTTATTGGTGGTTTTTAAGACCACACCCTGAGATGTAGCAACTGAATATGAGTTGGCAATTAAAATCAACTATTCTAGCACTATATTTGTATCTGAAAGTATGTATTTGTATCTGTTATTAAGTTGATTTCTTTGAACTGCTATTTACAGTCAGGATGAACATATTTAACAATTACAGTGCAAATCATAAATGTGATTCATGTCTTAAATAGTTAATTTACTGCAGTTTTTGGTGCCCCTTTGCTGCCAATTACCCAACTGTAAATTTACAGGATTTCAAATTTATTTTTCACATAGAGCCTCAGGACTTAGAGAAGGAAGCTCAACCACAAACAAATCAAATAGGCAGATCTTGGAAAAAGACTGCATATTTTTTGCTGTGAGATATCTGGAGGTGGTTCACCAATTGAAGACCTGAATTATTTCAGCCTGCTAGTTGCCTTTGATGTTACCTACAAGGTGATTTCCCCACTTGACTACGGACATCTTGTAGAATTGAGTGTTCAAAAAGGAGCATGTTCCATAACAACCCTCTTCTTGCAAGCTGGCTATTGAATAAATAGACTTTTTGAAAGGATTTTCTGATTCTCACCAACTAGATGCTAAGTAATTTAAAGCGATTTTTATAGTGAACAGGTAGTTGAAAGGAATGCGTGGAACATCTTCTGCATGCATAGATACATACACCTAAATATATGTATATGAAATAGAGTTTCCATGTGACACAGCAGTGATAAATATTTTATCAAGACTTTAAAGATGTATCTGTGCATATAAAATATAGAAGGCCAACAAGTATACATGAACCTGTAGTGGCAATGGGTTTCTTAATTAATTTACTGGATGATTCTCTGGATTGTAGCACTGCAAAAGTAAGAACAAGCAAAAAAAAAAAAACCAAACAAAAACAAAGCACAAACAAAAAACCTACCACGTAACCAAAAAAACCCACCAAAATCCCCAACACCAAAACTCCAAGGTGCAAACAAGCTTTGCAGCAGTCTGTGCAATTCTGTTCTTCACAAAGAATGTTATAGACTGAATGGTCTAGATAAGTTAAATTGTAGCTGTAAGAGAAATATGCATCTGCAGTGTGCTACTGTCATTAAAAACATCCAAATTCTTTTTTGAGTTGCATATACTCTCCATTTCTTTAGAGGAAGTGTTTTTCTTCCTTTTTTTTTTCTTTTACACAGAATTGAAACTATGTGCTGACTGGAAAAAAGTGAATCCTCTCCAGGTTTCTGTAGGTAGCCATTACCATCAAGATGTAGAGGATTCATAGGTGCAATTATAATAAAAAGAAAGAGTGATCTAGCTGTGTTTTAGGTGCTCTCCATAGGAGGTCTCATCAGATACGTGTGGATTCAAATATCAAGATAAAGTTACTGTCTTCAACTTAAAAACGGTGTTAGATTTCTTGTACTAGCTACTCTAAAGGTATACTCTTGCAGGATTAGTGGGAATAATGTTCATGACTAAAGTATAGCCATTTGATCCTTAATCTGTCTTAAGTGGGTTTTATCCCTCCTTGATATTTATACTATGAAGTCAGATATTCTTTCTCAGCATTTATTTTTCTAGCAAAATAAAGCTGTTCTCTCTTAATATCTCTTTGCTGACACTCCTTTTTTCTAATAACTGTAATAGGTTCCCTTTGAATTTCTTCCAATTTAAATTTTTTGTTCTTGCATAAATGTGATGCGAACCATATGTAGTATTTTAAGTAACATCTTACTGAAGATGTGTAAAATAGCACTCAGTGGATGGATCCCGAAGTCAGAGTATCAACCTGCATATCTCAGAACTAACTTTATTCTTAGATGCAAATGAATATATGAGATGAAAAAGGTTTTAGGGTTGATCCTTGGTAGCATCTGAGAATCTCTTGTATTTAATTGTTGTTTATAAATGGATATTCTTGGAAGTGGTGCAGAGGTGGTAGCAATATGGATTACGTGCAACTGTAAAGCTTGTAGGTCTCCGTTCTTTGTGCAGAAAAAGGACTTAGGAGTGTGGTTTATGCTACAATGGATGGTAGTTTAATGAAAATATTCAGAAATTTTAGCATAGATTTTTATTGTTTTCAGTCTTAGCTCTATCTGGCAAATGATTATAGAATGGGGTCAGTCTTTCAAGTTTTCTTTCCGCTTTGAGGGGAAGTAACAGTCAGGAGAGATGTCTGCTGATTTACTTTTGCCAGTAGTATTTTTGTTTGAATGGAGCTAGTAAAATTTATTGTAATTTGGAACTGGTTCCCTAAATCCAGTTGCCTGGCATAGTAGGAATTCATACATTTTCAATTCAACTTGCAGATTTTATTTATCTAGCTGTTCCATCTAACTAACACTCTTTTCAACACACACACATAGTTTCACTCCCTTGTATACACTGCAGAAAGCAGCCTTTTCTGTAAATGCTTTTCAGTTTTTTGCTACTCTTGTCTTCCAGGTGGGTGGATGGAGGTGACTCCAGTGTGACATTGAAGGTACTGATAAATTTTTATCCAGAGGGTGAGAAATGTTGTAAGAAGCACAATTCTGTATCTGTTCTATGAAGTTAGGGGTAAGGAAGGATTTAGGTATCCATCTCTCTTTCAATGCTGTTGCCATGCACACTCACCAGGAGGAATACACGGTAGGGCTCTCTTCTGAGTTGGAAAACACACACATTTGTGTTTTCAAGACAGCCTGAAAAAATAGAATTTTGGAACTGTATTCTTTGACTATTTCTTATAACTTTCATTTCATTGATGCCAGATAAGATGTTCAACTGTTGTTTTTTATTTGGGGATTCCTGATAGCTCTAGATTTAGAATCTTTCATCGCTTTTTAAACTGTAAGGCCATGTGCTCAGTTGCTCTTTAGAGGCAGCTATTTTCTCAAATGCATGAATTAAGATTTGTACTCTTTGCCTTACCCATGTAAGGCTAAGGATGCTGCCATGAATGTTTCAATGCCTCAGTTCATCCATCTGTAATAAGATCTTAAAACTTTCTGATTTCACAAGATGTTTTCACTTTTAATCCATTTAATGTCTACAAAATATTTTCATAACCTTAAATGCAAACAGCTAATTAATGCCAAGTGTTAACAAGCACAAGTTTTCTGAAACTGTTTGAACTGCAAGTTGGAGCCATGCACACTTTTCATCACGTGAGTTCCTAAGGAAATAGTTCACCTGGAATTGCAGCATGTTGGGATTTTTTAATGTTACTGAAAAGGCTAATTTCTCGCAAATGCTAACTTTTGTATCATAACAGCATGAAGTTTTGTACTCAGTCACAGGAGTAGGGCTTGAAAGAGTGCAAAAACATGGAAAGCCTGAAGGCTTAGATCTCACCTAGTGAAAAGATACAAGAGCTTAGAGCTTAGTTATTCACAATGTGAATAAACTGTGCAGGGGATATTGTAACAACCTTCAGTTCAGTATCTACCTGATTTAGAGTTCTTTTGCACAGCTAGGCAGCAGGAAGGGCTCCTTAGGGATATATGAGATTCTGGTCCTCCAGTACTTTCAGCTGATGTATCTTTTTGAGAGAAGTCAGTTCACAATATAGATAAAGTGTCTTTTTTAAAAAAAAAAAAAAGAAAACGGGGGGGAAGGAAAAATTACTTGATAAATGTACAAGTAATTAATATGGATACTTTTTGATTACTGTCATTACTGCTGTGGCTTTTAACAGTTTTACCTGTGACATGACACTTTAAACTGTAGTTTCATCATGATTTAGAAAATACAAATCAGTCTCCACTTAATCTATTTTTACAAAATGAAAAGTCATGTAGAAATGTGATTGAAAAATTAGTGGTGGAAGTAGCACAGAAATATCCTTGTTTCTGTTACTGACAATTTACATTTATGTAGCATTTTTCATGCATTTTCACACAATTCACAATGCATTTTGTTAACTGCTAAGTTGACACGCTTGTATTGAGGAACTCAAGTCACCTCTGAAGTACAGGTGATGATCAAACAGTATGCAGTAATTGCAAAGTTTGTTGGAGGTGAATCTTTTGGCCCCAGGTAAAGGATCCAAATGGTCAAACAAGTGCTGAGGGGCTATTCTGTTGTGATTAGATGGGTTGTCAGCATGATCCATTTGGTCAACTTAAAGACATTTATGAAAGGGTAGAAAGCTGGGTCTATTCAGATGTGGGATAAAAACTTAGTTTCAATATATTTAGTTCACTTGAGATATGTCATGGTGGATTGTATCAGCATGGGCCTGAGGAAACCTAGCTTTTGTTTTTACTCTGTGTGTGAATTCAACTACACTGGTTCACATTTTAGTGAGTTGATAGTTATGCCTGTTTCTCAGGAATGTGAAAATACTAAGATGACTACCTTAAAAATATCCTGTTGTCTCCCATCTGAGCTGTGACTACTTTAGAAATTAACATATTGTCTTTTGGACACACTGTAGATATCTTCTGCAGATATTTAAAAACATTTCAGCTAATTATTTGTCTTATTCTCATCTCCACAAAGTGTAAATGTCTAAGCTAAGGTTCCTCACTATCCTGACTGTTTTAGAGTGTACAGTGGGGTTTTATCTTAATTGTTTTTAAGTGCTATAGGGGTATCCTGGGAGTTTCACTCTTGATTTCTGTGATACATGGGTCATGGCAGTGCAATTTGTTCTGTTTCTTCAACTGCAAAACCTTTAATCTGGAACCTGTAGGAAGCTCTTGTTAGAATCTCAGTGGTAACATATCATCCTGTTCATAAATTACACTCCTAAAAGCATTTGCTTGTGAACATATGTATCAGTGTTTCAGTGTTTGTATGAGGATTTTCCTATGTAGATTGCTGCCAGTTCACCAGCCTGGGTGGCACTACAAAAGGGGGATAAGCACCGGAACAACAGATTGTTTATATCCCTCTGTTTCCTGCAGAGCTCTGTTAAATGATATTTGTTTGTTTCTTTGTTCCTTTTTTCTTCCTATAGCTCTTTAGTCTCATTTGAATGAAGGGGTTTGGCTGTGTAATACTGGGTTCTGTGCATTTCAGGTGATGAACAGGGCTGTTGGCTGGCACTGTTGGACAGGTTACAGCAGGTGGCACTATTTGGTGACTTTTGCTTAACACTTTTATTTACGAATAAAAGCGCACATAAGTATGTTGATACATGATAATTTTTCTATTGGATTTTTATGCAAACAGTCTCAAGAAGTTGGTACATATGTCCTTTCTCCTAGGGAATAGTAACAACTCAAATGCGTCTGTTGAAGACTGTTCTGCCTTGTATTAGTAATAATCAACAAGACCTATATCACTAATTTTTGGACTGGTGGTTGGGCTAGGTATGATTTCTTCTGTGAAGCATTCTGGAGGAGTAATACTGTTTAACATCTATGTAGCAAGGGTTAAATATTTTTAAAGTGCTTAGTCTTCTCTATGGGGGGAAAAAAAAAGGATCCTTTTCTTAACATGTAGCTTTATTTTCCTGTCCTTTTTAAATTTTGTCATCATGTCATGAAAGGCAAAGCAAAACCTGGTGTTGCTTAAATGATACGTCTGTTAATGGTGGAGGGGAGATGTGTTGTTGCATTGCTTTCCCAGTGTGGTAATTTACACAATAAATGCATGTTCCATTAAGCACTCAGATGAACAAAATGTGTCTAGGTGTATGCACATACGTACGATTTTTTTTTATAGTAGGTCTACCCTCAGTAGTTTTGCAGCTGTGAGATGTCTTTGAGCCACTTAACTAACATGGGTGTCAGTAAAAGCAGAATTGAGCTGATTAGACCCACACAAGGAAAACTAAATAAATTTTCAGCTTATCTCATATGAAGTACAGCCATTTAACAGCTGTGTTAAATGTGTCTGAGGTGCTACATATTAAATGTTTCTCTCAAAAATATTGTGTGTGGCGGGGGAGAGAAAGCAGTTTGCCAGCAAGCACTGGTTTCTGCCACTGCTTTTTTTTTTCTAGTGTAACAGTTATTTTTAGCACTAGAAAGTGCAAAACATGTTTAAGAGAAATAGGCTGGAAAATGCGACATGCATAACCCATCTTTGTGGGTGGATGAGGTTTCTCTATGTGGGTTGCTCTGTTTGCTCTCATTTGCATCCTCTTGCTGAGTGTCATGCTCTTATGAATTATATGTGTGTTTTGTGGCTTAGAAATCTTATGCAGGTATATCTATATGACTGGAAAATATATTTAAATGATATAACACACAAACTAGTGATGTTGTTACAATCAATTCTGGGAAGAAGTAATTCCTCATGTTTATACTTTCTGTTTATCAACCTTACACTAATATCAGAGTTGGACTGAGAAGGATGCATTTAACATGGTCTTAAAATAATTTTATGTTTAACAGGAGCAAGTAACAAGCAAGTACTTCATGTTTATTTCTAAGGATGAACAGAATGTTTTGGAACAGAGCAGGGAAAGGGGGACTGGAGATTTTTATTTTATGCTTCCTTTATTCTCAGTTCTGCAGCTGGCCTCTTGGGATAAGCCTTTTCATTTCTCTATGAGTTGCATGCCTTAACCTTTAAAATAAGAATAGTGATTACAAACTTTTTGTTTAACCACTTGTACATGTTTGGATGAAAAGCATTGTGTAATGGTTTATTAATTCTCACATGTTTTGCTTCTGCCATCTGCCTATTTACTGGCCTACTTATTCAAATGGAAGGACCCATGCTACACCCTGAATTTTTTTTCATCTTCTCTTCAATGTGTTCAAAAGCAAGAGCTTGGATGATGTTGATTGATTGGCTAACTTAATCTTAGGTGGAATAAAGTAATTTCTCAGAGGACTACATGTTTAGTGGTGGTCAGAAAACTGGAGAATATAGAGAAGGTCTCTACTTTTTTTTTATCAAAAGCCGATTCCATTTTTTCCTTGAGAGAGTTCACAAATAGTAAAGTCACAGTGAGCTTTGCTTTCCTTGATCAGAAGTAGAGATGATTTATCATAACAGTATTTGAAAAACCCCAAATGACACACATATAGGCATACACACACTCATGTATACATACAAGAAGTAACACATGCTACATCTCTATAAACCATTGCCTCATGTCCTATGAGGCATCATCTCACCAGAGTTAGTAGCTAAGATAAAAGCATACCCTAGTTTTGTGCATGTTTGGTTCTTCATTGGTTGCACCATAAGCAAACTGGCTGGTAGCAGTGCTGGGGTAGACAACAGGCAGTGTTAGAGAACCAGTCCATAATGTTCTCCAGTAGAGAATATTGGATTAATAATAATAGTAGACAACATTAGAAGCTTTTTTATTTTTTTTTCTGGAAGCCTCATTTTTGGAACTAAGGATAGGAATGAAGTGTAATAACTGTTAATCACACTAAAGATGTTTCATAAAAAGTTGTTTGCCTTAACAACAACTGAAGAAAAAAATCATCTGTTTTATTGGCTTTTGAGTCTGTGTGGCATTTTGGAGCCAAATTTGCCTATTAACAAGTGCAAGAACTAAAATGCACAAGTATCCTATTGCATCTAAACTCTCACACAATCATATAAACTGAATTTATTATAGCTCTGTAAGTGCAATTTTTAGTGCAGAAGTGTTGAAAGCATAAGATTTTAATTTCAGGATTATGGCAGGGTCTGTAAAGAAGGAGAAATAATTTCAATCTTGTGTGTAGAATAATTCAGATTATCTGAACCTTAATTATTTCAAACTTTGTTTACAAAACACCCATCTGTTAAGTATACTGAAACCATCCTTGAGTATCTGAAATCCTGATGATCTAAATGTGTTTATTGGTCCCAGTGACTTTGAAATAATCGTAGTTGTAACCTTCATACAAGTTGGGCACCTAGCATTTGGACTAATTCCTTGTGATATCTTGAGATCTTCACATAGCAGTGTCTTTTGGGTATTCAAAGAGACTGTGACAATGAACATATATAGCTCTTGATTAGCAAGACTTGGGTTTCAAATGTGCAAGTTGACAAAGCTATCTGAAAAGGTAAGGGTCTCTGGAGAAAGGGCTACATTGTGTTTTCCAGGCTGTCCAGGCACCATTATCAGCTGTTCGTATTCAGGGGGAAGTGATGTTTTTGTTGCCTTTCCATTAAGTGATCTTGTCCAGCTGCTGCCTTGCATTTAGTGCTGTTAGACAGTGAAAACCAGAATAGAAAGATCTGTGAGGGAGGTGGGGAAATAAAGGTCTAACAAAAGAAAAACCCCAAACCTTGGAAGATAAAAATTATTTTTAAAATTTAAATTCACACCATAATACTTCTTCTAATCTGCAGAATGTTTGGGTTTGGGTTTTTTTTTGAAATGTTTAATTTTGTCATCTTTGGTTGCCTTGATGCATACTGTTGCCTGTTTCTCTGGGAAAGATGTTTAGATCTTTCTGCAAAGTTAGTTTCTCCAGCTGGGTTCTCAGAGATGCTTTTAAAAGATAAGGTATGTAATGTTGACACAATACTGCATTGCTTGCTGCCCATTATTCTGTTTCCTACTTTCGCTACTTTTATGAGAATATGAATGATTAAAGTTCAAAAGAATAAAATGACAGAGGTTTGTTATCTTACAGCCATTTGTAAAATAACCACTTTGAGATGCTTTATGGTTTACATAGCGTTGTGAATATTGGTATGACTTTCTCTTTGCTTCTGTAGGTGCTGGTTTACAGAGACAAATATAACCTCCAATTCCCAGCACACTGATCTGTCTAAACACAATTTGACATGCGTTGCTATTAGCTTAGCACCTTATCAAATAATGTGCCCTGATAGAGATAAAAGGTTTTACAACCTTGCTGCCTTTGTTTCTGTGTGCGTTCACCCACAGAGACAGCTCTGCAGCAGCTAATAATTAACACAAAAGACAAAGACAAATCTATATGGCTCAGTGTTGGAGGGTCCGATGTGCATGTTAAGCAGTCAGGGAAGTGAAATCTACAGCAAGAAGGTCTAAAATGGGATCTTCAGACAAGGCTTTAAAATGAATTGAAGTTAGGCTTTGTAAAGTCTCATTTTTACATGATAGAGCAGATGTCAAACTGTTGTCTGGAAATCAGCATGGTTCTGTGTGTCAGAGCATTTACTCAAATCTTCAGAGAAACTCTCACTGCTTTGCTAGCCATAACTGTGTTGCTTTGCATGCCAAGTGTAAGCAAAGTATCTGAGAAAGGAATTAAGTGTGCTGGAAAAATCAACCAGGGAGATGGCATAAAACGTTCACTGAACTGAATCTTTCCTTCCTAAGTTAGTTAAGTTTTGTGTCTTTGTGAGTATACACAGTTTTAAGTGGTAGCTTGGGGGACTAAACTCAAGGCCATGCTCATTTTTTCTCACTGTTTGTTTTCCATTTAGAGGCCAGCGATGGCTCCTCTCATTATTTTCTTTGTTCATCCAGCACCCTTTAACTTAACTAGCCTTATAAATGTCATCTTAGTCAGACTAGATACTCCAAAATGGGAGCTGTTTTGATACATACAGCAAGGTGGTCCAGCATTAGAGAGGACAGTGAAGTCATTTAGTTCCCCTGTGTTCCTTCCAAAATCTAGTCAAGTACTTCAAAAGTAGCAATCTTGCTGTAGACTGCTAAGGTACTATTTTATTTTCTGAATAAATCTACAATCCCTGTTAATTGAGAACAACAATCTTCTTAGTAGTTTTAAAAATCAGGTCAAAATCTTAGTTATATGTAAACCTGCTCTGTCTTTCATCAAAATCAATTCAAGTTAGACTTCTAGAGACATTTGACAACTGAAGTAGAAATAGATGCTACGAGGGATTTTTAGAATTCCGTGTCTTTGGGTGCTTTTAAAACTCACTAACCATCTATCTACGTTTTAATGCCTATGAATGTCTCCACAGTTTGAACATGGATTACATTCAAAATTTACTGAAGTATGAACTCAGAGGCATATTATTCTTATTCCTATTGTTTAAATGTGACCTTTTATCAATGAAAGTGATCCTTAATAGTGTTGAAAGGTGTCCATAATGCTGAAGTGCAAGTATTTAGGAACAAGACAAACATGAAAACATGTGACTTTTTTCTAACAAAATAAATAGGAGAAACTGAAGTTCAGTATCATTTGTATTGTTACACTGACTTTTAATTTATCACCTCATCAAAATAATGAAATGAAGCTGTAAGATCCTAATGAGTTCAAGCTCCAGGTACCCACAGTAGGTACAGTAAGTTGGAAAGCAAGTGGTGATACTTGAAGGCTGTTTATAGAATGGATGCTTCACTTAGAAACATTATGGTGTCACACTGACCCCTACATCCACACCAGATAATAACTATAATGTGGCTGAAATTTTTATAGGGAGCCTATGGAATTTTAATAACCATTTCACACTGAGTTTCAGTAAGACTTTACAGTCTTTTCTTATTGGTGGTGATTTTTTATTCAAGTGTTCCTTTAATGCATCTCTGAATATCTTGCTAAGGTAAATTTGCATGCTGTCACTTTGCTCCCTGACATAGCTTTCCAAAGGTATATTTTTTTTTGCCTGGAATATAGTGTCTGTTCTAGGAAGCTGATTGCCTGATTAGAGATATCTTGTTTTATGTTCTGGCTTGACTGGCAGTGGTGGCAATTGATTTTAATTTGGTGAATCAGCACAGTTTCAAGTACATTTCATGTGCTATAGAAGGGTAATGGTAGGCCCCATACCTAATTTCTGTGGGTCTGTGGAAGCAGGTTATGCTATTTTTACGGTCTGACTAAAACTTCAACTTTTGGTGTGTGGTACGTGGAAGCCTTAGTACAACAACTGTGCTCACCGTCCCAGGAAGGGTAATGGTCTGTGTTTATCACCAGGACAGGCAAAATGGTGAAAAAATTTCTTCTAACCAAGTTCTTTGTATCTGTCTGAAATACAACGGCTCTCTGTTTGCTTTCTAAACCACAAGATTCAAAAGATCACCCAGCTACCAAACCCTATGCATTAGTCTTGCCTGAGTTGAAAAGGAAACCGATAGAAGCCCACACGGTTGTGAGTAGCTGCTTCCCTGTGATTTGTGTGTTCAGCAGCTGTCTTCTCTCAGTCACTGAAGTAACAGTGCAACAATGTCAGAGGGAAGGAAGATCCCCTCATAAGGTCGGGGTATAAGGCAGTCTGTGCTCCTGTTCTTTGAGCAGTAAAGGAAGAGGATGGCAAACAGGAAGAGACCTGCAAGAGCAGTGTTGGGCTGGGCTGATGACAGGCTACTGCCCTGCACCTTCTCTATCTAATTTTCTTAGCTTCAACAGCCATTAAGATTTTCCAAACTGTACAACAGTGAATAGAGGCCTAGTGTCTGAAACCTCAACTGTTATGGTTGGTTTCTTTATTTGTGAAAAGAAAACTTATAGACTAACATCAATTTTCAAAATTATTTCATTAATATTAATTATAAAGAAGGTTAAGCACCTAAAGTAATATTTTATTAATATGACATATATGTGTTTTAATATTTTCTTTTCTATTAACTGGTGAAAAACTGAGATTTACACTTTGTGCCATAACCAACTCAAGAAACACCTCATCTTTCTTCCTGATTTACAGCTCACAGAATGGGGACAGATAAGTCACTGAGTTGTGATGGCTCCTCTGACTGATCCTGCTCTGGCAACTTGGCTTAGTTTCAAAGCTTTTATTTTGTGTGTGAAGCTTTTTGAGAAAGCTGTTAGCGAGGTGTAGCATCCCATTCTTGTAACTCAAGCAGTTCTCTCATGTGATTTCACGCTGCAGAGCAAGCTATGCATTTGGAAGCATTCAGTCCCAAGAAGATTAATATCAACATCCTTTTTTATTTGCCTTGTAACACCTTAGAACTTTTGTTCAAGTACAGAAGCCATTTTCTGCTAGGCACTGTATGCGTCTAATAGAACAGTAACTCCAGCATCTGATTACACATTAAGGTCATAGTAGGTGAGGGCAAGATCTAGAAGGAAAATGCAATATGAAACAGAGGTGGTAATGGCTAGTGTAAAAGCAGGGGTTAATGAAGCTTGTTGCCAGAAGGGTATCAAGTAATAAAAACAGAAATAAAGCCTCAAGACCCTGGAAGCTGTAAAATGAAATCTTAAGCAACAGTTGCATTGCTATCTCTCAAGGAAAGTAGAGATGAGGACTGAACATCATGTGTCTTCTGACATCAAATCTGCCTTGGTAATAAGCCAGATCAAATACATATGGGTCTGTGTCCTAAATTGTTCAGGGTATTGAGGGACCTTGGAAACTTATCCCTGGAGGATTGTGGGATTTTTCTTACTCTGGAAAATCAAGGGAGGAAATCACGCACACTACAGATTAGCTTTTTTCCTCTTTTGTCACTCTTTTTTTTTTTTCTTTTGCTTTGAGGGAATTGTTACACTTTTTGTCTAGTGAGCTTTATTGTATATGCCCAGTGCCATTTTGAGAGTGAAATTTTGGCTGTGTTAAAACTAACTGTATTAATGTAGTATGCAAGCAGAGGTGAAATAGTAGGAACTAATGATAACTCTAACTTGGATGATCCTTCTAAGTTTTAAAAATTATTATGTTGAGCAAGGAAGCTTTTGATTAAATTATGAAAGACATGATCTCTGTGCAAATTTTATGATTTGTTGCATTTCAAATCAAGTTAATTCATTCCTACGAATGCTTTTCCCTTTAGTGTCTTGGAGTTTCACAGACATAGTTTTGTGACCATTTACATAATTATCTAAATGGGCAACTCGTTGTCATCCATCATACTTTTCCCCTCAGGATCTCTTGATATTTTTTTTTTCCCCTGCAATCTTTTGAAGTCCAGCCCATGATTTCTGGGATGTAGGTATTGGCTTGATTAACTTCAAAGAGACACACCACTGACTATCACGTTAGCTTTTCAGTTGGCCTCCAGCAGACACTGCAATTGTGAACGGAATTGAGTAGCTTTACTGTAGTTATATTTTCTTTTTTTTTTTTTTCCAGAGCAATGGCAAAATAATTAAATAGGAAGGTTCAACAGTGTCATTCAGGTATACGTTCATATGCTAGTTAATAGTATCTGCTACAACTTTAAATGGAGAGAGGTATAGCATGTCAAAGTATGCTTTGTCTGTTTTTTGCTACTTTACTGCCCGAAGAAGAATCCAGAAGAATGTGGACACTTAGCAGAATTGTAACCAAATCCCTTTCCCAGGACTTTGGGTGTTTGAAATAGCATGAGATCTGTTTTTTTGGGTTTTTTTTGGTTTTTTTTCTTTTTTGTTAAACTAAAACTTGATTGACATCTAACAAACAACTGTGCCCCTGTTTTCAGTGTGGTGGTAAAGATCCAAAGGTCAACGCAATATATCTCTTGTTATGATGATAGAACTGTAAATCACCAGTCACATAAAATCATTTTTATAAACTTCATCCTCTTAATGTCAGCTATGTGATACAATTGTATTTCTTGCTGTAATAGTTTGCCTACCTCATTTTTGTAATAAGAGACCTAAAGATATCATCTGGCTCTGGTAATAGAAAAATTTTAATTATTAAATAGTTGTGGTAATCTGTGGGATGTGAAATTTCCTGAAATTTTGATAAAGATAGTTGAGGATTTTTAGGGAAGGGAGACATTTTCTTGGTACAGACTATGTCAGTATGCCGTTTTGGGATGATATGGTTCCATTTTATTTTTCCTGAGAACCCCCTTTCCTGTCTTTAATTTCTGTATGCAAATGATAAATACCCAAATGTAAGCTCATTTAAACACAATTAGATTGGAAGTTAAATATGAACAGACTGTGAGAAAGGCTTGTTTTTCTGAGATCCAAAGCGGAGTTGCTAGTGAACAGCATTGGATTTAATTATCCTTCTTAATGTCAATTATATAAAGACAATATGGGAGAACATATATTTACAGCTCCAAGAAACTGTATGTGTACAGTGTGCTCATTTGGTTGGTACATACAGAAATATTTAGAGGAACTGCGTACGCTGGACATGAGATGTGCAGAGGTATTGTCAGGAGGTTTATTTTCTTAGTAATTAGAAATTAATGGAATCTGAGTTAGAATAATAGGTCACAGATTATCTAATGATTAATAATTAGACCAATGAGTTTTTATAGGGCACTATTTTAGGTATTTTGATGATATAGATATACCTGTTACTCATTTGATATATTTCAGTTATTTCAGAAATGCTGTCTCTTGCAATGCAGTTTAATGCCCTACCATCTCACGCAATTTTCTGTGCAAATAAGACTGTACATATTATGCAATAAAACTCTGTAACTGACATCTGTAATGAAAGGGGAAATGAGGAATTAAGCATTCAGCCCTATGGAAGCACTTGCATGTGTCATTCCAGAAACCAGGGCTAACATAAAACACTCCAATTAATACTGAATACTGCATATTATTTGATCACAATTCAGAAAACTTTTTTTGGTAGGTCACAGTAGGGTGGCTTGATTTAAATCACCAATTTTAATCATGATTTAAGTCAGTAAGCAGGAACCCTCTATTTAAATAATTAATTTTAATCTGTTCTTAATTATTTTCCTAAAGAAATTTCAGTCCTGTTGGTAGGTATAAACAATTAAAACATACTGATTTATAAACAGATGTAATCTTATGGTAATAATTAGTAATATATTTTGCTAATAGATAGGGTATATTAAAAATACACATATCATTATGTTACTTAATATACATTTATTCATATTGTAATTTTTGCTTTTTCTGATATTAGAGAATGGTGACTTGTTTGTTGTCTGCTTCCAGGATACTTTGCCACCTAGGGTTTTTTCAAGAAGCATGCCTTGTTTTGTGAGATGTGAATTAAATGATTCATTAAGTTACTTAAGGAAAAAACCTGTAATGAGATGGATACATGATTTTAAAAGTACATTCTAAAGAAGTTTGACATTTATTTTCCATAGTCATGGAACAGAAGAAGTATTAGCTGTAGTGAATATCTATTCTCAGCACAGACTAAATTTTCATAGGTGTTTAGATATCTAAGAAGTTCCATCAGTCTATCTTCAGATGTCTAAACAATATTCAATGTCTTCCCCCATATATTTCAGAATTTTAGAAGTTGCAGTTCTTATAGTCTTATGCATCTTTTTTTATTCACAGTGGGAAGAAAACACTGTCTCTCCCTTTTCAACTTACAATTGCCCTACTGAATAATGAGTTTAACCCAGTGAAGAAAACATTAATGCCATTTTTATTAGATTGAAATGTTAAGAATGAATATTAGTTTGAGTAAAAGTGCAGCTTAGGAATGACAGATAAAGAAAGTTGAAATGATTTAACCCTGCTTATAAGAGAAAAATAAAATCAGGAACACCAAGAAGAACACAAGGTTTTGGAAGGACAAAGCAAAGAAAAACCAAGGTTCCCTCTTCTACAGCTGCATTTCTCATGGCAGTGGCTAAATGGACATAATAAAAAAGCTTCTAAGGAACCACATTAGATGAAAAAATCTATGAAATAGAATCCTGTTTGCAAGTGACACAGTGGCACCTAAAAAGTTGTCATGGACAGACTGGTTTAAATAAATAAATATATGCTTGGCAGAAAATACTGTGACTGTGGTTTAATGAGCAAAGAATACACTCACTCTGAAGTCTGTATTTATGCATCTATCTCACGTGTAATTAAGGAAATTTCAAAATGTGTATAACGTACTGTAGAAAGTTTTAAAGAAAATATTCTCTGCTTATTTGTCAAGGTTAGATTAGCAACCACTAAAGCAAGGAAATGAATTAGATTCTAAACTCAAGTTTTGCTGAAGCTCACTTCTTTGAAGAAAAGTAATGGGAGAGTCTGTGTTACAGGCTGTATTAGGTTGTAGGCTGAACTGTGTGTTTGTGATGAAATGCTTTCTTTTAAGCTTTCTAGATGGCAACAGAAGAAATAATTTATCATTGAGTTTGTCTTGATAACAGTAAATGAGTTCCTTCTAGACATGGAGATGCACTAGATCCTGGAGAGGGCTCACTGAGTTTACAGTAGTTGTCTATTTTTTCTGCAGTAATTGACTCCAAGTTCTTCCTACCAGTATCCAGGAGGAAGGGTTTGCATCATCACTCACTGCTGTCATCCATAATGTCTGCATCTTTTATCTTATCATGTTTCTCTGCAGTCTTGGGCTGAAAGGAAGTGGATCCATCACACATATCTAATGCTGAAAGTATCACTCCTGCTACACCACTCAAATGGCCTCTCTCTAACCCAGTTTTATCACTTGTTGCTCCCTCAACAGGACTGCCTGGGTTTTTTGAGCAAAGCTGTGCAGCTTGACAGTAAGGGGAACCTTCCTTCAGCTCGATAGGATTTACCATCCCCAAAGGAATTATACCTTTTCCCTGTAGCAGTGTACTGGGGAGGGGGAAGTATTTTCATCCTTCTTCCCTGTAAGGATGACTTCATGAGAAGCCAGACCAATTGGTGCTGCTTTGAACAGTCCTCTGAGTTGGGGAGAAAGGCAAATCTGCATTCTCTGCAGTAAGACCCTGGAAATGATCTTGACTGTCATGTCAGATGAAAATTCATGAGTCTATTCTGTCACCATGTGAGGCAGCATAATAGAATATGGTCTTATTTGTATAAATTTCTGTTTTCTTCCCCTACCACTTGTCTTTTTAGCTATTAAACAGAGTTAAGTGTCCTCTTGTCAATTTTATTAATACAGAGAATCTACATCAAGGAGGCTTTTGCCCTTCTACTCCTTGGAAGTTTCTCTCAATGCTAGAATTAGAAGTGAAGATGAAAGCTTTTAGAAAACATTGGACATTGAGGAAAGGATAGATATTCAGCCGCTCCTTTTGATGAAAGAAAACTCAGTGGAGATTATACATGTTATCAGACAGTTTAGAGACACTTCTCTTCCCTGCTGATTTAAGAGAGGGAAGCAAGATGTAAACGGTAGATCGGTGGCCTCACCATGGAGTCATGTTAGAACAGACTGTAGCCTAACTGCTTATCAAATTATCTTGAATATTAGTGGCTTGTTGATTTCAGCAGCCAAATGATTGCAGTTACTACAGGGATTTGCTCTTTAGATTTCCTAGCTCAGGGAACTGAACTTTCCCTTCAGGAGGATTACCACTAGTTCCTATAGACCTAATCAGCACAAACCTCCAGCCCAGCAGGCAGGTGTCACAGTAGTTGTTCCTTTACAAGGTAAGTAGGTACAAGATGTGAGAAGTTCAGAATTAGTAATGCAAGTCTTCTGCCATTTTTATCATTGGACCCTGCAGGGAGGATCTGATTAAATGGCTATTCAACTCTTTGCATTAATTTGCACCCAATTTTAATTCGCATATAATTAACAGCACAAAAAGTATAATTTTATTATTTGCTTTTGGAAAGCAGATCTGTGGTAGCAAGGAGCTACATGCAGTTGTTGAGGTGTGATATAAATCACTTTATCTCATACCTCTTCTTTCTTTTTCTGTTTCCTGCAGGATATTTATTTCAACATCTATTTTGTTTGGTAAAAAATGCAACATCCGGGTTGTTTCCTGAACTAAGTTTCTTTATATGTTTCTTTGTTCAGTAGGTCATCTATGTGAAAGTATCAACCCTGTTAATCTGCAAATGCCCTGTATGGTTTCACAGAGATATGTTTCAAGTTAAGATGTGTGGTATAAATCCAAGCCAAGCAATCTGATTTGAATTTCAGAGGGCCTTAATTTTGTCCACAGGTTCTGACATGCATTTGGGAAGTAACAGAGACCAGATCAGTTCACCTCTCTGCACCTTTGTTTCCTCTCTCATTGTGGCCTAGCTGGTCAGTTTAGACTTTGTACAGGGTTAGAAAAAGAAGGGAAAAGTAGCATCACTGACATGTTCTCTACAGGTCTCTGGATCTTGTTGGGCATAAACTGCCTCTGTAGCAATGGAGAATTCAGATTCCTACTAAAAGATTGTGGGGTTTTTATGGATCCATAAGTTACATTTGAATCTACATGTTAAATATAAAGTTACTTGATTTTTTAAACTAATTTAAATAAGAATTACTGTCTACTAGCATGAAATCTTGAATTTGTGTATTATAGTTACATCCTGAACTACATCATGGGCATGGTGAGGTTGCTGTGATCAAATTACTGATTTGCAGCGTTTACCCTCCTCAATCTCTTAATTGCTGCTTTGCTTGAAGATTGGTGGCTGTATCCAAAATCTTATCCTGTATTTGCCCTGTTTCCTAGGGAGTTTATTTTTTAAATTTTTTTTATTTATTTATATATATTTTTTTTTTAATGACATGTGCTACTGCACCTGTACTGGATAAGGCAGAGCTTTATTTCAATCTAGTATGGCAGTTCTCATAATCTCATGCTAACAGATGTAGATTGTAGGTCCTGCTACCTGATGACTTGTGAGCATGACCTTTCTGCTCAAAAATCACGCCCCAGAAACACATACCATCAAGATTTCTTAAATGGACAGCTGTAGTAGTGGTAGGAAGTATTGCATGCTTTGCCCTTCCAGTAGTCTTAGATCTGTAGCAGCATTGGAAATGCTGTACTTCATCAGATTGTATCACTTCATTTCAGCTATGTAAAATCATTTAGTGTTTGACTCTATATGTGACTACCTGTGAAAAGCAACACCTCACATATGTACTGTTGAAACAACGTATGAACAAATATAATTACAAGTTCATGTAATTTAGAAATGTTAGGAATCAAAGTCTTACTAGATTTGATATATTATAGAGAAACTGTAACTTAGATTGAATTTTCTAGTAGAAAACTCTTCCACCAAATTTTATGGGAACTCATTTATACCAGAAAATTTAGTCAAAGTTTTACATGTTGAGTGATATCTCTACCCAGATTTGGTGAAACACAGCACAAAAAGCATCTTCCTATAAAATTGTGTTGAAGTGGACCATCTGGGGAGCGAAATACATGAAATAAATGCTAATTGCTGAACTGCACAGTTTTGAGTTTAAGCTTACACTTCTTTTTTCTTAACCCCTAATTTATCATCCAAGTGATCATGGATGTGCATTTGCCTTGCTTTTACTTTAAAGTCATATGGAAGGGAGTAGACATTAGTCCAGTAATTAGCAGTGATAATAGCATTTAGAGACTGGAATCCAGTGACTGAATATTTTTCCAGTTGACTCTGGATCAAAATATAGATACATTATATCTCTTTACTTCGCTCCATTCTTGTGACTATTTTCCTATCAAAGTAAAATAGATATAAGCCAACAGCCATATGAATGTTGTGTGACAAGACTGGAATGCTTATAGTTGTCAAAACTTAAGTTTTGCAGTGTATTAAAGACCAAAAAGCTTTAAGACATCCACTTTCTAGGCAGCTAGAAGTAAAGAACTTCCTTGAAAGGTTCAGGGGATAGTTCAACAGCTGTTGCTTATATAATTGTACCAGGAGGGTACAAGCTAATTATGGTACTGTGATGTAAAACTGTTCTAATCTGGTTGATTATTTTAAGAAATATTTGTAACACCATGAAGAACTTTTTTTTAAACTATGTAGGCAATCAAAATCTAATTCGAGTTGTCTCTTCCCAGTTTGGATACCTAGTCCATCTTTCATTCATTAGCATATGGTCTTTGTATCCTGTTTGGTGTACCTTTCTTTGGGTCTGTGTATCTGTAAGCAGCAGATCGCTGCTGGAAAGGAATTACAGTAATTGACAAGTGTGGTGACAAACAGTTAACTCTGTGGGAGAGGTGTTAATGCTAAATGATGTCATAATGGCATTTCTACTCAAATAAATGATTCCAGCATAACAAGATTTAGAAGTAGTTTCCAAATTACCAGGAAAAGCATGTAAACAAGTAATGCATTAGAATTTACCTTCTCTTAGCAACGATCTGACTGTGTCCTGTGCTGCCAGGGAGGCTTCGTCAGTGAGCAGAGGGTGTGGCTCGATTTAGAGGAGGCAAGTTTCAAGCTTGTTCGGAAGGGGCATAACAGGCACAAGCTGAATTCAGGGTCTGCTCCAAGTACGTAGGCTGAAAGCATTTACAGAAGAGAGGACTTTTTGCTGCGTCCTTGAAATGGGTTTGTCCAGTCACAGGCAGCAGAGTGACACTGCTTAGACTGACATTAAACTGTTAGTACTGTTCCTATGATGGCTTTTTCCAGAAGGAACATTTCTCACCCAGGTCCCCAGTGCCTCTTGTTATTAGAATAATAAAGTATATTATAGACAGTGTTGGCTCTCTATGTATCATAGTCATATATCTATCTATCTATGTATATGCCCTCTATACTTGGGTGCAGTCCACAGTGAGATTTTCTCTTGTGGAAGGGAATGGAGCACAACCGGAGCATTTTGCTTGTGTGGGTGTACATGGATGCCATACTTTTTTGTCTGAACAATTGCCATGTACCTCTGTAAAGTCAAGGAAGATTTCTAGTTCTGTCTACTGCTGCTCCTGAGTTGCAGCTGTGTATGGAACTGAAGGTGGGATAGGTAGAGATTTTTAATTGTAATTGCCAATTTCCTTCTGTAGACTAATTTGTCTGATGTGACTCTGAGGTTAAGTTGTAATTGGACATGCTGGACATAAACTTTTCTAGTTACAGCACATTCACATACCTGAGACTTGCCTGGTTCATGATTTTGTAACCATAATTTTAACCAAAGTGATTAATAGTTGATAGTAATTAGCATATTAGACTAGTATTCAGAAAGTATTTCTTTCCTGAGGCACATGGAAAGCTTTAGAATGTAATGAACACAAATTATAATACAATAAAAAAGGTAAAAATGTAAATTTGCCAAAGTAAATTGCGTAACCCTCCTATTTCTTTGTCCAAGAAGTAGTTGGGCTAGCCTTAATGGAGGTACTAATATACTGTTTTAATGTATTTATGAATGAGTAACTAAATAATGTGAGATTATTCTAGTCTCTGGCCACACTGAATAAAAGTAAGATCATAATAAATAACTTACACCATTATAGGACAGAATATAATATAAATTGGTATGTGTACTTTGCATCTGGGAGATGAATTGTAAACTCTCAATCTGCTCTAGGCACTGGGAAACCTGCGTGATCCCGGGATGATGTAGCTCTATGAATAGGAATTTGTTGTCTTTGCCTGTATATGTGGTGCAAAACCTGGGAGTGCTGTATTCTTTGGTGATGACTGGTCAAGTATCCACCATTTCTTTGAGGTTTTTTGCTCCCCTCCTCTCACATGCTGAGCTGTGGCTTTTGATCTTTTGTTACCAATCATCAATTTTTTAGTTTTTTGGAAATATTTTGTGTGGCTTGTAGCACATGGAGTAAGAGGGTTCTTTGGTCTCTTCTAAGAAAAAATGGCACATTTTCTAGTGGTGAAGGGTGTCCTGGGGAAAAGCTCATAGTTATACATTCTTTAGTTATCTGTGACACAGGATTTTTGCAGACAGAAAAGCGTTTTGGGAACCTGGAAATCCTTCAGTTGAAGCTGTGCTTCTTGATTCACTAGGAACTCTTCAAAAATGCTATTTGTAATAGCTGGAAATATAATTTTCTCAATAACAGGCTCTTGCATGTAGCTTTATGTTAGGCAGCTATTTGTTAAACTAGTCTGAAGTATTGTTTGTTTTATGTACGTTTGCAGTATGTCAAATATCTGCAGTTGCAGACTATGGTGGCAAACTCAGTTTCTTCAAATATATCTGTAGCTTTATTTGAATAAGATATATTGAATTTGGAAATCAATATAAACCAACTATGACAAAATTTCTATATATTAGAACCCCCAGGTACATAGGATAAAGTAAGTGTAGCTTAACTGCAGAAAGTCTAAGGATCTGAAAAATCTACACATTAAATATAATAACTTATTTTGAAGATCTGACGGGGAAAAAAATTTTTCTCCACTAGTCACTATTCTAATTTAGTAGAAGGAAGCTTTTACACGGTTGTTGTTGCCAAGGTAACCACTTCGTTCATATCCATGTGTTGAGCATATGTGTATCACTTTATCTCTTAGCTCTCAGAGGCAATATCATGGCATTGCATTTGGGAAATGATTTCTTTTTTAAAGCGTATAAAACCTCTTAACATCTAAAAGATTCATTAAATGATCTCACTCAAGACAGACTTAAATTATTCTTTTGGGGTTCTTTTATCCTTAAGTTCTGAATGTGACTGACTCTTGTTATATCTTCAAGCTCAGAGCAGATGAAATTTAAAAAGTAAACAAGTCAGTGTCAATATTTCATTTCAAATGCATATATACAATGATTTATGGATTATACTTACGGAGAAGCATATCTATAAATGGATTGTGTTTATATTTGTGTGCAGGAAGGACTGACAAAAAGAAACCTACGAAGTCTTACCCCCTTAATCTTTCTTATTGATATATTTTGGTGCTAAATTCTGTTAACTGTCTAACCACTTGGACCCACTTGAGACTCAAGCCATTGGTATCAAACAGAAATATTTACAACTTGAGTATTTGTGGTGCTGTAGTGATTTTAGAGAAACTTTATGTTCTTGTGTAATTTGCATGCCAACCAGCAAAGAATGAGTGGATTTTCCAATTTCAGTATTTGTTGTAATCTCCAAAGTGCCTGGCAAAAGAGGTAATGCAGGGGTTTAAAAAACAAAGGATGGAGGGGGGATGATGGACAGACTAAAAATTATGGCATAGACAAGTGTATTGCTCACCTCATTTGAAATACCAACAGTATCATTTTTAGTCTAGTTGAGCAACAATTCCTACAGATGTTGTAGAACCAGGAACAAGCAGCCTGTGGAGCTTGTCCGTCTAGCCTTGCAATAAAACCTAAAACATCTAAAACTAGCAGGCACGTGAACATTGCTTCTAGAGTAAAGTGTTTTAAACAAAAGAGAAGAAAATTCCAAATCCCTGTTAGCTGTCTTCCTTTTGGTGCATGTAAAAAAGTTTACTAGCCACTGTGAAGACAGTTAAGTCTACTCCAGCCGAAACAAGCACACTCCAGATGTGTTGTTTTGTTGTGTTGATTCTTTTTTAACTTTCAGTGTAACAATCTTCCCCTCCCCTTTTACATATTTGTAACTTGAAGGTAATAAGTAAAACCTGCAATGTCAATGTGGTGCTTGTATTGGAAATGCTCCTTTCTAGCTGTCAGTGTTGTTACCAAGTGTTACTGTGCACTGGCATCAAATAGTGGTAAGCAGGGAGTGATTTTAAGTTTAGGTGCTCAGCAAACTAAGAAGCATCAACTCCCTTCATGAAACAATAAGTCCATAGAGTTTCTTTGTGTCCTTGTGCTCAAATTCCACTCCAGTAAAAAGTATGCTTGTCTACTCTTTACTTAACAATGAAATTTAGATTTGATTGGTTTGATGCAACATTGGGAAAGAACATGAAACTTTACCTCATTTTGTTCATGGGGATTTATAGGTTTTTATTCCACTCAGCTGGCTGTTTGTTTGGACATGGCTTGTGGGTGTTCTGTGGGATTTGTTGATTATTTTTTTTCCTTCTTTCTGCTTTCTCTAAAGGCACCGGGATCACTCAAGCATTCCTGCCCCCCAACTGTATTAATTAGCAATGGCAGTGCTTGAGGTCAGTTGAAAATCACAGTTACAGCTGGCAAAACAAACCAGAGTCCTGGATACTCATCTTGGCAGTCTACCTGACTTCTCATGCTGCCTGTGGTTTTTACTGTTTTCCAAGTGGAGTTACTTAGAAAGATTGAAGCCGTGTCAATTTTTGCATTACTAAAAACATTTATGTGGAAGCTAAGAAAAGAACGCTTAGCTTTTGACTAAATTTCTCATCCTCAACTTAAAGTAGTCCTTATTTTTTTTTAGTAAAGACAGCCACATTGTACCATTTTTGAAAGTGGCCAAGGTGACTACCTGGCTTATGGTTGGGAAACAATTTATTGCATGGGAAATCTCTCCAGGGTCAGTAACTTTTTGCAGAGGGACGGGAGAGACAATGGAGTGTGATGGTGTTAAATCACATGAAGTAGATGTGCTGGAAGATGTCTGGTGGAGCCTCAAACTCTTATGATTTATCCTAAAGGCAGGAAGAAATATAGGACTTCAGGTCTTCACTACAACCTGAAAATACACATCATGCTGCTGAAACTTTCAGAAGTGCTTCTGTTGACCACAAACTCAGCTGCCGGTAAATTGCACAAAGTAGGTTGTGGTTTTTCCCCTGTTTTCAGAGAATTATTTGCTAAAGCTGATAAAGTTGAGATTTGGAGGAAAAAAAAAAAGCCTTTTCTAGTCAGATCTTCTTGCTGAACAACAATGTATTGAAAGAAAATAATTTTTTTTCCTGTAAATGCTATTTCTGAATGTATTTCAATGATCTTTTTATATGCAGAATTTGTGCCACCAGAACTTTTTTAACTCTCAAGATATCAACTGAAAGGAAAGCTGCATCAAATAAGGAAAGATTAAAATTGAGGAAAAACTGTGAGAACTTTAATTTCAGAAGTATCTTGTTGCTATCTCTTGCTTAAAACAAACAGTTCAAAATTCTACTAACATCAATGTAGAAATAAGCCAACACTTACTGTAAGAACTGCTTGGCTGTTTTTTACCTTTGTGTTTAGGTCTTAGAGTAGATTCCAGACCAATCTCCCATCCACTTTCTGTATTCTCTATTCAGCAGGTGCTTGACAACTTCTTGGATTGCATGGCTGGCATCCCGAAATTTCAGCAATTCTCTTCCTCTGTCACCATCCAGCTCGTGCTCAACACATTCTCTGAAACTAAAAGAGTTCTTCCCAATCTTATATGACTGTACAGAGCTTGTGTCTGCGATGTTCAGTAGTTGTCCTGACGCTTATTTGCTCATGAAAAAAAAGAGACCTCCTGTTCTACAGGTCCTTTAATAGAGAGAATACTCAAGTAGGGAAGGCAATGTATTCTGTAGTGGAAAGGGGAATAAGTTATCCTGGTATAAAGCAAGATTGTACTGACATTAACTGTAGCTACACAGGGGAAGACAGCTGCAAAAGAGAAATAATTAGAGATATTGGTATAGGAACAGTGTCCAGACAACAGTTATGAATATGCATCTCAGTGCAGTCTCAAAGTCAGTCATATGAATGGGGTTTTTCCATTGGCTTGTACAGATTTTGGCTCACGAACTTGTGCAAATCTCTGAGCATACATACACACAAAAAAAATTGTCACGACCAAACAAATGTTTATTTCCAAAGGAAGATGAAAAAGGCCATCTGCTTGGGGTTTTATTGGTTTTCTTTTTTATTACTGTGATGCTCTTTGGAGTTGCATGTTTTTCCCAAAGCTGCCTCAGCATTCTAAATTGTTACATATAGATGATTCTGTTCCTTTTTTTGTTTTCTTTCTACATTTCAACATTTCTAGGCATACCCTGTAAGATCAAAAAATCCCTCTAGTGGGTAACATTAGACTTATGTTTTAATACATTTAGCTAAATAACTCATGATATTTTTATAGTTTAAATTACTTAAAATAAGTGATTATTAGCTTATAACTAACACTACTTGGGATAAAGCATTTGGGAATAGGGATTGTTAAGGCCAGCATATATAACTCTGCGTCCCTAGTCATATATCTCTCTACCTGCCACTTCATCACAGAGAAGTCCCAAAAGGATCTTTAAAGAGCTCTAATCAAGTATCTACATGGCTCTATCTGCAGTAAAAAGGATGACAATTAAGGTTAGACAAACATTTCAGAAGTAACTTAGCGAATGCATTTCACTTGCTTTTTCCTCCTTTTAAGCCACCTTTAATAACAGACTGGTTTCCATAACATTTTATATTTAAGACCATTTTGCTCTTTATTTCTGTTGATCAGGTTTAGAATATAGTTAAAGTCAAACTGTTTGTATTAAGTATTCCTTTGAATATTTTTCTTTTAATTGGCAATTTAACATTTCAGATGGAAAAACCTACTACTTAGGATGACATTAGTGGCAATCTGTGATTTAATTTTCTTTCATCACTGGGAGCCCGATAACCAGGAGACTTCTAACAGTTCCTCACTAGTGGAATAACAGGAAAAATAATTTAATTTCAGCCTTGAGAAGGACATTTCAAGATAGCTATAGATCTCCTTGTGCAGTGATTCTCTGTAAATAATTGTGAAATTTTAGGTTTTCAACCATGCTATAGAAAATGAAAACAGGTGTATTCAGATGACTATAGTCTATAGTATTTGGAATACTGTCATATCATATTTGGGAAAATGGAGAGATCTTCAGTTTTTCAGCTCCTGAAAGGAGTTTGGTTTGGTTTTTCTATTTGGGTCTGTGGACTTAATTGTCAACCAATATATGAAAAAAGTAGGAAGAAAGGTTCTGTATTTACAAACTGAGATTACTACGGTGTTGAAGCAAATGAAAGTACAATTTAGCAGCAAAGAAATTGAGTAGAATGTGATGGAAAATAGTGACCATACCCTGATTTTTACTATGATCTTCTGGTACATAGAAGTTTTCTTTGTCAAATCAAGTTTTCCAAATAACTTATGTTATAAAGTATAATCTTTCCAAAGATGTAATTATACAGTCAATCAGCCATTAACAATGTTGTTCCATATTTAGATTGTTGTATGTATCTTATATCTAGACTTATTAATTTGTTAAGAAGGGATCCATTAGTTTTTTCAAAGTAATGGTAGGCTTTCAGTTTGCCTAAGCTATATAGAAATTGTAAGGTTTTAGTATAAATAGGTTCTACATTTGATAGAGACTGATATATCTGGAGTTGGAAGAAATAATATGATCTCAGCAACAAAAATATTGACCATTGAATGCTGTTTTTCTTGGTTTTTTTACTTAATAGCTTTCCTTTGAATACTAGGTCTAAGGCTCTCATGCATTAATTGAAGAGGTTAGGCTTGTACCTGCTCACTTCATTAACAGCTGTTACTAATTAGTGGAGCCTAGTCATTAAGGAACCTGCTGGGGTTTGAGGAGAACAATTTATATTTTTTCATGGCATTTAAGCACACAATATGCTTGTGAGTGGAAAAGTTTCATTTGGGAGCAGTCAGTTTTAGCAACATTAGCATATCTATGGTGGACTAGACTTGAGCTGTAGACTAATACCCCCAGGATAGGGGCACACAGGAGAGACCCACTACTAGAGTAGGTGCTCCAGGAGGGGTGATTCAGAGCAGCCTTTTGGGCTATAGCTGTGCCTGTGGCAGGAAAAGTCTTGTGACCTGCTCTGTCTGTGCTTGGTGAAGCTGCATCATTGCAAGCTTTAGCCTCGAGCAGTCTTTGGACACCAATTTTCATTAAGCCTCAGTATATGGACAGTATAATGTCTCATAAGAGTATGGAGGAAGAGAATTGCCTCTTCCTGGGTTGTTCAGGGCATGGCAGGCTGGGCACACATGGTGTAATACATTTGAAAGGTGCAGCCTGGTTTCCCTAATTCATTATTTTTGTTCCGTGAAGCGGAACCATTTTCTCATCTACTGTAATCTAACCCCTACTTCCCATAGGTAGTGCTATGCCTTGTGTCTGTTTCCACAGCCTGTTATGTTAATAAATTCCAATATTAATTCCAGGAGCTAGGAAGTTTTTCTTTAGTTTATGTTGCTGTCATGCTTTTCTGTACAAGTTCTGATGCAAGTTACCCTGTGAAGTGTGAGGACAGCAGTCTTGATTAGTTTCTCTGCTGGGTAGAGGTGAAAGAGGAAGCCTTTCTGCTCCCTCTCCCCCTTGAGCAGCTGTGTAGGACAAGCCACACACTGTTGGGCTGATGTTGAGATTAATGTTATCCTCTTATGAGGTTTTTCTTTCTAATAGCACCTTTTAATGTGCTAGATTACATTACTGGGTCAGTCTTCAAACTTTTGTCTATGGACTTCCAGATCTGTCTGGCTATGTTGGATTTAAACTTTAAGCACACTCCTAATGTATGCTGTTGCATAAGTCTTCACTGATGGTATGCATGTGATAAGTTGAGTTCTTACTTAGAGCAGCTTTGTTACATTAGAAGCTGCCTATACTTACATATTAAAGTATTTCATCTCTGTATAATAAAAATATACTGCAGTTTGGTACAGCTGCTGGATGAAAACTGACATTCTTTCCAGGTGTAGGGGCAGTGTTCATGTATCCAGCTACATAGTTATATTTTAAGCTATCAATAAAAAAACAATCAA
This sequence comes from Corapipo altera, assembly GCF_003945725.1. Taxonomy (NCBI): domain Eukaryota; kingdom Metazoa; phylum Chordata; class Aves; order Passeriformes; family Pipridae; genus Corapipo; species Corapipo altera. The sequence goes on along the minus strand of NW_020884900.1, from coordinate 6,913,871 downwards.
AATAAACAGAGTTGATCTAGTGATTGCAGTCACCAATTAATAAAAAAGTACCTGAAAACAGGAATTAGCATTTTTGTGACTATGCCTCTAATATTAACAGCACACGACCCCACTTTTCCTGCCTGCCCCAACTTGCAATCAGACTAATCTCATCCTAGATAAATCTCTGCAGTGTGTGGCCATGTGTGAGTGTTGTGAGAAATGACAGCTTGCTGCTGTTTCTTGGCTCACATAAGGGCTGCTGGAGGCCATAATGGGCAAGATGAGTCCAGTGTCATTCCATAAGCTGCAGGAGGACAGAGCTGGACAGTAGAGAGCATTTCTGTTTCAAGAAGCTTTTGAAGGCAAATTTTGCAGCTGAAAATAGAATGTTGCTGCTAACTAAAAATTTGACCTATTTTAATCTGGAAGATGTCAAAATATTTTGACAGCATGGGAAAATCCCCTTCTCCCCTTTCCTGAATGTGTTCCAAAAAAACCCCTTCTGACTAAAAGGAATTGACTTTGCCAATTATTTCAGTTTTTATGGGAAACCACAGAGGCTGTTTAAATTTCTGAAATTGGCTCTTCTGGGAAGTAAGTTGTGGCAGTGGTGCAAAAGGATAATAGGATTTACCAATGGTGAGGAGAAAATCGGTGTCTGTCCTCATTTGTTCACATTTGAGTGTCACATGAACCCCCCCAGTCCCTTCTCTCCAGCTATGCAGCTGCTGCTTGGGCCAGGTACAAGAGTGACAGGTAATTTCTTTCCTGGGAGTGAGGCCTGTGGACTTACCTTCCATAACTATCCTCTCTTGAATCTCCATATGGATTATCTCATACATCTTGTAGGGAACCTTCATCTGTCAGGAGTTTCAGATTTGCTACAAACTGCATGCTGGTCCTTTTGATAAGGATGCTTTGCCATGAGCTTTTCCTTGGGCATTAAACTCCCATAAGCAAGGACTGAATTGGTTTCATTGGCTGTCAAACCTGGCTGTCAGCTTGTTTTAGAAATGGAATATGAAAAGGAACTATATTTTTCCATGCCATTTTATGTTGCTGAGTCTGTTTGACTCTTGTTTTGTTCTCACATCTTACATTTTACTCAGAGGGAAAGTTAGATAAATGTTGGTGCTTTCCAGAGTATCACTTCCTTTTTTAATTTTTTTTTTTTTAAAATTTTTTTGTTAAGATGTGTTTCATCTTAACTTAAGGTTAAGAATGAACTGTTGACCTCATGGAAGTCATTGTAAACTTTTGACCTTATGGGAAGACTTTCCCAGGAAGAATTTCTTCTTAAATAATGTGTTTGGTACTCAGAGTTATCTCTAGAGGATTGTGCTAGGTTGCAAAGTGCACTTCCCATATATTAAATACAAACAAAAACAAACAAAAAACCTGAAAAAAACTCAAACGTTTTCATCAGAACTATCAACAACCACCCAAGCATGAAGTCTTAACTGAAGCAGCAGTACTTACCCTTGTCTTTGTAGACTCACTGACAATATAGCAGCAGCTTGAGTTAACCCAGTGGATAAAAAATGATGCACTTAAAGATGAGAGGTTCTTCACATGCTGTACAGCCCTTTAAAATGCTAAGTATTTCCATATTTGGAAGTACTTATCTTTTAGTTTCTACAATATCTTAATTTTTTTTTAATGCCAAAGAAATCGTATTAGGTTCTTGTAAGTGTTTGCTTTTAGATTAATAAGTCTTCAGGAAAAACACATATTTTTTCTGATTGATTTTATAATTTGACACCTGCTTCTTATGAAGATATTTAAACCATTTAAAAACAGTATTGAGCTGTCTCATTAATTTCTGTTGTATACTGTTGTGTGAAAATAACAGATAACCACCGCCTGCCAGTAGTTTCATTAACATTTCTAGTTAAGGAATAGTAATGTATTAGGACACAAATTTTATGGCAACATGTTTTTTCTGGTATTCCTTTATTCTTTTCCCTTTTAAGGGTACTCTAATAAGTTATAATATTGCTAATCTTCCTGCTATGAGAAAGAACTTCCTTTTCAGGATTTTAGAAAGGAAATTAGCACTGATGAAATGCACAAGATTCACAGAAATGTAAACAAAACAATGGCACTGGATGACAGAGGAGGCAAACCAGAGGCATCAGAAGTACAGAATTCCCTTTTAATCCTGGCGAATGTGCCTTGGTCCGATCTGATGGGGAAAAATGAGGTAGCTGAGCCTCCCCTCTGGTTCAGGCTCTTGGTTCTTTGTTGAAGCTGATAGTACAAAACTTTTCACGGTAGGTTTGACAGAGTGTTTCGTATGCAGTGTGACTTGTGCTCACTTCAGTCCAAGTCCTACACCAGCAGCCTCCAGAGGTCTTCAGCCTTTGTAATCTAAAGTAGTCATAAATCTTAGAGCTGTTTCTTTGTAATTAAGTGATGATAAAGTGGTAGGTGTTACACATTACACCCATGAGTTCATTGAGGTTTAGGAATTAATAGATATGCAATACTGAACTTTGAGAAATCAGTTAAACAGTTAAAATTTACTTAGTTTGAGTGGGTATATTCAAATACCTGATCCTCACTATTCTGTTCTGGAATTAGCTGAGATCTGCTGGCAACTTCAGTGCTCCATCAGTCCTTAGTGACACAAGGATTTAAAATGTCCGAGTCGGGTTTGAATCAGCTGAGAGTTGATTTGTTGTTTTTTTAATTTTAAAAAGAGACAAGTCCATGAAATTCTGATTTTGAGGACTCCTTTCCCCAGGCCCTGCATTTCATGCTGTCTTTACTCTTTGAGTAAAGACCTGCAAAATAAGAATATGTGTGTTGTACACCTGTTTTCTCAGACCATATATTTCAGTTACAAATAACATTGGTAGATTTAAGGAAAGAAAAAGTCACCTTAAACGTGCACTAAACATAACTGCTACAGGAAAGTACCTCTGCCATATTGATGTCACTGCAATTAGTATGTAGGAAGAGCCAAGCAGAAAAAAGCAGGGGTTAGTGCAGTGTGGTTGTTCTATTAATTAATAGGACAAAGGCTTGGTTTAAAAATACTTGAAAAAAAAAAAAGAGGTCAAAGTGTGCTGTATCATAAAGATCTTATTAACCAAATGTAAATGAAATGTTGAGCTGGACGGGGAGAAAAAGAAAAAAAAACAAATGCAGTTAAACTTCATGCCAAATGATTGTCTTAAAAAAAGATTTTATCAAGTGTTTATTCCTTTTCACTGTGGAAAAAAAAAGTCCTTAAAAATCATAGCTCAGCAAATAGCCATTTATTCTAGTGAAACTGCAGGTTTTTCTGACTTTGTTCTTGAAACACTTCATCTAAAGGGATTTTCTTTAAATACTGCACTGCTCCCCAGGTTTCCATAATTTTCAAGATGACTGATATATTTTTCCAGTTTAAAAAAAAAAAAGAATAAAGAAAACTTCTTGATTTAGTTGAACTGTGATCAATTGCTAATTAGTCCATTAAAAAGGAGTGAGATAATTCTGAGTTCAGACCAGTGTTTTGATCATCTTTTTGAGGGGAAGTTCCTTAGCTTTGTGCTAAAAAAAAGTCATATTTAAGAAATACTTGAAAATAAACAATTGTGATAGAAATAAATATTCTTTTGTCATGAAGGCTTTTAAATAATTTTATGAGGTTACACATGAAGATCTGCTAGACACTGGTAATGGCATATTACATCAGTTTACCAAGTGACACCACTCAGGTCCTGCTCTTTCTACCTTTAGCTTTAGTCCTGTCAAAATTCTTTAAATGTAAGCGGTAGCAATGTGCTGGGACTATCATTCATAGCCTTGGAAAAAACACTGATATCCCAGCAGTGCCAAGCATGAGGAGGAGCTAAATAATTCTTCCTCTGACACAAACAGTTAAAGATTCCCAAGAGAGAGTTCCTCGTGTGTTCACTTATCTGGGTTTTCATTTCTGAGGCTTATTTACTGAAATAAGCTAAGAATGAAAATCTTAGCACCTGTTCTGACCAGATGGTAAGTTTGTGGGACTTTATCAGGTGCTGAAGCTGTGTGAGTGTTTTGTTAAAACAGAAACAATCACTTTTACTCCCAGTCTCGCTCCTTCAGCATAAATATTGCATAGGGTTCAGAAGCTTATTAAGCATATATGTAGCTTATTAAATTCTCTGGTTTTTGCTCACTCAGCCTAGTCAGGTATATATCAGCATTGCTGTTGGTCTGTGTGGTCTGGTCTCTATGTTACACTTATTTCGTAAAATTCATGGATAAGAGGATTTAATTTTACTTAGATGCATTAACATGACTTTAGAACCTTGTGCTATTTTTGACGAGCGAGGTGCTTTTGTAGCCAGTCTGTCTTGTCTCTGATAATGGCCAAAAGCAGGTGCCCAAGGATGAGTGAGAACATGGCAAGTGGATGTGGTACATCATGTATGCTTTCTGATCATTCAGCTGGTTCAGGTGCTACTGTTTGGATGTTCATGTTCTATTGGTAGACTTTGGTGCTTTTTCTCTCTGAAGTTGTGTAGTTTTCCCCTGAGTTGGAACTCTCTGGTTCCTCTTTATCTAGGAGTCAAATTTGCTACTGACTAATCTTCAAGTGTTATAAGTTTTAAGCAAAACTGTTGTTATTGTTGGTGATTAAATTGCTTCCGCTCTGAGTTCCTTGTGAATTCTTGGCTGAGAATAAACTAGTCCTGGAATTTGACACTTTGTCTAGTTTTTCCTTATGTTTTTAGAAGCATTTTAATTTTAGAGAGACACTTAAAGTTCCTCCAGAATTAAGAGCCACAGCATAGGAATCTCTCTGGTATTTTCCATGACCATCACTAACACAAATTATTTTGACATTTTGCAGCACCTTTGAAAGCTTTATTTATGTTCTGATCATCACCTGACCTTTAGATCACCTGATAGTATCTGTGTTCCTACAGTTTATCTGATAGCGTTCTTGTTCCTCATGTATTTGAAGAATAATTTATGACCAGTTATGAGTCCTGATAATCTTTCTTTGAATTTTTTTTTTTGTTATAACTTGGGGGGTTTAGTTTAACTGCTTCTTTTACTCCCATGCAGGTTTTTCAAATTGATCATAGCCCCAGCTTTCTGAATGGCATCTTGCTTCAAAGAGGCTTCCTTGTCCTTCTGGTTGGACATGTTGGTTTTGTTCTGCAATTAGGTTTGCTAATAGTGAGATTCTTCATCAGTAAGATTTTGAACCGCACTCTGCCTGTCAGTGTGTTACAGTATGAGGTTTGCAACTCTAACTAGCAGGTCCATGAAGTGTTTCTTAACGATGTTCAAATTTTACCTCTGAATTCTATCCTGATGGGTCATTTTCCGGATGTGTTTTCCACAGAATTGATCAGTAGTATTTCAACAGCAAAGAAATTTCATCCTTTGCTGTTCCATTAACATGAACCAAAACACTGTAAAGATATCCAGGAGACAGTTAGAAATTAATTTTCTCTCTTAATTTAGAACTCAGATTCTCAGCCATAAAGTTTTCATTAATGGTGCTTTCTATGTGAAAGACATGATGCATTTAGTTGGAGATGAATTTCACCATACAAACTATCTAATAGTTATAGGATGCAGCCTTTGTCAGTGCTCAGACTGCTGCTTCTTGCAGTGTCTTAGACACAAATGTTTGCTACAATCAGTCCCCTGATGTGCTCAGTTCCACATTTCCTATTACTTGTATACAAAGGCAGCAAAAGAAAATTACATGAGAAGACGTGTAGCTACAACACATAGAAGTACCCATTGTTTTGACAGGAATAATTTGCCTACCAGATGGTTACCCTAGTATTCCTGTACAATTTTATAAATAAAATATAATTTTAATACTTTTACTGGAATGTGCAAAAGGATATATAACTCATTTCATACCCTTTCAAGACATGATATTCTCCCTCTCTTCATCCTTTAAAAACTTCTTAAAACCTCAAAACTAGAAGTAAAATTACCTCATGGTGATCTCATTTTTTTCTTAGGCATGAAGTTATGAAGTTGCTAATCCAGTCTTTTATCTTGAATTCACCATTATAATGTCAAGATTGAATAATCTGCCTTTATCTCCAGGGTGACAGCTATGCAGAAACTTCAAAAGGGGCAGTTTTGCCACCATCTAAAGACTCTTGTTAATTACTACATCTTGAAGTAAAGTGAAATAAAGCAGGATGAAAAATGATATTTCTCTTTGACAACCTTGTAAAATATCAGTGATGAAGCAGTACATTTTAAGTACTTGAGGAATGCATTTACTGAGATCAAGACCATTCTGATCATGGTTCAGGTTAGTCTCTACAAGATACTTTATAGAAAGATATGTGTGTCACTAAGGGCTTAGAAACCTCTTAATTGGAAATTGTTTTGCCTCTATTTTCCTATTGAAATTGATAGAAATGAGTTATTAATGGTGTTGCTTTAGAGTACTTGGCAGAAGGGCTTGTATTGTTATGTCTTCAAAGTATAAATAAACTTTTTCTTGCATTTTCATACCCTTTTTTTACCATATTTTCACTGCTGCTTACATGACCTTATTAGTATAAAAAGAGATTGAATGTATTATGATCTGTAGCAAATGCTGTGTTATTAACAGAGAATGCTAATAGTGTATTAATAAGTGTTTCTTCAGGATTGAGGTTTGAGGTGCTACTTCTGCACTGAGTGTCCGTTTGTCCATGCACTGCTTCTGGAGAGTCAGGGGCTGAGGGAAGCTGTGTAGGCCAGCCAGTGGGGGGATATTTGCTCCATAGGTTATGAGTACCACATGAAACAAGTCCTCAGGTCAAACCCACAGAACTTAGGCCAGTCAGGAAAATCTGTGGACTCATTCTTTTCTTTTAAAGGCTGTTACACTAGTTGTCTTTGGAAATCTGAGAAAAGTTAATGCAAGTAATAAATTAATCCCTTATGAGTACCAAGTTGAAAGTAAATACTTATATAAGTAAATACTTTATATAAGTAAAATCAGGCTCAGGTTTTCAGAAACCACGGTGTTTTCTATTTTCACTTTTTTTGATGTGGTTTAGTATGCAGCAATTTATGTAATGAAATATAGTATAAATCACAGTGGATAATTAAGTAGGCTGAACTGATGTTGGTGCTAGGACACAGTTTATTTCATTACTTTTAACGACTTGAGCAATTGTAGCTTTGTGTGTTTAATTCTCCATCAGCAATGGCTTTGAGTGGTATTTAAATAACAACTGTTACACCAGACTAGTGGTTGTCATTCCAATATCCTTGCATTATGTGGAAGCCAATAGATGATGTTTCTAAGGAAGGAGAATCTTACTAGTAGTATAGAGGGCTTAAGTAATTGTAGAGGCTTTGACTGGGTAAGGAGACGGGCCTCCCTCCTTGATCACCCCAGTTCACATCCCAAAAATATTTTCCCTGCAGGAGCTACGATGTAATTGTACAGGAGATGAAAATTCTCATTAGATTAGCTAGTCATTCCTGCTAACATCAGATTTCAACAGTGCTGTTCACTGCAAGCATTTCTAAAAAAACTGTAAAAAATTTGTACAAAAAAAGGAAGGCTATAATATTCGAGATGATTTCCCTGTTTGTAATTCAGAATCAATATATGTGACATTACTCTTGTTAGTACAACCTTCCATTGGTCTCAACCATAGAAAACTGCATTTATAAAATCCCTCGTCTGGGATTTCAGTCTGAGTCTCCCTCCATGTAACAGAAAGGAATTCAGAGTGTGTGGCTTTTTCCTTGTATATAGCTTTCCTTGTTCCTTTTACTTATGTAGGAGACAGACACATGAAGTGAAGTTCAGTAACTGGATAGCTGTGGTTAAATGAGTGGCCCTGAGGCTTTTAGAGAAGAGAGTTTTAAGGAATTACCAAGGTGCCATTGAGAAATCCCCATGGTCAAAATGAGCCAGGTGTGGTAACAGGGCCATGGCAGTGCTCGCACCTTTCAGAAGGGAAAAATGTCCAATAGTGTGAAGGTTTATAACACATAAAGTTGGATTTCATGTCAAATGCAATGGGATCTGTGGGCTAAGTTTCAGTAATATCTAAAACTGAGAATCTCATGTATTTTTTTAGGTTAGGATGAAGTTATTGTTCAATTGTTATTATCAGCTTCTGTTTTAAAAATGCTGAGAAAGTTTTCAAGGTAGTTCTAGTGCCTGAGCAGCTTTCAAAACTCAAAGCTTGTACCTGCAGGACATGTGCAAATGTCCTTTTTGTATGTAGATGGGGAAACTTAAATCACTTGATACCTCCACAGTGGTGTCACCATATTGAGACTTTCGTAAGGCTAGTCCTTGGACTAATTTATAAAAGTCAGTGTGAGTATATCTGTGCTAACCTGCAGTTAAAGCAGAGCCTGCAGTATTTCCAAGCATTTGCAGTTGGAAGCATTTTAAAATTTCAGTTATTACAGCAATTGTTGTAATACATCAGTAACAAATCTAAAAAGAATTGTTAATATGCCTTCAGTTAGTTCAACATCTAAAATACTTAGTATCCTGTACTTTCCTGAACCAGAACGCAGTCTAGTCACTGCAGAACACTTCAGTGTACTACTTCTGCAAAACTTTCAGGAATTACTTAAGCAGATTTCTCTACACCCAACTTTTCTGGGATTTTTGACATTAGTTTTTCTAATTCCAGAGAGAAGCAAAAAGTATTCTATCATCTTTTCTGGAATTTCATTCAGACCTTAAATTAACAAGCAGAATATAAGCCTATTTCTGAACATAAGTTTGGGAGGGATAGTGAGTGAAGCATGAAAAATAATCAAATAATATGAATGGAAGTAATTCTCAGAGTATCCATTAACAATTAATAATACTGCATCTTGAGAAAAATCTGTGTGTTTTCAGTTGCTGTAAATTTGAGTCATCTGAAACAGGAGGCTGGTAACAGCACTGCACTGTCACTCTATAGTGCTCCAGGTCTGGAATGGTTCAGCTGAAGTTTTTAGGGATCTATTTGCTTGTTGTGTGGTCCTGTGTAAAATTATATCTGCTGTAAATATCTAGACACCTAATAAATCCAAAGAAAAAGTGTGCTTTTTTTATTCTCTTCCATCCCTTTGTCTGTGCAAATTGATTGATAGCTTTAATTAACCTGTCTTCTTTCACAAAAAATCCTCTTCTGAACAGTAAAAATTTATAATATTTACAATATGCTTTGCTCTAGGTACATCCTTTGGTTTCTAAATTTGTACTTGTAGTATTTGTTGGAAATGTTAATTGTCAACTCATTGTGAACTTGTAAAGGTAAAACTAGCACGAGTGCCAGTTTCTAAACTATCGGGGGGGTATGTTCTACACAGAGAGGTACAGACTCCTTCAAAATCAGTGTCACTTTCTTTTCAGGCATCTCAAGAAAGGATTTGTGTGGAGAGGTATGTGTATTTCAGACTTCAAATGCATGGTAAATAGTTGTCAGATCATTTCTACTCATCTGCTATTAGCAAATCTGTTGTCGGATTATTGTTTGCCTTAAACAGTCCAGCAAAAATTATTGTACTGGCAAGTCCTAACCTTAATATTTAAAGGATGAAATGGTTATCATAGTAATTAACACAGAGTAATTAGATCAATTCAATAATACTGGCTATACATAAATTTAGTCCATGGATACTCAAATCAAGAACAGCAGTTACATGTAATCCCATTGGAGTCAATGTAATTGATGCCACGTATATCCTTAAGAGCTTTTTAGGATTAGGGCCTAAATATTTTTTATTTTGAAAGAAAATGTTGTTCAGGTCCTGGACTTTAAATACTCTTGCTCATAAAAATAAAGGTTGCAATGTAAATAAGCGAATAATAAGGAGGTCACTACTCCCAGCTATTTGTGAACCTGGGTCTTGCCACTCTCCATTTGCCTAAGCTCATATGACTTGGGTCAATAAACAGATGATGATGGACTGAGAATCTGAAGAGAATTTGACTCCATGAGACAGGTGCTGATGAAAGAACAGACTACATTACTTCACAGAAAGAGAAGTACAGATCAAACTCTGTGAATATGAGTTTCAGGTAAATACAAATTATTGGAGAGTAATTGCTGTAGTGTACCTCCATTTTTCTCTGATGTCTTATTGCAGTTAAGAGCCAGCAAGCATTCTTTTAAATGCTTACATTTCCTGAAAGAAAATGCTTTCAACTGTGTTTCATTCCTCATGAATATAAACTATGGCCTGGAAATTCAAAAAAATCAGACACACCTCCCTTCTCCTTCTTGAATCTGTGGATGTGATGCTGCCAGAAGTAGGAAGGAGTGTCCTGCTCTGGAAGGGAGTTTCTGAATAGGGAAAGCACTGCAAAGAATAGTAGCTGAGGATACAATTTTATATGGATTACAGAGATTATACGGTGGACAAATGAGATCTCTTTTGTGTTTTTACAGTCTTATTCTTGATATGTTCCTCTTCTCCTAAACCTGTTTTTTACATACATGACATAAGATTTAATGTAGACTTTAAATAGAGAGTGCTTTGGAACTCTCAAAATTTATTTTTAGAGTTTTATATTTGGAAACTTCCTGGTTGGTATGTACAAGGGCCTCTAATTAGATTGTTGTCACCGTAGATCACAGCACCTTTCAGGAGGATTAAAACATAAGACAGAAAAACGTAATAAATATAGTTGATGGTCTCCAAGATGTATTTCACCTGAAGCATTTTGCATTCAATTAATTAAAAGTAGCTGCTTTGCCTGCAGGACAACGTATTTAATGTTCCTCTCCTGTCCCCTCCATCTTATACAAACTTATCATTTAGGGTAAAACCAGAAGTGTTTTCTACCTACATAACATTCCATTATGCAGTTCTGTTGGTCTGCCAGCATTACTCCTGTCCTTGTCCTGTCTTTCATCTTTGCATTATACACAAGCAGCTCTATCATGAAGTTCTTCTGTATGATTACTGCTTTTGCTCTTGGACTCCTACGTTTCGCTATATCCTGTTCCAAGGGCAGGGATTTTGTCATCTGTAACATTGTTTATCTGAATAGCATCCCTGAAAATTCCCAGGTGTAGAAGTAGGAACATTACAATTTTGTGACAAAATTTAAGATGAAACATAGTGCAGAGCTCTTGACATTGAGGAAGTGCTAACATGACTGAATCCAGATTTACGAGCATTCTGCAGCAGCACTGGAATCAAAACTAATGGCTGTACTCAGCCTGGACGGGAGGCACAGTGCTGTCAGGGTGTCACTCTGGTATTCGTGATTCAGATAGCAAAGCCTATCCTAAAGAGCTGGCACTACTGGATCTATGGCAGCTGTTGCAATGCATAATTAATGCAGCCCTGGAATACAGTTTCAAATACTCTGTGTCAGTGCATGTAGGAAGCCTGTAAAATGGACAGTAGTTTCAGTAGTCAAACATTTATTGTTAACCAACTTTATAATGGAATGCAGATTTCTGCAAAACTGGGAGAAGAGAGGAAGGATTCCCAAATAGTTTGTAATTAAGAGATTCCAGTGGAAATTAATGTCATTTTCCCTCTCTGCAAATAGCAGGGAAAAGATGAATTAATGTTTGCTTAGTCAGTTTTGGGCAATGTACAGCATAAACAACAAAATGAGTGAAGAAAGAAACTTCTAATTGGTTATTTTAGATCTAAGTAGGTCAAAAAACACACTGGGTGAAACAAAAATTCTGTCAACATTTGGGTTGTGTGATTAGAGAGAGATGGTTTTGAAGCAAACTGGTAGGTGAAGATTTCTGAAGGAGACCCTTTAGTCAACAAGGTGTGTGATAAGTATATTGAGAACTGCTTTTCTGACAGATTGACAAAACCCAAAATGGCTGTTTAACACCACTCCCTTTTCTACATGCTGAAAGGCTGTGCCGTGTAATAGGAAGAGGGTCTTGTCCTTTAGCTGTGGCTGACTCCCCCCGGAGGAGGATGTTACCGGAGTGTGTGTTACGTGTTCAGTTATATTCTAACCCACACACGTTTGATTAGCTGAAAACAAGCTGCCATAATAAGGAATTCTCCGGGGGAAGTTTTTGAAAAGGAGTTACATTAAAGAGAAAAACTGATCTAAGTGTGTGTTGTGCCTGTTGTGCTGCGCATTTGGCTTCCTTGAGCAGCACTGTGTATCAGCAGTAGAGAACCTCTGGGCAGGGTAGTAATTACACTGTGTATACTTTTTTCTGGTTTGATGTGCCTAGAAAAAATATAAACCACAACTGTTTGAAAGATCCAAATGCAAAAATCTAATCTCTCTGACCCTAAACTTCATTCCTGCAGCGCATGTGTTTTTACAAGACTATCCCTTGTTGCATATGAATTATGTAAATTACTTGAATTATATTCCCAATGCCCAAAGTGGAAAACCTGCTTTATGTGTGAAATCTAACAGATGAGAAGTAGAAATCAATTTTGAAATTTTGATCTTACTCCACCAGTTTTAGCACTTTGATTAAATTAGTGAAGTTCTATGAATTTCAAGTAGCTGTAAAGTTAAAGTAGTATCTTCGTACAGATAAAGATATCTAAATGTACTCTTAAGTAGAATGTTATTTCAGGACATGTTTCTTGAAATGCTTTGAATTTAACACAAATCTGAAATCAAAATGTGAAAAAAAGGGTTTGATTATGTCTGACATACATGAGGGTTTTTTTTAAATTGGTCTTTGAGAGATGTAAAGGTCATTAGGGTTTATTTTGTCCTTTCTTTACAACATAAAAGACGATGACTAGGGAGATCAGCCTGGCCTTAAGTTAAATACCTTTCTATCTTAAGATCCTCCACTTAACAGTACTAATATAGGACAATTTTTTTCCTCAGTCTCCTATGTACCTTTAAAAAACCCAAAACAGTGTCTGTGAAAACTTGTGGCAGTCATAGAAACAAATCTAGTATGTGTATTGTGGTAAACTTCTGTTCTTCCTGATGATAACAACTCTTTCCACACTTGTATAATGAGACCATTTGCCTCTTCACAGACAGTTCTGAAAGACTTGCTCTTGCACAGGTATTTGTAACTAGTGGAGTTAGTAACCAGGTCTGTCATGGAACTGTTTGGCTTTGAAAGATATGTAACAGTGAACTATAAAGGCTGACTTTTCTAGTAGATATCTTTTTAAATAATGGTTATGAAAAGCCTGGAGAAATGTTATGAGGACCACAGAGGCACTCTGGTAAACACACTCCCCCCGTAAGGGAACCATAACTAATGGACTTGCATTAAAATGTACTATCGTGAATCTGGCTAATGATTGCTGCTGGATTGTGAAACAAAGAAATCATGCATCAAATGAAATAGCTGCAGTTTTGCCACACAAAAAGGCAAATATGTGTAATTCATGTCTGCCGTAACTAATTTACGTACACATGTGGAATTTCTTTCTTCATAGATTGACATTTATACATTTAAACAAGAGCTAATTTGATATAGAAATAATCAGAAGGGAGGTGGACTGCATTTAAAGTACAACCCTCCCGTCAAGCAATCCAAAATCAAAGAGGGAAATCTGAATTTGAAGGGATTTTTTCTCTAGTTTTACAAGACAGTTTTGTGTAATTCTTTACTCTTTTCCATAACTCTTATTGACATGTGTATGGTTCCTTTGCTTACAGAGACTGCACACTGTTGAACAATATCTGCCCCATTTTTATGAGTAGACTCATCTTAGTTGACTATACTTGAGATGGATATATAACAGATAACTTAGAGGGGAAAAAAGAAAATTGTTTTTCTGCAGAATATGATCCCTAGTTAATAGATGGGATTTTACTACTACTTATGAGGGAATAACAAAATCTATTTTTTTAGTCACCACAAACATTATCTGCCTAAGGTTCACTTAAGTAAGGCACTCCCCATCACAGAGGAAAATTAAGGGCCTCATGCCATGTTATAGGCTTGGGTGATCCTTAAATGAGCCAGAACAAAGAATCTATTTGGAAAGAAGTTACATTAGGATTTGGTCCAGTTACTTCATATGTGTCCCCTTTTGTTGTCAACTGCAGAAGGCTATCCCATAATGGGTGGCCCTGTCAGAGATCATTTAGATATAACAGAAAGAGTCTCCTAGTAAAAATGCAAGTAAATTTTTCATCTACCAACAACAATGAGCTGAAGTGCTTGCAGGGAGGAAAAACAGAGCAGTTTATTTCATTTATTTATTTATTTTCTATGAAAGGCTTGGAACAATTCTGCAATGCAGTTCTGACCTTTTCATACACAGAACTAAGTGGTAAGGGAAGCTGGGCTTCCTGTCAGCTCTTACAAGCTGCTATTTCTCTCCTTTATCTTGTGGTCAATACTTGGCTTTTCTTTAAAGCCTGGCTTGATTGTTATTTCAGTTAGACCATAAAGATCCTCACCTGCCACTGCCAACGTGTTTCCTAGCAGAAATAGATTATCTCAAATGACAGGATCCAGGCAAAAGTTCAACTTTAATGTCTAGTGCCTTATAGAAAACTAGCAGCATGCAATACGTGGCTTAGCTGCACTGCACTGTCAATATGTGCTCTATTCAGGGTTTGCTTCGCCTTTCCTTAGAAATTATTTTAAATGCAGAGATAGAATAAAACCTGTTTCTTGTAAAGAAAATATATTTCTGGCTTTATTTAGGATGAGATGACAGAAAAGAGAAGAAGAAAAGTGTAGGATGATGATAGGGAAAGTGTTAGAAGTGAAAAGAAAGCAACAGTCTGATTTTTGAAAATGATAAAATTAGGCAAATTTCAAAACCAAAAGGGAATATTATTTCTTGGGACTGATTTGTGGGAGCTCAGATAATGAGTAAGCTCATGTGTGATGCCATTTTTAAAATAGTAAAAGTCTTCACAGTTCAAATTTCAAATGTGAAATTCATCTAAAATTCTGAGGAAAAGGAACTGTGTTCTGTAAAATGCCTCATAGGTTTAGTGGTCATTAATTAGAGTGAAATTAAAACTTAGCTTTGAAACTGTGTTTTAAAACTGTTTCATAATAAAACAACATGAATATGTACACAAAGATGAACCCTTGAAAGTACTGATTGGTTCTATGACTCATAATCTGCCAGCTCTCCCTCTCTGTTTCTGTGATACTGTAATTAAGGAGAATTACTTACCATGAAGGAGGCCTTGTTAAGCCTAATGCTGGTAATAAAAGGGCTAAAATGGATATTGTTCCATATCCTGAGCTTATCCATGGAAAAACCTAGTGGAAAATAAACAGGAGGAAAGATTTATTGAAGGCTGAAGTGTCAGGTATCAGAAGACTTCACATGAAGAGGTAGAGCAGTCTAGCATATTTGGAAAAAAAAAAAGAAATTTGTGGGACCAAGGACTGATTATTTTTCTCTGTTTCTATGTCATCGCATTTTGTAAAAACATAGTGTTTTGTTATTTCTGGGAAAGGTGCTTTAGGGAATTCTAACTTGAGGAATGTGGACTCGTGAAAGTTCTATGTAGATAGATTGTGAAAAAATTTCTTTCCTGTAGAACACATTCAGCCCATAGATTGTGATATGTAGAAGAGGATAAGAGATGGTGTTAAAAGACTGTAAAAACTGCCGTAGTACACTCTTCTGTGCAAAACTGTTATACTTAAATGGCACGCCCTGCCATCCCAAATGCTCCTGATAAGCATACTGATCAATTCTGATGGAGGAAATGTGATTTTGATATTTAAAATACATGTGTGTATTTAAACGTGTTTAAACATGTATCTGTTTTTAAACATATGCATACATATGTACACATATATATATATGTATGTGTAAACTTTAGTGATATATATGTAAAAAACAGGAGCTCAAACAGAAGGGATTATAGTCTTTTAGGGTCCCTAATGCTGAGGAGGTGCAGCCTTTTGGTAGGGAGAAGGATCAGAGAAGCTGCACCATTTCAAATGCGGGTCTCTTTTGTCTGATGGAGGACTGACTGGTGATTTGTTTTTCCTCTCCCTGTTGTTTTCTTATTGTACTGCTATAGTCATTACTCACTGACAATATCATGTAGGCTAGAGGGATCAGTGGAAGGCCAGGTCAAGGATATGGGGAGCAGACCACTGCACTGAGAAGTCAGGACAAAGCAGCCCAAAAGACCTGAGGAGCGAGTGTGAAAAGATCTTGAAACGGAGAGCGATGTAGCAGCTATGTATTCCATAATGAGTTTCATTTCAAGGTATAGACAGAATTGTGTTGTCCTGCACAAATTCCTCCAGGTCTTACTGAATGGCTTGACTGCTTTTTCTAGATTGAGCTGTCCTTGTGAAGAACATTGCTTAAGAGATAGGGCTCAGATCACAGCATATTTACTACACCAAAAGACATGCAAATGACAGGGTACTCAATTCCTTTTTGCTTCAGTCTTTACTGGCAAGGCCAGTGTTAGGACTGCCAGGACTCTGAAACCTGTGGGAAAGTCTGGAGCAAGGAAAACTTGCTCTAGACGGAGGAGGAGTGTGCTATGGAACTCCTAAATTAACTGTATTTATATAAATCCGTGGGACTCGATGGGGTACAGCCACTGTTGCTGAGGAAGCTGGCTGATGTCACTGTGAAGCTGCTCTTGACTAAGGTTGTGGCGTGCTTGGACTACACAGCATTCAAAAATTCCCTGTATGAAGTAAGGTGTTACTGGAATGATAAGGCTCTTGCTGACAAGGACATACAAGCTTTTTTTTTTTTTTTGAAAGCCTGTCTACAGGACTTCTTTTTAGATTACAGAGATATGAGATACTCTGTGGCTGATCCTGTACTTCATAAAATCAGTGATTAAATTTCCACTGGGAATAGGATGTAACTGGTGAGCTCAGGGAGGGCTACAATATCATAAATACAGTTGTTGTCCTCTCAGGAGTGCCTTAGGGAGCAGGGTATTTAAAGTAAAAATCTGTTTCCTGCTTACCCTCTGTGTTGTAGCTCCACTTGAAAGCTGCTGGACTTCGTTGATCCTTGGGGGGCAGCTGCTGAAATTGCAGTGGAAAGCCCACAGAGGAGATGGTGTCATGACAGAAAGAAAAGGTTGATTCAAATTCCTGCCTTTTTTTTTTTTTTATGGTGAGTCGCTCAAAGTATAGGGATGCCTTGTGCTCTCTACCAGATATTCTGCTCATGTTGTTTTGTGTTCACATTGTCTAAATAGATGTTTCCTTTCCAGTTTGACTTGTTTTGGTACAGATGTCTGGGAAATGTCTATACCCTTATTATGCTGTTGAAGAGACTTTTTCTGACCCCCTGCTTGTCTAGCTCAGGTAAATCATAAATTATTGAAGGCACTAACTTGCTTCTGTGTGTATGAGGGTTCCTACAAACTAGTGGGACTCTACATGCCGTTAGAAAAATGAAGAAGTAACATGAATACTTAAATGATACCTGTTAGATGATGATGCTTCTAAAATACGTGATTGAGTGAAATGAATGGCATCTAATCAGTCTATTGTGTTGTGGTGAGTTAGTCAAACTACACTTTAAGTCAATTGGTGTGTGCTTCTACATCCTGTCTTATATCTTACCTCATATGCTAAATAGCTTGTACTATCTCTGACAAAAAGGTACTGGGATTGGGGGAAGGCTTTTTCAGGGAGTTAAAAATCAGTGAGACTGAGTTGTTTTATCACCGATTATGATGGAATTTTGTAGAAGGCCATGATCTTATTTTACTTAGAAGGTAGATGGCTATAAACATGTCCATTGCTAAGTGTGTGTTTGGTTAGGATAATTCGTTATTCAATTTGATTTTCCCCTCATTTTCATGTGTTCAGTTGTGGAAAAATGACAAAATTGTTTTGATGTTTCAGCAATACAAAATTGATATTAGAAGGTTTTTTAATAAGACAGTCCTTTGTGTATTAGCTGACTTGTGTATTTTTTCTGATACCACCATTATTATTAAATGAAAAATCATCTATTCTCGAATAGTTGTCAGAGAGGACTTTTTTGCCAACTTGTCTCTAGACAGGCATTGTTCTCAGAGGAGTCATCACATTCATGCTCAGGCCTTGTTTACTGTTCCTGATGAGAATGCATGTTTGTATTTTTCTGTTCTTAGTCAGTTTTCTTATCCTTAATTTGTTTATGAGGAAGGACTGAATCTTTTGCAGCATCTGTGAAATATTAACAATTGCTTTCTGGTTATATCACTACTAAATAACATGCAGGCTTTATTGCTGAAATATTTGTGAATCACTGATAAAAGGAAAAGTTGGAGTTTCTTTCCTCAGAGATTTTATTTTTAAGGAATCACCTTTACATGCAGACAGCTTTAATAATCTCAACCATAATTTTAAATAATTGCTCTGTCCTTTCAAAATCTCAACTGCATGGTTTGGATAAGCCACAAGTGAACAGGATGAGTGCAGAGAGACACTGAGAAGTTTCATTTGGCAGCAAACTTCAGAGCAGCCCACTACCGAAATTTTGTATTTGACATAGAAGGGTCATGTTGTTACCATGCAGTCTCACACTGACCAGAGTGGTGCTACCCCAGGAGTACAGGAAATCAATGGTGACTGACAGATTCTAGTTGTGGGTACAAATTGCTGTTTTTCTCGTTTATTGCTCTAAGATGAAAGAAACCTACATCAGTTTTTCTGCTAGGATAAAATTGGTTCTCTGTGTGTCAGTTAATGGGCTTGATGTAGCTTGCAAAGGACCCAACAAACTGCCTTTCCCCCCCAAAACTGCCCATGCCCCACATGCTTTCAAAGGGAGGCATGTGACAATTTAGTGGAGGTTTCTTTCTCGCACTGTTAATTTTAGTGAGAGAGGTAGTTTGTGTACAGAAAATAAACTTGAATTTATTGCAGGTCATGTGGCCAAACTCAAGACTATAAATAAGTAAAAATATATCCTGAAGTTCTGTAGGAAAACAAACCTGCTTTTGGAGAAGCTCTGTCCCTAGTGGGCTATTTTGCTGGATAAAATGTCTGGGACAGTGCTGCTAATCTAGTAGCTGGATTTAGGCAAGTGGGCTACTGAAATTATGCAAATAGATACACATGAAACTCGTCTTTCAGAGCTGTAATATTGCCAGGAACAAACTTTCAGGAAAAAAAAATATATTGAAAGTAGTCATGTCACCTTGCTATTCTTTTTTTTTTTTCTCCAACCTTTTCTAATTTTACTTATATTTGCTTTTATAGGAGATGTAGTAAATGTGATGCGTTTGAGAGATACCATAGAGAGAGCAGACTGGTCTTAGGAATGAGAATAATAGTTAATTAACTCGTTGCCAGCCTGTGTCCTTTTACATCTAAATCAATGCTATGGTTTCCCAAATGGATAATTGGGTTATATTTCAGTTTATGTGAACTAGGAAGGCAGCTGCAAAAAAGAAATATTGGGTGAATTTATATTATGTCACAAATTAGAACTAATTCATGCTTCTACTTTAAATATTGATTCTGTTACTTATTTCCAATATAAAGACTATGCCTCTCAGTCTAGTAATGAGTGCAGAAGTCTTCAGGGAAGGATAGGTTTGTAAAGTGATAAATACTTATTCTGTTCTTCAGGCCTCACTGTTAGATTGGCCTGTTGTGAGCTCAAGCTTTGACCTCATGTGACCAGTGAGGATACAGAGGCCTTCAGTCTCTGCCATCAGGCTCTCCTACATTAGCACAGAACCATGACAGGCTGAGGAATTCCAAAAACTCTTTCTGCCCACCACCTAGTTACTGCTTTTCAACTGAGACTGCAGCTCTCGCTGCATGAGTGCTCACCTCTGTTCTGGAGAGGTGGGAGCAAAAGGTGCTCATTACAAGCTGAAACCACTGCCTGCCACCTCCTTGAGATAAAAGTCAGAGAAAACTTGTACACTGGGCTTGTCTCAGCTGGAAGGGGATTTAAGTGCTGCCTCTCAGCTGAAAATGGCTTTGAGTGAGTCTTTGCCAGCTCTGCTACCAGTGCATGTTAGTATAAATAACAAGTACAGACCATAAGTGCACATTTTTCTATATTTAGATATATCAGAACTCAATCCCTAAAATTAATTTGAATCACAACAAGGTAAGAAAATGTGGTGATGCTTCTTAGGAGTTTTTTCAAGTCATAGGCAGCATCACTGAGACCTGAACAAGTGCACCTACACAACTAAAATCAAAGCCTTTCTGCTGAAAGTCTTTCATAAGGCACATAAAAATACAATTGTATGGTAAATATTTAGCTTTTAATAGCACTAATGACCTTGATGGAAGTAGTCGTAGGAATTAATGAGCACCTGAGGTTAATGGAATCAGCTCCACCCAACTGATCATTAATTCAGAACCAGTGCCCTAGATTTTGATCATTAGTGCTAAAAAACAAAATCAATTTTACATGGTTTGGGGCACCTTTTGACCAGCAACATCAACAATACAGATTCTTAATTTTGAAAACGACCTTCCTGCTAGATTTTCCTCTTTTTCTTCCTTACGTTACCCTCAGTCCAACAGCATGTTAAGCACTAAATGAAAATGCCAAATTTCAGCACACTGTGTTTTGAAATGTGTGCTTTATTGAGACCTGAGGCGGGTTGATAATAGAAGCATAACAGCTTTTTACATGAAGCACTTGCAGATTCCAAGGTCTTACAAATGGTAGTTCTTAATGGTTTGAAAGTATTTTCTAAACACTTTGGACACTGTGTTTGAATTAATAACTTTGGAGTTCAACATAGTATTAAATATGTTGGTTTTGTGTGTACCCTGCCACCACTATGTGGTGGTTAAGGAGCTGTGTCCATGAACACTTGTGCTAATGGCTGTTTTTAGAAACAAATCTTGAACTCTTTTGAATTTTGGAAATACTAAGGTATATTTCAGAAGGATTCCAGGGACTTCAGGTGTTTCACTGGAGACGGGAGGTGTTTAGTTTTTCTGACAGACTACATAAGATGTCTCCTTTTAAGCTGAACACAAAAAATGTAGTGTACCTTGTAATAAAGTATTGCTATTACTGTTCACATTTTTTAAAATACAGCTCCAGGTTGAGCAAACAAAAGTGATGCCACAGTATTGCTTTGGTATGGAATAATATGCACAGGAAATGAACATTGAGAACCTCCTGAACTGCACAGACTGAATACTTTCACACCTGTGTTAGAATATGTCATGTATAAATTTAAATGTAACAGTCCATTTCCATGATGATGTGGATGCTAAGCCTCCCTGAGGAAAAAAAAAGTGCTTAGTAATTAAACTCCCTGCTACATGCAGGTTAGATTATGAAGTATGAGAGTTAAAGGAAATTATTTGGGACAAGGAAACTGACTCAAGCTCTATGTTTTAATAAAAACAGTCCAATTTTTAAAGTGAAACATTGGAAATGTTTCAGTGTCTCAGTGCCACAAGGTATCTGACCTTACCTGGAGCAATACACGCAGAGACAGCAGGAATCTCACAGGATGTCTAAATTTAAAAACTGTTATTTAGACCGCATTGTAAAATGTCCCACAGATAAGGTGTATTTGTTTTTATATATACATACAGCTGAAATATAAGAAAGACATTTTCAAGAATTAACATCTTGCAAAAATACTAAAAGGTATTACTTATAATGTCTATTTCTGTGTTTGTTGCAAAATACTATTTTACGGCAGAATAAATTTTTGCTTAATTCCCTATATTTTTTTCAAAGAGTAGGAGTGGATTATTAGCCTATTCAATACAGTGGCCAAATATCCTCTATTTCCTGTAGGATGATAATTAAATGTGAATATTTTTATCAGATTAAAAAAACATGACCACCACAATCCCAAAGTGTAAAGAAAGGAGACCAGAGCAAATTACCTTACAGAAAATCTGTAAAAAATATATCTGTTTCAGTGTCAAGGCATACACTCTAAGAAATTAATGCTTTTCTCATGTTTTTGAAAATATTTCAGCATATTTTGAAAATATGCAGTGTTATTTCAGTTTTATGTTTAAACATGTGCCTAACTTACATTTTTGGTTTGCTTGAAAACTGTATAATTCTCACACCTCTCCACAAAATTTTATCTTAAACACCCTCTAAATTTCATGTTTAGTATGCGTGTTAGTTAATAAGTTTGTTTCTGCTTGGTCTAATTGGAAGCACCTAAAAAATTTCAATTGACATCTATTTTGTTTGGGATTTGTTGTTGGATTTACCTTTGAAATACTTGAACAATTACAAAAGTACAGTGACAGTACTGTCTGTTGTACTGTGAACGAATTTCCAATCAGTTTTTGATTCTGGAGTATAACACTCCTGCACAACCCCATATAAACACTCCCCCAGTTAACTTAGCAGAGCCTCGATGTTATTATTTTATAGCACTGTTAGCTTTCATAGATGTTTCTCTATAGGATTTTGTTTACCATTTAAAATACCTCTGAAAATCTTATTCTCATAAGTGCTTGGTCCTTCACAGTGAAATGAGGGGGGAGCCTGGTGAGGCTATAAAAGAAATGGCGAATGCAGAGAAGGTGCTGGTGGGCTGAGCATCAGATTTCACCCTGCACTGTGCAGCCCCATAAACAACTTGCTAACAAGCACCGAATAATGGCTGTGGAAGCTAAATAATCTCTTTCCCTGCCATTGAGCAGACATGTTTAAAATATGGTAGTTTTTAAAAATTAGTCATTCTAGGGGAAAACAAATAATTTTCTGTTTGATCTACACTACCTTTTTAATAACATTTTATGGTATCACACAGGAGAAAACAAAATAAATTCAGCAAATGTAGAAATCGATACAGAAGGTGGTATTTCCTCCGGTGAATAAAATCAATTACATCTTCAGAAGAGGTGTTTCTTCTAAAACAACAAAAATAAAAAAAAAAAACTATTAAAAAAAAAAAAGGAGAGAAAAAGAAAACGGGGCGACAGAGAGAAAAACACCTCTCCCTCCCTGCGCAGCTGGCGGTGCCCTCGGCTGTAGGTGTCACTGTGAACATGGCTTTGGGGTCAGTGCCGGGGCTGTCCCCGGAGCTGCCCGCCTCGCTGGATGCGCCGGCGCTCAGATGTTCAGCATGCACAGGACATTGTCTGCCGGGCTGTTGGAGGCGCTGGCAGCAGAAGGTGACATCTGGTGACTAATGGGCTCAGATGCGGGGGCCGTTCCCACCGTTCCTTGGGCGGCAGCTGCGCCGCCACCGCGCGGGATGCGGGGACCGGGGGGAGCGGATCGCTGGAGAAAATCGATACCTTCTGATTTCCGAGGCAGTGTGACATGGCCCCGCCGCAGACATTTTGCCAGCCCTGGACTTCTGATAAAGACCACACAGCTTAGCGCGGCGCTTGCCGCGTCCCCTCTTTTGCTTATCGAAACAGAGCTACTTTTAAGGAAATGGCTCCACCTTATGAAACAAAGATGGACCCTTTCCAGGCACAGTCCAGGCTCTGCTTGGTTTCTCCTATTACACGGGGTTCTGTCGGAGTCAAACCGCTCTGGTTCCAGGGTAACCCCAGCTGTTGATCCTGTCCCTGTCATGTCCTCAAACCTGAACCAGAGCTGTCGTCGACTCCTCGTGGGCAGGTACCTGTGAGGAGACACTCATCTGTCATTTAAACTCCCTGAAACAAAGACTAAGCCGGAATGCGGTGCCCGCATATTTCTCCTTTGATACACCGATGAAATGTGATTTATTTGTCGAGTTCTTAGAAACGGCAGAGAGAAACCACAGGAAGAGCTCAATGTTGCGGAGGGTGGTAAAAACTGTTCTTAGCAGATGATAGTGCAAACCACACAGTGGGAAAAAAAAGATATATTCATGGCTGGAAGTTAGTGTTTACAGAAGAAAAGGGATTTTAAGAGGGGCTTTTTGGTGTGTACAGGGGAGAGAATGGGGAAGGCGGGGAGCTGGGGGGCTGGGAGGTGGAAAAGGGAGCCTTGCATCGTTGTACCGTTCCACTACAAGTAAATCAGTGTTTGGTGCTAGGGAGTCACTGAAAAGAGCTGACAGAAGAAACGAAAAACAGGGACCTGGGAGGAGAAATATTTTGCTGTGCCTGCACACATACACGCACAGATAATCACATGATTCTCCATCATCCAAGTCTCTAGTGTGACAGAGGGAGGGAGGGATAGTCACATGCATCAACCCCATAAAATCTGCAAAAGCACTATTCTTAAATCAGCCATCGGCTGCTCCCAGACCTCACGCAGAGAATTACAACGAAATTCTATTTGCAGACTGACAACTCTAATGCTGCTGTGTCCTTATGTTTACTTCGGTTAACTGTCAGCCCTTATAAAGTGCACTGTAGCGCAGCTGCTGCTGTGGAAAAGAAAACCCTTAGAGTAGCTGCTTTGGGGGAGATATTTGAGAGAAATGTAAATAGAAAAAGCAGGGGGAAAAAAAAAAGGAAAGAAATTCTACTTGTGTATCTAAACAATGTGTGACTCAAAACAGGGATCATTCGACCCTTGTTTACAGCACATTTCTTGGTTTTTCTCTTGGCTGATAAAATATTTAACAGCCATCTTAGCACTCAGCATAGCAATAACCAAAGAACATTCAAGCTCTCAGCCCCCACTGAGACAGAATTCCAGTGACATGAAGTTTTCTTTTCCCCCTTCCCATATGATGTACTGTCTAGCCTAGCTCCAGGTACAAAAAAAAAAAAAAGCCCCATTACAACATGCCCTGTTCCTGAAACATCCACATGGTTTTCTGGAAATTACAAATTGAACTGGTATAGCTGCATTTATTGGTCAGCTTACTGTCTTTGCCTTCTTTTAAAAATACAAATAAGGTTACTTGATTTGGGCCCCCAAGCAGGATGGAAATCCCTGATTGAGAGGGAAATGCATTTTTTTCACATAGACGTAAATTGGAATGCAGTCTCTACTCCCAGGAGTGTGCTTTCCAAACAAATAAATAAAAAAAAATGGTGGAAAAAAAATCTGTGTGAGAATTCTGGTGAACAGAATATATTCAACATTCCCGTAAACATAGAAGATTCTCCCTGTTATTCATTAGTCTCAAGTCAAGAACTGAATTAGGAATAGCTACAGTCTGGCCTGTAAATTACTACTGCTAAGATCACTGAAAATTGTTTTCCATGTGGGAAATTGGGAAAATTGTAATTAAAGGACTGTTTTTAGCATCAACTTTCCTTGTTGCAATTCATACAGAAATAGAGTACATTAACTACTAGATATGATGGGAGCTGGGTAGTGGGGTTTTAATTTTGTTTTCCTTTTGGAATTGCTAAATACTGATAATTCTTGTTCTGATTGAGCAGTGTCTTTTCAACATCTTTGGAGGCTTGGCCCTCACAGCCTTTTTGTGAGAGGGGGCAGTATCAGTTCTTGAGATTTTTATTAGATCTGTCATGGGTTTTGTTGTTTTTTTCCATGTGCCAGCTGTCAGAATCAGGAAATTGCACCATCCATTCAGCTGCTGTTACTAAATAAGTAAATAGTCCTAACCCTTTCTGATGGGAAACTTGCAATTTGGTGAGGCTCAGAAGCTGCTCATCAAAGATTAAGGCTCTAAACCTTATAATTTGGAAATCATATATCCCTATGAATTTTGTACATTTAGGTTTTCTGAATGAATCCTAATTGTTATCAGTAAAGGTATTTTGCCTCTATTTAAGATTATTTCTTCTTATTCCTAGTTGTTGTTATGCGTTGCATAGATGTCCACAGCTTCTCAGAGGGAGTTTTCTCATGCCAGATTTTCTGTATTGAGATTATTACCTTTTTTCCTCCTAATTCTAAATTTTAGCTTTTACTCAGAATGACATCAGACACTCCTTAACTCTGATTCACTAAGTCTTTCTGTCTTGAAAGCCCCTTGGAGCAGGGGCTTGAAATCCAGGGAAAAGGTTGTTGAAGATCACTAGATGAAAGAACAGATGACCATATAGGGAGAGAGGAAGAGAGAAATGTTGAGGAAGAGCAATTATGAGATGTAGGAAGGACAGTGTGAAGTGGTAGCAATTAGAGAAACCCTTTAGGAGAAAGAGCACAGACTGGGACTGGTGGGGGTGGTACAAGCAAGGCTTTTTATGGTGTGATATTTCTTAGGTTGTGACTTTAAATGTCTCAGAGGGAGTTTCATGAGAAATCTAACATTTATTTTTAAATTAGCTAAAAATACATTTTTTCTTCTGAGATTTGAAAGACATTTTATTGTTATTCATTATTATTGGCTGGCATAATTTTTAAAACTTTTTTTTCAACAAATTCCTAACACTTGAATGATAATGAAACTTCTTTTCTCATAAAAAAACTATCAAACTAAGCCCTAAACCTTTTTTTGACGTATTTAAATTATTTGGTTTTGAATGGTAAATGAATTAGTGTTACAACTGATTTCCTTTCAGTACCACTGGTGTCTGAGGGGAACTTAAACTGATTGCTCAGCTTCCCAGGGCCTATCTGTTTCTGTCTATAACATGGTGACAAGTTTTATCAGTATTAATTCTCTGAATGAAATCAGAAGGAACTTGTTTTAACAGGTTGTTTAAAGTTATCTTCTTTCCAAAATAATAAACGGGTTCTCTGGAAAAGTAATTTTTTCTAAATAGGTTGAGAAGGAATGACAAATCTGTGCGTATATTGATATTTGCTTTTCAGGAACTCTGTAGACCTTGGTTAGTAGTCTTTCAAAATTTTCTAAAAGGCATGTAGCAGTATATTGTAATAATCCTCAGAGCTTCATGCTCTGTGTGTGTGTGTGTGTTCATTAGGGCTTTGTCTGACTGGTCTTGTTGCAGTCACTGGTGAACTTGCTATTCCTAGCCGTAAAATCTGGGAAATAGATCTCTCAGCCTCATACTGTGTCTTCAGGTGCTGATGCTTGCATTTTCTGTTACTTTCCAAAGTAACCAAGGGCTGAGGCAGAGTGGTTGTAGCCATGGAATGCAGTGGAGAAGGCATTTAGGACACAGCCAGGCATTCTGTATCTATCAGTAACATCTGGAGAGAGATGGAAGAGAACATGTTCCTTTTTACGTGAAATGATTGCCCTTCCCATGCAAGGCTATTTAAAGAGTGCTAAGCTCCTCTCAGTTGAGATTTTTCACTGGGGGCCTTGTAGGATGATAATATGGGCTGAAAGGATTAGGAATCAAGGAATGCTGATTCCTGCATGAATAATGATTCCTGCAGGAACCTGGATCTGCAGTGCAGTGTGGGCTTACGCCCATGAAAACAAAAGTTTAGTGCTCAGTGTTTCCAGGTGTATGCTGCAATATTATTTCCATGTCTACGTTGCTAGTAACCTACACTACTAAACGTGAAGGAAAGGTGAAAACCCAGTTTGATTCTGATTGGATTTCTAGTAGCAGAGATTTTGTTAAAAGTATTGGTATTACTAGCACTACTTGATGCCTCTGCTGGGCATGTGGGAGTGACAATGATAGAGCAGAGAGAGAGCTACCCTCTCCAGCAGGCACCTCCATTTGAAGTCAAATTAGTGTGAGGGAAACTTTGTACTACTCTGAGAAATCGCTGTGGAACAGAACCTTCTATTTACTTTGGATGAATGTGCTTATTTATTAAGAAGACGTTGAGAAGTTCCCATTGCTCTCTGGGTTGTGGTTGCTGATATTTTAGCAGAGTAAGGTGATGCTTTGAACTCTTTTGCTGAACTGTGTTCTTCCATATGAAAAGAAACATTTGCTAAAGTATAGGCTGTGTTGAACTGGAATGAAGGTAAATTTCTTTTAGTTGATTTTCTTGCTTTCTGAAAAGTGTTACTCTTCTTTATAGAGCCTCTCCACCGCTTCTGCTACTTCTCCAATTATAGATTATGTACCTGAACATACAAACCCTAGTTTGATACAGTCATGTCTGTTGGAGATGACTTGTAATAAGTGTTTTCTCTGAGAGGTAACCTTCAGTTTCCTAACTGAAATCTTGTTTTTAATTCTTGTGGGAAGATAGCTATAAGCAAAATACAATTGATGACTCAGTTTATTGTCAGAAATGTTTATATTATTCTGCAGTTATGAATGCTGCACTGTGTTTTTCTAGACAAATTAGCATACCTAATAAAACTACAATGATAAGGCTTTTACTATTTACCAAAAAACATTCAGCTTTGGTGTCTCTGGGGATTCATTTGGAATATCTGTATTTTCACAGCTGCAAAATACAGGTGGCGTGGGCTGTTGTTGAATGAGTATGACATGTTTTTCAAAGGCAGAAAAATGAAGTCAACAGTCACAGGACTAATTGACAATCATTAGTGAGTTGATCTTTTGCACCAATTGTTGATTTAAGGCTTGAAAAATCTATCATTATCCCTGACAGCAAAAATTAGCCTGGTGAGATTCCAGCTCTCAGTTGACTAATTAACTTTTCTAATGCTGATAGACTTCCACCAGGTACACCTAGTAAATATAGCTATGGTAAGAATCCTCAGATACCACTTCATTTGAACATAGTCCCTCCTGGGAACTAGGGTGTCAGGAGAC
Organism: Corapipo altera; assembly: GCF_003945725.1. Lineage (NCBI taxonomy): Eukaryota > Metazoa > Chordata > Aves > Passeriformes > Pipridae > Corapipo > Corapipo altera. The sequence goes on along the minus strand of NW_020884900.1, from coordinate 6,885,597 downwards.
AGGTGAGCACTCTATCAGCATTGAAGGTGTTAAGTACAGAAAGCACTCTCTTGATTGCCTTAGAAAAGCAGGTGGTCATGCCTAAGCTAAAATATCTTATCAGAATTTCTAAAACTGCCTTCTGGATTAGGAACCTAGCAAGTACTATCTTAAAAATTATATACAGTGTTGTAGATGCTTCTGATTTGATTTTTTTTTCATACTGGAACTGTTTAGTTCATGGTACTGGTAGAGAAAAATCCTTTTTAAAAAGAGGCTGCAAACCTTTTCTGTTTGCAGAGTTTTCCCATGATTGAAAGTGGATTTGTAATCTTGTACTATTGGACTTATTTTGAAAATTAAATATCTAATTATGTAACAGCAAAGTTCTTACTGAAAAAAAAGACTGCAATTAATAGAGTTGAATTGAGGTAATTTCGGTAGAAAGACTAAAAATGAATTTTCAACTTAGTATGACTATACCTATATTTTTTTAAATCAGCATGGTATTTCACAGCAAGAATCTAGAAGTCTTTTAAGCGAAACCTGACATTTATTATCTTGACTGAGGATGATCTAGCACAACTGGCATGTTAATAATGGTAAATAGGGAAATGTTAGATGAAAGGCACTATATGACACACAATGTCAAGATATGAGGCACATCCATTTTATTTCTTATGATTTTTTTGCTTCATCTAGTTGTTCACTAAGCTGCAATTGAAGCAATGATATATTTTTGAATATTATCAAGTTATACAGTTTATACTCTGCGCTCTGATGTCTTTCACCAATTTGGGCAGTTGTGTGGCTTTGTATTCTAATCTATTGCTATCATGGACTTTCACTGACAACCTAATGAGCTATAATCATTAGTTTTGTCTTCAATTTGACCATATCATGGTGGTTCTCTAAGGGTGTACATAACTGTACATAACTGATCACCCTCTCACATTGTACTTTGAAATAAATTTTTTTAGTGGAAATACTGATACCTAGAGGTGTTCAAACATGTTGGTACAAAATTTTAGTGCTGGTTTACTGCAGATACTCAATCGAAAAGAGTAACTTAATAAATGCCTGCTTGTGTTTATATATTATGAGACAATACTGCCAGGCTTAAGTCCTGGGATATTTTTCTGTTTTCTTATGATTACCATCCCCACACCAAACCAAAAGGATGAAAAAAGAAGCAAACAAAAAAACCTAAACCAAACCAAACAAAATCACTCCCAAAACCCAATTAAAAACCAAACCAAAAATCAACAACAATAACAAAACAACCCAAAACCTAAAACCCCAAACCCAGCATGATGATTGAAGCTTCAGGAGTTGTCTTTACCTGACTAGGAGTTGCTGGTAATACCCACCAGAGTCGGAACGATTACTCAGTGTGTAAGTCAAATGTGCCCCACATTCTCGACAGGTAAAGCACATGTCTTTCTACCTCAGAGCCCAGGGCATCTTGCAGTGAATGAAAGGGATTTATTTCCTTTCAAGGACAACATTTGTTTGTACTTTGACCTACAAAGCACGTTAATGAAAGGACTACTCAGGTGCGATATAGCAAGATTAAAGAAAGGTGAGAAACTGGAAGGGTCTGGACTCAACTGCACAGCCCCTCCAGTGCAGGGCAGGCCCTGCCCCTCTCAGCTGCATCAAGCTGCAATAGAGAGAGCAGAACCAGGTTGGTCACTGATCAAATGCCAAAGTATTGAAACCTATATCACCTTTAAGTGTACATGTAAGTTTTTGATGAACAGATGTGTACTTATGGTTAAGCACATATTTAAATATTTCTTCAAACTGGAGTTTAAAGAATTGAAGGAATCTAGTCTTCACACAATTAGAATTGATTCTGTCTCCTCAAGAGTACTTAAATGAATAATTTTCAGTCCTTTATCTCAGAATGGTATAAAAGTATTCTTTGTCCACTCATTTTTTTTGTGCAGTGATTTGTCCATGTGTTTAATGTATTTGCCAAAATCTTTAATGCAGAAGTGTGTTCTACTTGCGATTGGTTCTCTCAATTTGTCCTGCTGCCCTTAGTATGTGTATTTCTTAGTATGTGTTAGAGTACCTGATTTATGTAATTTGGATGCTCCTTTTGCAAGCTGTGGGTAAGCACAAAGTCTTATGTTGAATCTGACTTCTGCGATTTAGGTGAAAGAAGTATGAGGCCCTGAGCAGTTGCATATACAGTGAATTTGCTATGTGATGAGCATGGTTAAGTCACATATTCCAACACTGGTCACATATCAAAGACTTTTTAACGAAATAAAATGTACCACATGAGATTTAGTCCCTTAGATAATTGCAGCTGCTACTCTACATCTTGTTTCAGTGCCAGGAGTTTCTGCATTCCAGCCTTGGATACAGCGCTGACTCACTATATTATGTTTTGTAAACATACCTGAAAAGTCTCAGTGAAAATCTTACAGTCTGTCTGTTTTCTCATTTGTAATACAGAATTTAAGTGGTTTACTTCACAGGAAAGCTAGTTAATGCATTGCAAAATTCTGTATGTTTAAAATTCTCTATATTTTAAATACTACTACATAACTGAAATATATGAAGTGTGTCTTAGTTCTCATGCAGTACCAATCACCCCCTCTCTAGTTGTCATGTCCCCTCCTCCCTCATTAATTAATTTCTTTCTCTGTGTGCTGGTTTAAAATTACCTAATTACCTGTAAACAAAAGGAAATGTGTTTCTGGGTTTTTTAATGTTGGAGTTTAATTTTTACTAATCTTATAAAATAATAATATTAATAGGAGTTAACTGTTCTCATACAAAGAGAGAGAGTGCTCTATAGAAAACATGAATACATTTAGCTAGTGTAAAACAGCCTGAGCCATTTTCATTTCCACTCTGTATTATGTATTTTTTTTAAAGAAAATCAGACATGGGAGAATTAATTGTAACTTCATGACTTATGAATTATTAATTCCTTGTGACTGGGGTTATTTACATACTGAATACTAGTCAGGCAAAGAGCAATTAGAAAGGTGTAGCTTTCTCAAACTTTATACCAAAGGGCTGTCCCTCATTTGTGGGGTTGTCATTTTGCTCTTGTTGGATTTTGCCTTGGGGTTTTTTTGTTTGTTTATTTTGACAGTCAAACTTCCATGCAATTTCCCATATGATTATGTATATTAGATATATTCTTGGAAAGGTAGTGTTGGAATTTCAATATTCTCTGCTTTTATATGTATATCTCTAGACCACCCAATAACACTTTAGCAGTTTTATGTTTTAACTATATATTGAATATTTCCTGTTGGACCACTAATATCATAAATTCAGCATCTCAAATTCACTTGCTTTCCTGAAGCTGTTTCCTTTTTTTTTTCTCAATGTGAATTTTGTGCTGCCACAACAACCTCCTGCTCATTCTTTCAGCCCTTCATTTACTGCCGTTATTTTTCTGTAAAATTTAGATCCATTTTTTACTTTTTAGATCCTTATATATCTGACTCCTAAATTCTCTACTTATATTTTTTTTCCTTATTGTAGTGTGGACTGTCCCCTTGAGACTGTTCTGACTATGCTGTAACCCACCTCCTCCTTATTCTCAGCCCTTGACCAGATCTGGGCAGGTTTGCCCTTCTCATATTGCTTCCATGGCTTGTTCAGTCTTTAGGGGAAGCAGGCATGGATATAGACTTTTGACCTGTAATATTTGGCCATAATTCTTTGTTCATACTGCTAAAAGAAATTGAAGTCTTATTTAAAGACATTTACATGTTTAATATATATCTCTGGTCACTATTGGAGCAGTGTTTGTCATAACTTATGCCTTAGAATTACAGCTTCCTACATAGTGCCACAGAAGGGGACCTTCAAGATCATCTAGTTCCAACCTCCATGCCGTGGGCAGGGGAACTTTCCACTAGACCAGGTTGTTCAGATCCCCATCTAGCCTGGCTTTGAACACTCCCAGGAACGGGACATCCACAACTTTTCTGGGCAACCTGTTGTAGTGCCTCACCACCCACACAGTGCAGAATTTCTTCCTGCTATCTAACCTAGACCTGCCCTCTTTCAGTTTAAAGCCATTCCACCTAGTCCTATCCCTACATGCCCTTGTTAAAAGTCCCTCTCCAGCTTTCTTCTGGGCCACCTTTAGGTGCTAGAAGGTACTATTAAAGTTTCCCTGCTGAGACAGGCTTCAGTCTGTCGCATTTTCCCTGAAGTGGCCCGCCAGTTACTTCAGGCTTTTATTTTCATTAGTTCTGCGAACATTTATGCTCACCAAGGAATTTTGACACAGTTTCTAGAGCCAATGGGAAGTAATGATGTTACTAAGTGCCAATACTGTTGGAAAGCACAAAAAGGCCAAGTCTTGTCTGAAGAACTTCAAGCTACAGTCTTCAAGTTATAAAAGTGCTGACATTACTATAATATTATAGTATTTTATGTGATATGAAAGTATCTGGAGATCTCATAATGAGATCTCAAAAACTATTCAAGACTTGTATTAAATTGCAAAAGAAAGAATACTGACTTGAATATTATTCCTTCCTCAATACCAGATGGATTAATATTATGATAGTGAATATCCAAGGAATTAAAAGTGATTTGTCACTTTTTGCAAATGTTGCTCAGAATAGTTATTCCATCACTGCTTTTTCACAAAAGAAGCTTGATCTGTGAATGAGATCTCAGAGATGGTACTATCTTCATAAAAATGCATATTGCCACTGTTAATAGAAAGGCAGGTTAAGCCCTGGTGGTTTAGCAGGAGTCAAGACAGAACCGAACTAGAACTTGTAGTGAGATTTCAGGGGTTTGCAGTAATGGGTTAACTTTCCTCCTAGTTACCGTCATGCATGACTATTCTGTTCTTCCCTGCAGTGTGCAACAAGCAGATGGAATGGTCAGCAAGTCAAAATATGTAGCGTTGGAAAGGTCACGGTACTACAGGATGCCTCTGTCTTTCTCATCTGTCTTACAATTAGGGTACCTTGTTCTTGTAGCAAGTTATAATGAGGACTCTAATGAATACAATGTGTATCTGTTCCTCTCACCCAGAAGCTGAAAACAAAGGACAGGTGAATTTGTACTAATAGGGACCGGGTGAGGCAGATTTTATTTATATAGGCAAATGTTTCTCATTCATATTGTTGTACTTATATTTGGAATTCAAGATAAAAAGTATTATTGGATCACAGAATATGCTGAGTTGGAAGGGACCCCCAAGGATCATCGAGTCCAACACTTAGCCCTGCACAGGACTATCCTCAGGAGTCATGCCATGTGCCTGAGAGTATTGTCCAAACACTTCTTGAACTCTGTCAGGCTTGGTGCTGAGACCATTTCTCTGGAGAGCCTGTTCCAGTGCCTATCCACCCTGTGGGCCAAGAGTCTTTTTCTGATATCCTACCTAAACCTCCCCTGACAGAACTTCAGAGCATTTGCTTGGATCCTGTCACTGGTTATCACAGAGATCAGTGCCTGCCCCTCCTCTTCCCCTCACGAGGAAGTTGTAACCGCAATGAGGTCTCCCCTCAGTCTCCTCTTCTCCAGGCTGAACAGACCAAGTGCCCTCAGCTGCTCCTCAAAGGACTTCCCCTCAAGGCCCTTCACCATCTTCATTGTCCTCCTTTGGACACTCTCTAAGAACTTAATATCTTTCCTATATTGTGGTGCCCAAAACTGCCACAATATTCAAGGTGAGGCCATGTGAACTTTCAAGGTGTACTGTCTGTAAAGCTGCAACATTGTTTTGTTTTTCCATATCCTTGCAGTTTATGGAAAAGTATGGATAGCTGCAAGATAATGTAGCTTTGTAAGTTCATTCAGCAACTCTGGCAGCTCTACTAGAACTATTTGTTTATGAAATGGAGCAACATTTCTTTCTGGCATCCACTAATAGCCACTGTGGAAGGTGTCTTTGGTGTGAATAGTGAATGGAAATAATGAAACACTTCTCATAACTTCTTTTTTGTGTCTCTGCTGTATTGTTTCAATATCTTGTCTGTCTTTTAAACCATAGTTGCTCTTAAGTTTGGGTAACTTGTATCAGGGATCTGTTATTACATATTCTGATGTCCATTATATCTGTCTGTGCGATGGTCTCATGACTTACCAGGCAATGACTGGTGGACAGACATGCCATGCTAATAAGAATCTTTCAGTCAGGTAAACAAAAGCATAGAAACAGTGTCATGAAACTTAGTTTATTGTTCAAAGCCTTGTGTTATCCCTCAGTAGTATTTTTGTCTGGATTATACTAGTGCCTGCTAACCCCCAGCAAAATTATCATTGCCTGATGCACCTAAGAAGCAATGAAGAAAAGCGGAAATGGAATTAGACAGCCATCGTTATTTACCCATGGCCATATAGCAGGTGAGTGGCAAAACCAAAAATATAACGCATATCCTGCTTTTTCTTGTTTTCTGCTCTTTGTGCTAACTTTCAGTAAAAGTATCTGACTACACTAAATTATACTGTTGAAAGTTTTGTTTGTGGTATATTTTTAATTTTAATGATATAGTATATTTTCTTCCTTTCTAGTGGCACTAAACCACGTAAAAGCATGAATTAAAAAGCCTGATGTCTGAACAACAAGAGATTCATACACTATGAGTACTTTTTATAAATAAACGTAAGACAATAAATACAAACCAAAATAAATATTAGAAACTTAATAGTTCTAGTAAGGAAAATGCTAGTATTGGGATTAAAACTTTTTATGTATCCTTCAATAGCAGTTGGTTTTTATACACACCATTTGAGCAAAGTAGTTGAGGGGCCAATCCTCTGCTTAGAGACTGGAATATTAGACCTTTGTTTTAACTGGATAAACATGGGTGATGGAGAAAAGCCATGTATGTTTTATTCTGATTCACGGCAGAAACTTTATACAGTGATGTCAAGAAAAGGTTTCCAGAGTTATTTTTCTTTAGAGCTGGGTAAGTACCGGAGTTGTATCAATAGCAGAAACATGGGAGTTTGGCAAACATTTTTTTCCATACTTAACTTTCATTGAAGAGGAAAAACATCAGAAGCTTACATAGACCACTTTTGTTGTTCTCGGGCGTATGGTGTATATTTTTGACTGTACAGTTCATGGGAGGAAAATGATGGATGATATACAAGAAAACTCTCTGAGTTATGTTCTGCACTTTTTCTGAAATTTGTAGTATACCAGAATTCATTCTTGGTCTTTATCTCCCCCAACTCACAAGCTGAAACTTGGTGATTATATATAAAGTCCTTTGCATTGCCATCAAAATCTTGTGGCCAAATCAGGATGTACTTCCTAAAGAACATCTACAGATCACTGGAGGGAATCTTTCCACTGACTTCTTTGAATCTCACTGTAATTCTCTCTTTAAAGCATTACAAATCCAAAGGTATTTGCATATCTCCTTAACCTCCTGAAATAATAGAGGTAGTTAAATTCTTATACCTTTAGACTTTCATGAGATTTTTATCCTTATTTCTCCCTTTCCTCTCATCCAGTTCCCACCCCCAACCTACCCTTCCCCAATTTGATTTCAGCCCCCATTCTTTTTTACCATGTTTTACGGTAAAAGAGAGTTCTCTCTCTCTTTATCCCTGATGGGAGGAGGAAAATGGTCTGGTTAGCTATACAGACTATGTTTCAAAAACGAATACAGAGTGTGTGGAGATAAATAGCTTGAATATTTTGTATGCTGCAAAGGTGTTGTCCTGTGCTGAATGTTCCTGAGTTGGGAATTTTTTATCACAGCATCCTTTTTGTAAAATTTAGTCCATGTAAAGTCCTTTGAAAATTAACTAGAGAACCTGACATTTCAGAACACTTTATGCTGATAAATTTAGCACTGAAATGTCAAATCTCTCCAATTTTTCAGGGGTACCAAATGGGAATGGACTCTACTGCAGGATTTGACCCTGAGTTTACATAATCCCTGAATGGCAAGGATTATATTCTTAAGGTTAAATCATGCAAGCTAATTTTCTGTTACAAATAAATGAGTGAGAAGCCTGCAGAACTATACAAAGTCACTTATTTACCTAGTTGGTTGATTGACTCTTTGCTATTGCCTCAAGTGAAGGGGAAATACCAACATGATCTTCTTAGTCTTCAGTTATAGATGCAATGGTTTCCATAAAGCTTTGTCAGGTAACAATACCTGTTTCTCGCTATTGTCGATATGAAATTATTAGTGGGAAGGTATCCTGGTATGAAAGGGTTGCTTTATTAGATTACATTGTTACTGTAAATGTTTCCTAATTATCTCTGTTATGGTAGAAATCTGAAAAAGTGTAAATTGAGTGCTTTGCATAATTTATAAAAGCTGAATGTTTCCTAATTAGTTCTGTTAGGTTAATGATACTGCAGCCTCATTTATCCATGGCCCTGAGCAATGACCTTTACCCTCCTCATTTTTAGCACTTTCTTTTAGTTCAAAAACATGTGGTGACCTTCCTCATCTCAAATGATCTTTACCAGACATAATGCTTTGGAAAATGTTACAATTCCTTTCTCCCCTCTCCCTTTGAAAGTAAAGAAATGGCCTGCTTTATGCAGGCAGAGTTAAAGCCTGATTTATACAGATCCTCTGAAGAATGCTGGTGAAGTGCATTCCTTCAGTGTTTTCATAGAAACTGATGTGAGCTGCATTAGCAGAAGATGTGAAAATGGTGAGGTGGGGGAGAGAAAAACCTCTCTCAAAAGGATTCTAAAATAACATTTTGCATCCTCGAGTAATTCCCAGCTCTCCCTGGCAACCATTCATTTCTTCCAAACAGCAGAAATTTGCAATATGAAAGTGGATTGGCTTGCTTTTCCCATGGGGCTCTGTATCTCTTCATCCACCGCCTAGGGTAAAAAGCAATGCATACGTTTACAATATAAATGTGATTTAATCGACCTCCCTGTCAGCGAGAAATGGCAAGCATATCAAACAAGCCCAAGATGTTAGGAAGAAAAAATCATAAATTATTCCAGTGATGAGTTTCTGAATAGCATTTTGGACTCCTAGATGATTCTATGTAAAACTGTTCCTCGAAACAATAATTAAGATAATTCTGTGTGACAAGGAGAAAAATGTTAAGTTTTGTATGAAATGTGCTTTATGTTTAGAAAACTGAATGTTCACTGTATTGATCAGAAATTCCCTTAGCTGCTGCAATGCAAAGCTAAAACTAATTGAGTAATTCACCATTTTATTTCTAAGTCCTTATTTATTTTTTTATCCTATGCAAAATCAGTTGGCTTCTAAATCAGCAATATGATAGGTTTCTTTGTGACTGTGTCTCTATGAATATGTACTGTGAGGTCTGCAATGACAGTATCTTTTTGAGTTGTGAATATACAGCTCTGTGAGGAAAAAAAAATTTATTATTATTATTTGGATTTCTGTTGCTTGAAAGACACTTGAGTTTTCCTGAGGAGATAAGCAAAGGGTTTTTTTAGTGAGAAAGTGCTTGTAGACTATTTTGTCATTTAGTTTGTCTAAAAGAACTGCTTCTAGATTTTTTTCCTGTTCATAGGCACAAATGCCTAGGATTTTTTTATATCCTTTTTTTCTCAAAAATACAGGAAAACTGGAAAAAGGATTCTTTTGGCAGATGGGACAGATCCCTACATTAATAAAGCATGGATCAAAACACAGGGACCTGAGTTCCTAATTCCATCCTGGGATTTTTGGTACCCTTCAGATCTCTTTCTGCAAAATATCTGGTCATGTCAATATAGGATTACTGGAGGGACCCAACTGTTTTAAATATATCAGGACTGGATTTTCAGGCCACTTCCCCTTGATACCTTTGATTGGGAGTTATTATTTTAAATGTTGTGCTATTGTATGTATCTCTTCACTATTCATATAACACTACAGTAGTTGGTGGAAAGCTTAATTTTACCGTATGTTCTTTAGACCAGAGATTTGGCACGTTGCTATCTTTTTTTTTTTTCAGTCTAATTCATCCTTTTAATAATGAAAAATGCTTCCTGTTGACCTGTACCTTCCTTTACAATCCTTAATTTTTACATTGTTTATTTTTGATTTTTCTCTTTTCTCCCCTGTTAGGAATTTACCATTTTCTTTACAGTCTTATCGTCATGATCACTTGCTTTATATCTTTGTTACAACTAAAGTTTTGTTTAAAACCAGAGATGTTCTAGTAGATTTTTTTCCAAGTAATTTTCCCCATTTTAATGTTTTGACCTGGTGTGGTATGTTTCTTTCAAATTCCTTTGACAGAATGTGTAGTTTTTGAACTTTACACTTGGATTCTTGGCTCTAGCACACTTTGAATTACTGCTTTTCTCCCCCTCTGGTGAATAAATTACAGTTCCTACCTCTTAGAGCACTGTCATACTGTCTCCTTCACTGACCTCATATTCTTAATTCACTTGAGAATTTCTTGTTATTTGGCTTAACCTCTTGTGTAGCTTTGCTTTCTTCCTCTGCAGTGCACTTTCTTTTTGTGCTCTTGGAACTTCAATATATAATCTTCCTGGACTCCTTTTGTAACTGATGTTTTAAGAGGTAGAACATCTTAGAGGTCTTTATAGCATGGTTGATATCTCTAGTATCCTGGTAAGACTCCAGTTTAAGTAATTACCTCTGTCTTTCTAAATTCTTCTTCCCCTTTGAATTGAATGTGATGGTCCCTCTCTTCCTGCCCATCCCTGTTGTGTGCATTGCTAAGCAGTCCCTGTGCTTCAGCCTGCACCTTCCCTGCCAGATTGTCCTGTCTGATGTGCTTTGGGACAAAAGGGAAATTTAAGACACTATTCATCATTTAACATGAAAGCCATCTCCCCCCTTTTTTATGCTTTACTTCCAGTGACTCAGAGGTTGTCCTTATTCAGTGCTTCTCTCTGCCATTCCAAAAGGTTTAATGCCCTATTTGTCCTAAAGAGCACTTCTGCAGTATTTTGGATATTTTGTCCAACACGTTTCTCTCCCTTTCTCTTACTTCTCCTGTCATGGATATTGATTTCCACTCCCCCACTCCCACTTTATTTTCCCATCCCCCATTGTTATACCCAGTCTTTCTTCTGTACTTTAAAATACTCTAGTGAGGTTCTCTGTTCGTACAGGACTCTCTCAGCTCTCAAGTGAATGGTATGCCTGTGCATCCTGTTCACTTCATCAATCTACGTGCATAAAACCTTTCCCTACTGCCTACGCTTTAACAGGTAAACCAAACTCTTAGGACTCTATGCAAGCTTCAGTAGGCGTAGGGTCAGATTGGTCTGGTTTTTCTATTTGTCTGTATAATCTAAGGGGGTATCACTGCAGAGGGAGATGGAAATGTCTCAAATCTCCACAGCACTCATGTTGCACAATAATGAGGAGGGGTTGGTGTGTCACTTATGGTCCCATTCTGAATTGCATGTCTTGGTGCAGGAATGGATGGTGTAATGAGCTGTAACAACCAATAGTTGGTACGAACCACCTGGTCCCAAAAGGCTTCAGAGACTGGGAGTAGACTTGCACCGATGAACATCAGAAACAGGGTCTTCTCTTTTGTTAGTGCTTTGGCCTCTCAGAAAGGAAGGTCACTATGCCACACTGTCGAGTGAAAGCCATGGTAAATGAAATAGTGTGGAAGTGCCTCTTTTCCTGAGCTTCCAATCTTTTTCTTGAAGGAAGGTTTTCTTCTAAAATGTACTGTGTTACAATAATAGATTCTGATGGTTCCTAGTGTAAAATAATTGTCCTGAATTGCCATGCTGAATGAATTGGATGCTGACGTCGTGCACTGGGATGAACATAGCAAGAAATCTTAAGAGCTTGGCTATTGTGTAAGGGTTAGGCTGATTACTTGATGGAACCTCTGTGAGTCATGCTAGGGTCAACAATGAGATAATGAGGCTAGCTAGGTTTGGAGCAGCATAAACCTCTGGGGCATTAGCAAGAAATTTTTTTTAACCCTCCAGAATAGATACATGTTTTTGCTTAAGGACAGCTTGCATAAAATACAAGGTATCTGAGAGAAAGCAGCTACTGCTCTGCTAAGTATATGATTATGGTACAATGTCATGTGAAATGTAGCAAAATCAACAGAAAGTTTCAGATGGTGATTAAATGCCTTAAAAGCAGAACCATGCTCACCAGAACCTTACCTCACAAAATCTTGCACACAATAATTTAGGACTCATATTACTGTGTTCTTTAAATTAGTGTCTGTAGCTATGTGCAGCCACTGACATTTATCATACAGTTTCCTTAAGCCTTCAATGTTTCTCAGCTCAAGGGAAAAAAAAGATTGCTATATTAGTTCTTTGTCAACAGACTCTGTTGCAAAGAGTCTAATGTAAGGACTGGATCATAAAGAGTGGTCAGTAACAAGGTGTATAATTAAGAAAAAGCAATAATATATCTGTCATAACCATAGAAACAGTCACGTTGAACTATAGGCATGACAGCATTGGCTTGACTTTGATGCAGATCCACGTGACAATCACTGTGTGACTGATTCAATGATAACAATCGAAGACTTACAGAGATGCAAAGCAGCAGGAGGAAGAGCATACCAAGTAGAAATTAAATACATGGTGGAGAGAGATGTGTTTCTAACTGGATTATTTACATATTCAAATTTAAATGGAGAAACTTCTATTATTCAGTGAATTAGCTGCAACCAACAATAATGGGCTTCCCCCCTGCCCTCCCCCAAACTGCAGTACAGGGAAGCAAAGGCTGGTACTAACTTATTGTGTTTTCTTTCATTTTCATGAAAACAGTGTTAAAAAGAGACAGAGCTTACAAATCACCATTAAGTAGTAGGAAAACAATCTACTTGAACAATAAACACTGCAACATCACTGAAGAATACAGTTAGAAACCTGGTTCATTGTTGATATTGCTGTGAGCAGATGGACTGTAAGCACATTGACTGCCAAACCTCCCTAAACCCCACACACCAGACGTGGCTGCATGGCAGGACATTTGACTGAGTGGCAGCTTGCTAACTCCTCTCTGGCATTTCTGTTTTAAAATTAGGTGGATATAGAAATTCATAGTTTTGTAGATATGTATATAAATAATCATATATAACCCTTACGAAAAGGCTAATAGTAACAGTGATCTCATACTTATGTATGGATCCCCTGCCACTTTACGTATATTATTGATTGATGTTGCAAAGTGTGGCCCAAAATCTGATTGTCACAGCAGTGACAGCATCCTCTGCCATGGGCACTACCTCCTTCAGGGCAGGAAGGAGCAGCAGAGCTGGGCACTGCAGAATGGATACAGGAGAACCTGTGTGGTCCTACCATCTGGTGGCCAGCAAGTGTCTCTAGAAGCAGAGCAGCGTTTCTCAACTGGTGAACTGAGGCATTTGAATGAGAATCAGATTATTTTACAGTAGTTGTCAGAAGTGAAAAGGACATTACTGCAAGTCTTTTCATGATATAAAGCAAAACGGTACTTCACACAGCACCACCATCAAGACCAAGAAACTGTGAACCTGTTGCTACATGCAAGTAGTATTTTAGTTTTTTCTCTGTAGTATGCTTTATTCTGACTCTTATGAGTAATGTTGTGGAAAAAAATCAATTGAATAAGGATCCCTTGATGTGGAGTCTTTGTTCTGGAATAGTAATTTTTCACTAGTGACTGTTAAGAAGAGCAGGATCTCCCACGACTTGGGACATCCCAGTTGAAACAAGTGCCAAAAATGTGCCAGGGTCTGTCACCAGCTGCCATATGTGGCACAAAGAACCACATATTTTATTAAAAATAATCCCATTATAGTAGCAGTTCATGACCTAGAACTCAGGCCACCTGAGTTCTAAATATTCTTTTACACAGTGTTGTGCAGAGTCTTCTCTGGTCAGTCCAGTGATGTCAAATTTTTCATTTTAAACCTGAAGAAAAGAAATATATATATATTTCTAGTTCTCAATAATGTTCTTTTCTGATAAAATGCAAATAGTGTTGTGTCTGCTTTCTAGGAGTATTTTTAGTTTTTGTACGCTATAATTTTCAATCTGACTAGGAGATACTGGAGAAGATTTTCTGTATTTTGACGAGTCCACTTGATGCTACAAAATTTTCTGGGAGATATGAGGACAGGACAGAGGGAGGAAGAATGAAGTGCACTGAAAGGGCATGAGAGAGATTTCAAAAAATACGTAGGCAAGGAAAGATGTAACACCCATTAATATCAACAGGCCTTAATCTACTGTAACACTAAGGATCTGGTGTGCATTTTGGAACACACAACATTTTACTAAAAATCAGAGTTTAAGCAATCTGAAACAGCTGATTAATTTTCAACCTTGTTTAGTACTTTTAAATTTTGTATATATGTATATATACATATATACACAACACGTTCGCTGATATATGTACTTTGAACCTTTGAAAGTTATTTAATGTCGCGGTCCGAAAGGGGGACAGGACACCAGGAAGGGTGCAAGCAGACTTGTTTATTCAGGCGTGCACCCGATTCTTAACCATCCCGCCAGGGAAAAAGGGGTAGAACATAGGGTGGGCTATCAGACAGACAAACAGGGGAGCAAATCAGAATAGGGCACAGGCAAAAGGGGGAGGAGTGGGGGAAGCAGGGAGCAGGCAATCTCATGGCAGGCCTGGGCATGTGCAGTTGTGCACTGCGCAGCATGAATACAATGAAACCACACAGTAACAGCAACATCCATATGAAAGTCCTGCCAATTGCTGCATGCTTTTCTCCATCCTGAATCGTGTTCCGTCACAATTTAATGCCTTTAAGATATTTTGAAATGTTATATATTTTAATAGCTCCTCTGTAGCAGTTCTGTGTAGTAAGCACGATAGGCATTTTGTGTAAGTAAGCATGATAGGCATGCTTACCATTCTCTAACATAATAAAAACGGAATAAATAAAAATCTTACTAGTTGCAAATTAACGTTTATAATTTGCCTATGTATTTGTATTACATTTCTCTAGTCAGGACTTATGAGCACATGGACATAGATACCTACACACTATATCTGTGCAAGTGTGTATACGTCTCCTGAAATACACAGGACATTCTTCCTGTAAGTGAGGAGTTACTCCACAGCTAGTAGAAAGGAATTGCAAAACAGTATGTTTTAGGGGTTAGACTACTCATCAAGGGATAGGTTTTAGGAAAACAGCTCAAGAACAAATTGAAAACAAATCTGGTGTCAGATATGTACATTCACTCAATGTTATTCCCTCTTTTCAGTCATGATCCACTTCTGTGATTGTATGAAATCAGTCCACCTTGGTTGACTCTGCTACTCTGTGTCCTTGCTATTTCTCTCCTAATTTAAGCAGATACCTCTGGACAAAATGATACAGTGGTACTTGCACTATTATCTTTGAAGTTTTGATATTAGTAGAAGGTATGTATATCAAAAGAAAGTAGTATAAACTGCAAATCATAAATTTAAAAACCGCTGTCAGAAAAATGGTCGACAAAACAAATGAAACGAAGTAAATGTTAATCTGAGCTCCTAGTGCACGCTCAGTTAATTCAAGCACTCTTTCTTGTATTAAAGTGTAGTTCACAGAATTCAGTGTTCCTCAGTATATCAGTCTACGTACTTCCTCTATAGAGAACAGTATCAAAGTTAACCCTATACCCCAATGGTGTTATATTTGCTCTTAGTTCAGAGTTGGTGTTTCATATGATCGCAGATTTGTCTCTCTCTCAGTATGGGCAAGTTTTCTTTAGACATGTGTAATTTAAAACTACCGTGGCCTATGCATTTTCCAGGGACCAGAATCAATACTGATCTTAGTTTGACTATTTTTCTGGTGAGATTCTTTTTGTGAAGTTCACAACTAATATGTGTTAAAGCTATTAAAGCTATATCATAGACTCATTGACATATTATATATAGGCATTACCCATTACTATTAACCTTAAAACTCTTAAGTAATAAAAATCCTGCATACATCTTTACTAGCTTAAAGTTATACTGTAACATGCAGTATTGTAAAATAGGAACTAAAATACTGTTTGGAAAAAAACATCTTATCAGACAGATCTCCATCATCTTCCCAAAATACTCTATTAAAATGCTTAATTTGTGATGCACTGCTTAGGGCAGTATCCATTTCCATTCAGGTTTTAGACCTCTTTGGAGAGTTCTTGGGAGTGAACAACTATAGGACACAAGTTGGGACAATCCAAATAGATATTAGTGAGTTTGTGTTCAAACCACGAGAGTAGTTTGACATTCACAGTGTATTTCACTGAGCTTGTTTTCTAGAGCTCCAGCAAATGGAGTTGATGCTTCACTAAAGGGAGTAAAGTCTGTTTGTCACTAGGCTGTTGTCAGTCGTGAAAGAGACTGAGCTGCATTTACCTGCAGCTTTGTTCATGAACAAAGGCTGATTTGCAGTCTCCTGCAGGAAGACGTTTATGGGGATTAAGGAAGGATTTTTTTTTCTCATAGATTTTTTTTTTTTTTTGGACTGTCCACAGACCTTGGAAACATCACTCTGTCTTTTATCAGAATAACATGTTTGAGTTTTTCTCTATTATCTTGATGTAGTTAGGAACTTCTGCCCCATTCTTTTTTAAATGATAACTTAAGGAGAAGGGATTCTACATTTAAGCTGCCTGCATCTTCATCATTATTTCATGCTGTTCCTAAGGTGGCTCTCACTTCTTTTCTCCCTTCTTTATTGTATTATCATCAAACTTCTCTTGAAGCTTTTTCCCTTTGGATTGCTTGCTTTCATGAATATGGGTGCTGTCCTGAAAACAAGTCTTCTGATCCACAGGCTTTTTAGCTCACTTCTAGACTCCTCTGATCATTAGAGACTCTATTCACAAAGAGGAAAAATACAGCTGAAAGGAAGAATTCTCTTTAGCGACTTCTAGAGGAAATGGGCATTGAAAGGTCAAAGCAGAGATATTGCACCCCTCAGTAATCCAGCCAAGAGATTAATAGTTAAGATAAAAATAGAAAAATATAATTATTCTAAATTCATTTCCTCTCTTGGAAAATATAAGAGCAGGCAAGACCTTCACAACCCTGATTCCCAGGTTGCTATCTCCCTATCACACTTGTGTGACTTGAAGCACATGGAAGCCTTAGTAGTAAAACTAAGTGAATAATTCATGGTTAACAGCTTATTTGATGAATTACTGAGGGCCCTTTTTCTGTTTGTGCAGAGTTTTTAGCAGGTGACAATGTCTTTCAACTTATGTATTATTCAAATTTTTTCAACCATTTTCTTTTTCTTTTTTTTTTTTTCCCCTTAATATGCAGATTTACTGCAAGCAGCTTTCCAGATACTGAGCAGTAACAGATTCTGGACACTGCAACTGGTCCCCAAAGCCATGTGAGCAAAGTCTGTCTCCCAGTTGGCTGAGCACAACCTTTACACTGAGGAAAAGTATTCAGAAAAGAGGCAATGCTCATGTTTTGTTTTTTTCATGTAGAGAGGCAGCAATGGGTTTGAAATTCCCTATAATTTCTTAACCTTTTCCCTTTCTGGATAACAGAGGCATTGGATGAGGTGGCATTCTTATTGGATAAAAGGCTAATGTAAAATGTATTGGCTGTGGGTAGAGTTCAGGTTTAAATTTCCCCTGTCACATTGATACAAAGTAATTGTTGCCTGTTCACAGACCTATTAGGAAGCGAGGTGGTCAGGCCCCTATCTACTGCTTTTAATTACTTTAATGTTGGAACCACATAAAAAGTGTAGTTTGTTTTTATTTCTGTGAAATTTGTTTTGCTTCTTTGTGTCAAACATTGTGTCATCTCACCCCGAATCTTCATCTTTTGGGTTCAAAGCCTTTATGTGCTTGTGATTAAAAAAAAAAAAAGCTATTAGGCTTTGTAAAATCAAAATTTTTTGCAGGAATTGTGACGGTAAGGTCCTCCGAGTCTGTTCTTTAACTGAATGTAGGCAATAAAGGGCAGATCTGCATTGGGCTCTGTAATGGCACTGACATTAGCAGAGAAAAACTGGGTTTGGAAATGGATAGTTGATAAATTGAGTAAGGGAGAATATTTGATAGTCTGTAGACCAGGCTCAGGTAATGTTGCTGAAACAGAGGTTAAAGATTATAGCTTTTGTTCACTGTTAATTATCAGGGTTTCTTTGGAGAGACTGTGGATATTTGAGACTTAGAGAGGACAAAGTAAGAGTCAAGGGATTATTAGTAGGTAACATCCTTAAACATTTAGGAGAGAGAGGAATTTGTGACAGTAACCCTCAGCAATTGATTCTGTAAATGTTTGTTTTCTGTTTTCCTGAGTGTTCTTGTGCTTAGTGAGTTTTCTAGCTGTATAGAATTATTTTTATTTGTGGAAAGCAAATAAATAAATTGCCATATGATTGGCACTGTGTTTTATTTTGGCCATTTTTCCTTGATTAGCGTGGAAGGTGGAAAGCTATGCCCTGATGAGATAGATTCTTGTGTGAACAAGGCATATCTTTTAGCAGAGGGATCCTCAGAGCCCATCACAGTCTGTTCTGCATTTACTGCTGAGGTGAAGAAATTTGTGCTGCATACCCAGGACATATTACTTCAATTAATGTGGGAAAAAATTAGTATTGCTTGATTCTACATGAAACATGTTGAGCTAGGAAAGAATTGACAGAAATGGGTATGCAATAAGTTAAGGGTGCAGTTTAACAATGTGTCCAAACTATGTCACAAGAAATTATGTGGGATTTCACTTGACTTATACCTTCTGATTTTCCTTAGAAAAGGAGTTGTTTCCATAGTAACAGCCACATTACATGGTTCTATACTTATGATACCTCTGAGATAGACCAGCATTGCAAAGAAATATACTTCTCAATATGTCATACAAAAATCCTGTACTTGTTAGTAAGAAAAATCTTATTTCCAGCAAAGTGAGACACTTCTTTGAGGTTTCTAGGCTATGGTTAATTTGTTTATACTCTCTTTTTCTGTCCCTCCCTCATTTATTATAGGTAGTGCTTATGTTACTGCCTATTAAGCTACCTGACACTTCCCATTGTAGGCTTTTGTCTTCAGCTGCTTACAGCTTTACCAAATATTAACTGTTTAGGCTCATATTTTCTGTTCGGGGTCTTTGCCTTGTCAAAGTCCTTTCAGAATATATCATAGCTGTGCAGCTATTTCTAAGAACTATTACATGTCTTTTCCTTTTTTCTTATGTTAATTGCTCATTGGTTATTTTTTGAAGATTTCTGTATTCCTTCTGGGCAAACCCCTAGTGTAGCATCTGCATTTTGCTGTGTGAACTTCTGGTATCCTCTAACCCCTATCCTGAAATTTCACTCAGTTATAAGTATCTGCAATCTCGTAGTATCAAAGTTGATTCTTGACTTTTGAATGCTTCTGGGAGACCTTGGAAATGTGCTAATAAAACATACATATATTTATTAAGTGCATGTGTACATACAGACATAGTGTATGTATTTATGCACTTAGATAGGTTCCATTGGTTGTCTGGAGAATGACAGGTATAACAGTACTACTCCATTTGTGTCAGAGAAGTAAGAGATCAGAAATAGCTATTAGAATAATTGGAATATGAAGGTAGAATATAACTTTAGCTCTTAACAATTCAGTCAGTCAATGAAGAATCCAGATTGGTAGGGAACTCAGTTGCTGGAGCATGTTAATTTGCAGCCTGTTCAGAAACAACCATGGAGATTTTTAATACATCAGATCTTTCTTAATGAATTTTAAAAACAACGTGCACTTGGTTATTGCAGACTCAAAAGCTGTATTGTGATTCATTCTTGTCAGAAAATGTACTGAGGTGCTGCTTCTGATTTCAGTGCTCTTCAGTGCACGCAGAATTATTTCTCTGCTCCTTGGTAGAACACACTGTGATATTTTCTATACCTTAGTATTTCTGTATTGCACTTTATCTTGTGGTGGTTTGTTTTGGTGTTTTTGTTTGGCTTCTTTGTTTGTTTGTGGTTTGTTATTACAAACTCTATGTTTATATTGGTATGCTACAAAATAATGCAGTGTCAAGATACGCGAATTAGCTCTTGAGTACTAGTATGGTTTTTTTGGTGCAGTACTCTATCACTGTTAAGTGTAGTTAATTTGGCTGAGCCACAGCAGTGCACAATACAGATCCCTACACCTAAATTCTCTCATTGGCAGCTTGGAATATTGCATTGTATCGTATAGATCTAAGTTATGCATAATTTACCAAATTCCTTCTGGTTGCACATTTCTTCTGGCATCCAAAACTGGCAGGAATCTGCTGGTAGAGTCCCTCAGCTGTTTCTTTCTGTTTTCTGAAGAGAACACACATGGGGTTGTAAAGGTCGTGTTATTTAGTACAGAAGTGACAAGTGAACTGTTCGCTCCTGCAGCCTCCCCCATGCTTCTTTCACGAGTGCTACTTTGATTTGTCACTGGGGTAGTCTCCTCCAGTCACCTCCTTGCATGACTTCAGCTAGTGCTTTGTCATTTCACTTCCTAGTGCAGATCTAAAGGGCTCAGTTCATAGCAGTGAACTGCCATTCCTAACCTGTCAGGCAGCAAACAAATTAAACTCAGTAATGCAAACAAGATCCCAGTAATTCATAAATGTCTGAAGCACCAAAGATAGCAAAAGACGTATTTGTAGACGGGCATAGGCTGTGTTATACTATCACTGTAGCACTTTATTTTGACAAGCTAGCAAATTTGTGGTTGTTTTCTTCCTCAGAATTTCAATATCTCTCGAACTGTAGCTCTGGCATTGTTGTTTGGGTGGTGTGGAACAACAAGTTTAATGTGGGAGATTTGCAGAGCACAGCAATGGAGTCACAGCTGAGTCCTTAAATGTACTCGGTCTGAGTGGGAGACACTGCTTTAGCTCAAGTAAAGGTTACTCAGGGGAATGAGCAAAAGACAGCAGCACACAGTAGCCAATGAACAGGACCAGGTGCTGATCTGTGTTAGGTCACTTCACTAGAAATATTTAGGTCCTTTTTCTTGTGATTCCTCTTTTAAGAACTGGGAAGCAGTGTATTGAACGCGAGCAGAAATACAACTGAAAAATAAATGTAGAAGTTTTTTCAGTAGGTTTTGGGACTGCGTGAAGGTAACTGAGTGTGTAGTGTTCTTTTCAATTACAAAAATTTAGAGGAAAGCCTGGAAATAAGAGCTGCAAAGTGAAATAAATACTCTGCCTAGTTATTTACTTTTTCCTGTTAGCTTTCTTGGAATCTCTCTGTGTATTGTCTTTTCCTCCTAACTATTTATTTAATCTGGTACAAAAAGGCATAGTAGTGGCTAGAAGCTGAGTGAAGATAAATAAGTTTTAGAATAGATGTAAGCTTTTAAAAGTGAGAGCAATTTATCAGTAGAACAGTGTACCCACGCCTGTAGTGGGTGTCTGCTTCTTACAATCTTCCAATAGACACTGGATATCTTTCTAGTAGCTATGCTTAGCACAGAGCTTGATGCAGAGTTGACTAGATTAGAAATTGTGGTATGTGTATACAAAGTCATCCCATGAGAGGAAAATCTGTGAGCCTATCAGGAAAAGATTCCTTAACTCCTATTTCCCTTGGCTGATTGCCTCAGCGTCCCTATTTGACAACTATTTTAATTTTACTTAATGTTAATACTCTTAAGTAAAATTATCTGAAAGTTTAGATTGATTCTTTCATCTGGATAAAAGTAGGTAAATATATCAAATTAATAATATCTAATATAAAGAACAAATATACTGTGTTATTCAAGCAGTAGTTTTTAATAGTAGATCCCAAAACTACATCGGCTTAGGCATATTTTTGTGTACATACAGAGTTGATTGTGTTTATTCTGCAGATCTGTTTACTGGATCGTTGTCTTGGTTTTCCTCCATATTTTTGAGAGGATTATAATCTGTGCTAAAAACTATGGAACTCACACTTCAAATAATGCTTATTAGGATAAAAATATGTTTGGGGCCAGATTTGAAGGATCCTAATACTGTGACAGAGTCAAAAAATGAACGATGAAGTTAATTTTGCTAAGAGCAAATAAACATGGTCAGGTGAAAAAGTAACCTTCTCTGTGTGTATATGCACATGTATATAAAACAATTCATACTCACGGAAGTGATGGTGGATATCTGTTTCCATATTAATTATGGGATAGCTCTTCTTCATGTTGTACCTAAGGCTCTGGTTCTTCATGAGTACAGAGTAAAAGACTTACTGGAGCACAGTTTCTCTATTTTACCTGTTTAAGCACATTTATTTTGAGAGGCAAAGGTGGGTGCCTTGTTTTTGTGCGTAGCTGGTGAGGATTCTCACCAACTCCTTGGAACTACAAAGTGCTTCTTTTGGTCCCACAGTTTAGACTTGCCTCTTACCAACAGTTTTCCGAAAACATCAGCTCGTTGCTCTGAAGTTGTCAAAGGCCAAATAGAATGATTACAATATTAATGTTATTGAGTCAAATGCTTCTGGAAAACCCCATCACCAGATTATATCATTAAAAGGTCCGTGCATTTTCTGAATTCTCTTTCAGCTTTAATCTTCCCAACAAAGAAAGAATAAAATGTCTGAAGAAACAGTACACTTGACAGAGAAGGGTTGAAAAGGGTGAGGTAGAAAAACAAAAGTTTTCCTACAAGGGAAGACTAAGACCCTTGAGCTTGAAAAGAAATGACAGAAGGGAGACTACATGAGAGCTTAGTCAAACCTTGAAGGGGTGATTAGAGAACGATTATGTGCTATTTCCCTCAGTATCAGAACCAAAGGCACCCAGGCTTAATGTGACTAAAGTAAGTTGTTTTTTTCCCCACGTAGTGCGTAGGAATTATGTTGTGTAACCCAATGCATGTGATGCTGTCTATACCTACAGAATTTAGAAGAAAGGTTCATAGCTAGCTGCTAAATACAAAAATCTGAGTGGATTATGTAGATTACGAAACCTGTGAGGAACTGACCTTTGGGAAGGCAGAAAGATACACAGAAGAGATCTGTGGTTTTGGGACTCTGCATGGGCATTCACTGCAGAGTCGTGGACTTAGGGATCTTTGGCTTGCAATATGATTGTGATTTTCCTATTAAGCAGGTAGCTTATTTTATGTGTATTGTAACCAAAAAGTTGTGCTGATTCAAAAGGAGATCTATCCAATAAAATATTTGCGTCCTCATAGCAAGTTTTGTTGTTACTTAGTTATGTAACTGTTGTTTTCCCTTAATGATTTTACAGTGAAGTTTGTACTTAATGTTTGTTTTTAATTACTAAGTTGAGTCTGTCTGCAAAGTAAGGTCTGTCACTATTTCTGTCTTTAAGTTTCCACATGAGCTTTTCAAGGAGTTTACATAAGAAAGAAAAAGCACAAAATTACCCACAAGGCACATGTGATTTCTTTAGACTGTTCACACATGATAACAAGGACAGCACTGCAAATGTCAAATTAAAAGATCAGTTTTGTGCCTGGTATAAACCAACTGTACTATGTTGCCTTCAAGTAGCATGATGCCTTTTATCAGAAAGGGAGTAATAATGAATCCCTGTGCCAATCAACCCTACAGGCTTGAATGGAAAAAAGGAAAATAGGACAAACTAATTACATGGGTAAATACCTCTTTGATAATTTTTTTTCTAACCATATAAGAAAGTTCTTCCATTTGTAGTCTCCAATCATCTGCATTATCATGCTTACAATCCTTTTAATGTTCAGCAGTGTTGTTGCAGTGCTGACACATAATCATGCCTTGTCTCAAGGAAAGTCAGAATAGAAGGACAGAAGAAAGAATAAGAGGCCAAGCAAACAGAAATAAAGAAGTAAATGTTTTGTACCCTGTCCTGATTCTCATCAAATTTCCTTCACCAAAGCCAAGATTGGTTACTGTTTGAAATGCTTAAAAGGATTGCTTCCCTCTTTCATTTTGGATCCACATAAATCCCTACTTTACATTTGTTCATCTGTGGGGAAAAAACAGAAGCCATAATTTGTGTGATTCCAGATGTAAAACTCTGAAAACTTTGCAAAGTAAATATTTTGAAAAAAAGGAAGAGAGCCGTGCGAACAGAAGTTATGTTATGAGTAGGCATTGCAGGAGAACTCAGGAAGTTCCTAATTAATTAATAAGCATAAAATACTCAGTAATTTAAAAAGAAATATACTATATAATATGTACTCACATATTTGAAAATATTTGTCCATTTGAAAATAGACTTCCATTCTGTTATCCAAACTCAGGCCAAGACACAGTAGATGGGTATGCAAAGAAAAGACAGCACAATGGAAAGTATTTTCTACCCTATTTGGTATCTAGTCTTAAACTGGTATTTATATACCCATTTGATATTTATCTTAGTCTACCTGCAGCTTAACTTTTTCCTTTATGTATTAGTAAATTTTTAAATGAGTGTTTAAAAGAAATGAGTTGAAAGCTGTAAATATTCACAGTCTAGTGTGGGAGGAAGCACAGTGGTAACTGTTCTAAAATGCTGTGAGTAGGTACAGACTGCCATTATATCCAGGACAGAGGTTTTGAAGTGACGTTTCCACACTGACTGACAGGCCAGTGCAGGTCTCAGGCTTGTCAGTTGTCTTTATAGCACATCTCTGACAGCAGATAGTCAGATCTTCTCCTAGAGGAAACTGTTTTGGAGCTATGGCACGGGAACAAAGGAACTGATCCTGATCTCTTTGTTTGAAAACACCTCTGTGAAAATAATATATGAAATATATGAAATAGCTAAAATATTTAATGTTGTTTAATAAACTCAACACAGATTTTGCGGTGTATCATAAGAGTTTGGGGAACAAAGTATTATTTGGTCAAAAATCATGTCAGACTGACAATAAAAGATGACTGAAGATTTTAGACTTTTAAGTGTACACAGAATTGTTCAATAGATCTGTCCTTTAGCTAAGCAGGGCTGCTTAAGTGCCTGTCTCTGAGGTTAATATGTGGCAGTTTTGTTATACCTTTAATGATCCCAAAGGCTGAAGGAGGGAAAAGAGCCCTCAAACCTTCCTGCAAGGCAGTTCAATTTGTGGCAAGCTTTTCAACCCCGTGGCCTGCAGCAGGAAGAGCTGACCAGATAAAAGCCTGTGGAGCACTGATTCACCTCATTTTCCGCTCTCTTCTGTGCAACAGATAGTCAAAGAGGTTTGTCTTTGCTCTTTCTTCTTTCTGTGCAGTTAATTACAATCAGACAGGCAACACCTAAAATGTCCTTGGAATGTTCCAAAGGGCCATCAAGGCAATCAGAAGCCCCTTACGTAGACGTGCAGTTCTGAAGATGAATGACTGAATCAGCCAATGAATGAATAAAGAATCACAATTCTATAGTATAAGGTGTTTGCTACATACCCCATATAATTTCTGTTAGTTACTGGTATTTTTTTGCCTTCCTGTAACTACACTTTTGGAAAGCACCTGCTATTGACCTATCTTTTCTCCTGTTAAAAGCAAGATACATTTCTGTGACCTTTTTAGGGAGAGAGAGTAATGGTAGCATTCACAGGGTTGAATTGACTTGTCTGGCCCAGTGAGACTTTGAAAATAGTGAGAAAGAAATTATTAGATTTTAAAACATAGTTTACAGATTACAGTTAGTGCATCAATAGTACGTCTTTAATCCTTTTGTGATAATATTAAGTTGTACCAGATCCAGGACAGATGCATGAACAACTCCAGTTGATAAATTTTGATATAAATTACTTTCACTTGATGCAACTTGGCAGATATCTTTTCATAATTTCTTTTCTAGTCCATGTTTCCTAAACTCCTTTTCAAGAAGCAACACTGAAAGTACTGTAAGGATGGAATGTAGTATTTACCATACTGTTCCTAACTTTTAGGTTTCTGTCTGTACTGAAGAAGGAATTAATATTGGCTTGTGTTAACTGTTACTAATCTTTGGGGTTTGTGTTCATCTAATGGCTTATAAATAATCTTTCATTATTTGTTTATTTGTACTTTTCTGGGAACAGGAGGTAAGCTGACTAATCCTTACCTCACCCCAGAAGCTATTGGCTCTGTCCCATATCCTAATGCAGATCACATTTGGACCAGATACCCTCAACTCTTACTAACATAAATAATACCATATAACTAGTACTTTCAATAAATGAGTATCTTTATTTTTAGTTATCTTGAAGTTCAAACTGCTTGCCAAATCAATTTATCATAGTCCCCTTACTGGGGGAACAGGAAAATACTTTCTTGGGTTGTCTGAGTCTTGGTATATCTATCAGTAATCATAGCTGATATAATGATTAATATATGTATATGGTATAATTTTTAATTATAGGGTGGCAACTATCTAAACTGGAAGGAGTTTAAAGATATTTACACTTTCTATAATTTTAAGTGATGTCTTATTTGAACGTAACTTGTTTTTGCACTTTAGTGGACTGTAAAAATACTATGGTCAGCTATCATTTATTTTTTCTTTCTCATACAGTGAGAGAATTCTGTAGATCTTCATCTAAATCTAAAACCTTTTATTAAATTATAAAATAGATGTATTTTGCTATCACTAATACCAAGCATTGCAAATTTAGTTTTCCTGCCCCCAAGATTTAAAGATCCATTTTATACTTAGTTTTAGATGTTGTAAGGTATTAACATCTAATTCTAGTACTCTCCTTCTCAGTAGGCTGTGATTTACCAAGAATATCAGTACGACTGTTTAAGTTCTAGAGCCAGAGAAACTGTGGCAAAGGAGGTTCCCATGGGCAGCAGGGCCCTTGTCTGTGATCCGTTAGAATTGTTTTTTCCTGTGTCCTTGTCTATCCCTTGGTGTAAACATCATCTTAACACCAGAAACCAACTATTGAAAATTATCATTTATAACTTGGCGGTGGTGGCTTGAAAAGCCTGTAAAATAATAACTGTCCTTTTGTCAAACATTCCATGACAGAGAAAATGGCAGGTCTTGCAAATATAACTTCATTTGCGTGAATACCATCCAAGTCTTCAATTTCTCCTGAGTGCTTTCAGAATACAAATCAAGGAATACAGCTCTCGTTAATCAGCCTTAAGACTGATCTTCAAAGCAGAAAGAGAAGAAGGAATTCTGTGTTTTAGATGCTTTGTCTTGTGTGGCATTTACATACATGTTGCAATGAAAGGGGCCTTGCAGGGACCTGTCCCAGTTAGTTACTGGAAAAGCACAGAGCCTTATAAAATATCATTGCTGTATATGAAGAGAGATGTCATCAGGTATAGATGAATGACAGACTGATTGTATCAGTTCAGACTAAAAGGTTTATTGATATTATGCAGGGTTATGTGTTTTTGTGAAATGAAGCCTAGTTCAACTAAGGAAAAATAGACCTTCTTCTCCCTTGTGCTGTTATGTCATTGTCTTATTTTTCCCTATGATTTCTCTTCTTTCCTCTTCTTCCTTCTTTTTTTTTTTTAGATGACATGCATAGCTTTTCCTTTTGCTACAGTTATTATGCATTTCTTCTCTGAAAAACAGTTTCTGGCTATACTTGTGTTTTAGCATAAGAAAATAGGCAGCACTGCCACAGACAAAAGCTGCTTTCTACATCTGGTGTGGGGTTTTTTTCCTTTCACTAACTGATTAAAATGAGGTAAGCTCAGATTTTAACAGTTCCACTTCCTCACGTCTAGGAATTTTTCTAAGGATGTTTTCATACACACTTTTCATCATCTTTAATATCACGCTATCAAATGATAGTCAAATGACACCTTTTGAAGATGGGAGAGTTATCCTGTATAAATCCTCTCTAGCAATAGGATTGTGGAATATGTTGGGTGTTAAGCTGGATGGAGTGGACTTAAGACACTTGGATTTTGTCCTTGTTTTTGCTGCTACTTTAGATAAAATCTTAACCGAGTCATCCAGTTTACCAACGTCTATCATTTGATTTTGCTCCATTAATGCCTGTAAAACGTTTTGAAATAGTTGAGTAAAAGACTTCATGCACTATAAATACTATAGTATTTATACTACAAATACTGTAGTAAATAGTACTGTAAGCATTGAAAGGATAATAATTAATAATGACTGCTCAATATTTTACCTGAGTTATGTTTTTAAAAAAGCATCTCTTATAGATCAAACATCATTAAATTTTTTCATGAAAGAGGAGAACACATATTTATCAATAAATCTCAAATTTTGTTTAAAATTATTTTGCCCTAAGAGAATGACAAAGGAGAAAAGAATGCTTTAGAAGGAAAGTGAGAGTATTTTGTTCTAGCTCAGTTGCTAAAATTCTAGGAGGTGAACATTAGGGTGTTGAAATATAGAAAACTACAAAGGGAAAACAAACATTTCATTTGGTGATATTAGTGTGTTTTCATTTGTTTATTGAAACATACATATTGGATTCTTCAGAGTTAATGAAAAACACCTGACCTCAAGCAGCAAACCAGAGCAGTTTTGAGTGTGTGTGTGTGTTAGAGTAGCTCCTCAGTTGTTTGACCCAAAGAAATCAAAGTGGCACAGTCCTTCGCAGAATAGAGATTGTGCTAAAGTAGAGAACGAGAGAGAGACTCTCTCATTCTTCTGGTTGCATTGCAGCTTGCAAACAATTTATTGGAAAAATGTTTTTTCAGAAAGACTTGTTCTCATCCTTTTATACATTCTATCTGCTCTTTCATTTAGTCTTTCATATGCTATGTTGCCTCCCTAAAAACATTGCTGCTTCTTTCTCCTCTGCAGAACTTTTGTCAATGCTGTTCCTGGTGAAAGAGTTGGCAATTGACAGCTTAGCTTCTATTAGCAGTTTTGGGACTGCTTCTCCTTATCATCAACTAACTATAAAATTGTCCTGGCTTTTCAACAGAGATTAGTTTGTTAGGATATCTGCAAAACCAGCTAAGAACAAAGTGGAATCATTGTGTGAGATGCAGCCTCTCTGCACGTCAACAATTTGCCACCCACTTGGAAAAAATACTGTTTAATAGTGCCTCGCACAGAAAGCGAATAAAACTATCCTATTGCTTTTTCAGAAGGTTTATTTGCACCTCTTGATGTAAAACTGCTTGAGCTAGAAATGGTTACAGTCTACAGTTCACCAGACCTCTTGACTTAGTTTAATTATTGTTAATTGCTGAGATATTCATTGTCTGATCCTTAGGTGTTCACTACTTTCAGATCCTAAAAAAAGATTAATGACCCCATCTGGAAAAAAAAAACAGTCAAGATGTTTGGCTGATATTTGACTGTATGACTGGAGTCCTAAACTTCTAAAAAAGGAAATTACTTTCTTGCCCTTGACCTTTCACATTAATGTTTATAGCTCTTGTTGCATTATTTCGATTCTGTGACAGTTTGAATGTGTTTGCAAGGGATAAAATTCTTCCTGTGTTAATGGCTTTGGTTTGCACCTGAATGATTATGTGTAAATGTGCAAGGGACAGATGGCCTGAACTTCTTCCCATGACTCAGGCCTTTTTCCATAACTTAAGGACTTCACCAAGAAATCTGAACTCTTAGACTGCTGCCAGGGTGGTTCTGAAAAGGTATCTGGACTGGTTGGCAAATCTTTAAGAAGGAAACCATTTGTTCCTACCAAGTGTGTTCGGTTCCCTGTTTCACCATCTGCTGGAAAATAGCTTTGGCTTCCTGGCTTGGTATGTTCCCCCACCCTTTTAGTTTTTTCCCAGGAAATATTTGGAGAATCTGCTTAGGGGAAGCATATTGAAAAGGGGAAAATATTGGAATTGTGTATAGTCAGTAGATGTTATAAACTGAACCATAGTGAAGAAGCTGCCATAATCCCTGTAAATAGTATGATCACTTAATCTTAGTTGATAAAAAAGAATATCTAGTTAAACAAAGAAGTTATTTCATTAAACACTGGCTGTATGTGTATTTCTAAGCTCAAACAAATACTGGCTTTGATTACTTGATTTTATGCAACCATTTCCTGTGAAAAGGAGCACAATAACCTTTAAGGAAGAAAGCTGATATAGTTGAGATATTTTTTCAGCCTACACTGCTCTTACAGTATCAGTGAAGGAATATGCTTAGCAGATTCTTCTGTAAAGAAACTTATGTCACCAGAGAGATGCAATAGAGAGGAAACAAGAAAAAGACAAGGATATTAAAGTGGTCAGGGGGTATTAGTCATGCAGGCTTCTGCTTTGTCTAAAATTGCATTCTGTAGGACTCTTAGTCAACTGAATCAGCAGTAAAATGATGAATAATGTGGTGACTGGGGACAAGCACTGAGGTAGTTTGACTGAAAAGTAAGTGCTGATAGCGTAGGCTTTTATGTCACGTTCTTCGTGCAGAGATTCTTATTGTGATCTCAGAGACTGCACTTAAGAGAATTCACTACAATGTTGTACAGACAATTAAGAATGTAATTAAGAAGATGGACTACTGAAAAAAATAGTTAATAATTAAAAGCATGATGAGGAAAATAAATATTTCTGGTAAATAAGTACAGGGAGGGAGAAGGAGCAAGTGTTTTATCAGAGCAATAGAAAAAGCATTCCTGTAAATCAATCATAAGATGACTAGTAAAGGAAGAGGAAAGAACCGGTAATGGCAACTGAGGGAAATGAAACAATAAGATTTAGCATATATGATGATAAGGCAGCAGGGGGATTTTTTTGCTTGCTCTGGGTTTGAGTAACTATTTATTTGGACCAATTAGTATTGTATATACTGAACATAAGGAACATTATCAACTCAGCTCAGAGATGGCATTTCATAACCAGTACTCTCCTGCCTACTTGCCTGTCACCCGGACTCCTGGTCTTTTCCATTTGGGAATGAATCCTAATGATCTTTTAGGCTTTTAGAAGTCTATGTTTTTGACAGGCTATTGAAAATGTTTTTCTATTTCTGCTATATTCTCCTTATATAGATGTCAAAATTAGTGTTGAGAAAATATGACAGTTAAATGATCATGGTTAAAAGAGTCTCACAAGTAGTACTCTAGAGAAGACAGAGAAATTCTGATGGGCTGTGCAGGGGTGTTCTGCACTAAATGGACACTTAGTGAGCTGGTGGGAATGTCTTAAATAGCTAATCAGATGTCTTAGCTTTGAGTTGAAGAGGAGAATGTATAAAGTAGAAGCAAATATTTGTGACCTCTCAGGATCCCCTGATTTAATTTGCAAGTGGCAGAAGTAACACCGTCTCCAGACAGTAACACTGAAATGGTGTCCTTTATCCCGGTGGGGTTTTCCCCAGTGTGCAAAGGACACATTGTCCCCCTGAACCATATGACTATGTAAGAACAGGGAACAGTGATATTGAAAGAGGGGGGTGAAGTCTTCTTGTCTGACGTGACATCGTGTCCTGTGTCCATGCCTAGAGACCATAGTCAAGTGGGCCAAGACAACACCAAAAAATAAAGCTTTCTATGTAAACTTGTTAACTTTTATTTTAGAATTAAACTAAATTTAATTAAATAAAACTAAATTTAAATTTATTTCCTTTGGTTACTAGCTCTATGATGGATGACACCATCTTTACTAGCTGCTCCCTTTCATTTCAGACATTACCAGTACTTTTGGTACTCATTTTTTTTATATTCAGTTTAAAAATTCATAAGCTTTAAGACCTAAAATGTGCCTATTGCTTTTCATTTTCACAGTACATAGTGTGCTTTTTAATAGAATTAGATGTGTGAATTTTCATGAGTGTACATCCATGACCTTAAAAAGACAAGAACATTCTAGAGAGAAGAAAACATAAGGCCTGGGTTAGGAAAAGAAAATAAGGGAAAACACAGAGAGATTTTATAATACATGAGTCACTATCAGTGACTCAACAGTAAACAAGAATGGATTAATTCTGGATAAAATGGAAGGGGGAAACTTAGGAGGAAAATAATATTGCTCGCTAAATTTTGTATAAAGCTCTA